>NC_140999.1:144461526-144707594 GCF_052327205.1 Somniosus microcephalus
GTCAAACCATTTTTCATAGTTTTTTGTTTTGGGTTTGTTCTTGCGAGCTTTCAAGTTTGCATTTGTTGCCAAATTATCAAAAATATTGTTTAGTTTACTAACTGCCCGGTTTACGCCTTCTTTATTGTGAGTGTGTATGTTATCCAGAAAGGTGTCTAAGAGAGCTTGAGTTGATGCATTGCTAATTGTTTTCTGGTATTTTTCCGTGTCGTTTTTGGCCCATCTGTACGATTTTTTGGTGTTGTACAGTTTACTGGGTTGTGTTTCTATGTTGTTTGTTTCTGTCTTTTTGAGAAACATAGTAATTTGACTGTGATCTGACAGTGTTGTTTGTGGTTTGACTGTGAATGCTCTGAAAGAGGATGGGTCCAAGTCTGTAATCATATAGTCTACTGTGCTGCAGCCAAGAGGTGAGCAGTAGGTCGATCTTCCTAGGAGGTCTCCTATGAACCTACCATTGACAATGTACAGACCCAGGTTTCGACAGAGCTGTAGTAGCTGTTTACCGTTGGTATTTGACTGCTTGTCGCAGTTATGCCTGTATGGAAGGGAAGGGATGTCAAAGTGGTTATTCCCGAATACGTAATTGTTTCCCTGATTATTGGTGAGGTCTGGTTCATCGCCCGTTCTTGAATTGAGGTCCCCACAGATCAACACGTTCCCCTGGGCCTGGTATTGGATAATTTCCCCCTCCATGTTGGAGAAGGTGTCCTCTTTGTAGTACGGGGAATCGATTGGAGGGATATAAAGTGCGCAAATGTAAACATCTTGGGTGTTTGAGATAATCTCCCTCTCAAGTTTGAGCCACATATGGTTTTCGCCCTTTTTTATAAATTTGATGTAATTCTTAAGTTCTGTTTTAAACCAGATCAGTATGCCTCCGGAGTCTCTGCCTTGGGTTACACTTGGTAATTTATTGGAGGGGACCACTAGCTCAGTGTACCCTTGGGGACAGCCGGTGTGTCCTTTTCCTTTATACCAAGTTTCCTGTAAAATGATAATATCTAGATCTTTAGTTTCCTCTATGAACTCTGGGGTCCTACTCTTCACTTCTCGCAGTGAAGAGCGTAGACCTTGGATATTCCAGGTCGAAATATATAAGGATTTCATGTTAAGTTTTATCTTTTTCTATGATAGGTTAAAGAGTGGTACGTGTTTGTCGTGTCTAAGTGTGGGGAAAAAAAAGATCACCCCAGTTGTCTACAAAAGTTAATACAATTTGGTTACAGTTCTTTCTATTAATTAGTCCTTGATCCATAAGGCGGAAGTAGATGCTGCTGCACATCTGCTTATTGTCTCTTAATGGATTGTTTCTGTCTGAGGTATTGCGTACGTCCTGTGCATCTCTCCCTCTGTCTGGCTGGTAGCGGTCCTATTCCCCTGTGGGACAGGAGTGGTGCAGGTCTGATAATGTTGTTTTGCATGGGGATCCTCTCCGGTCTCGGTTGGTGTGGTGGTGGTCTTTGTAGTGTTCCTGATATGTACCCCGCTGATCTCTGGTGGTCGGGGGGGGGTCCTCTTGGAGTCTGGGTATGGACCCGGTTAAAAGCGACGTCCTTCAGGGCTTTAGCAAAGATCGATATTTTTTGCCTTTGGATGTGGACGTGGTCGTAAAGACATTCCTCATCGAGGGTGGGGTGTTGGGCCAGGTGTACGTTGTGGTTTGATTCGCATTCTGTTGCTATGCTGGCATTTATCTCATGAATTGTGTTGTTGTTGAAGTCTGTTCTCGGCAATATTGTGGAAACAGTGATTCTAGTGTTTGGAAATGTACTGCTTGCCTTCCTAATCATTGCTCTGAGCGATGTTGCTACCTCTTTCTGTTTGGCCTTTAGGTCATTTGTGCCCGTGTGTATTATTATGTGTTGGGGGGAGCCTAATCTGGCTTTGGTCAGCCATCCCATGGCTCTGTCTGTTGTTGGGCACCAAATCTTTTCTACTTTACTTCTAGGGAAGAGCTTTTTCTCCCATAGAAATTTCCCATTTGAGTCTATGAGTATTACGACGTCAGCCTTGTTTGTGTTTACTGTCTGGTGGCTTTCGCCTGGACTCATAGTGTGTGTGCTGGGCTGGGGTGTCTGGTGTGTGCGTACCTCTTGTGAGCGGCTCGCTTGTGGTTCCATGGTGGTGGGGGAAGATTGCGAGTCAGCATGCTGGTCGGTCTGTGTGGCACCCCTTGTATTGTGTGTCTGTTGCTTTTGTTCCGTGTGGGAGTGCAGCCGTTCCGTCCGGCTCTGTCTTGTCTTATCTCTAGTCTCTGGTTGCTGGTCTAATGGTGTTTTCTCTCCTCTATGGCTCTCTTCTTTTTCCTGCAGCTCTTTCACCTGATTCTTAAGTAGATTCACCTGGTTATCAAGTCTATTCAGCTCTCTCTTGTGTCTCTCCCTCTCCTGCTTTTGTTTGTCATTCAATTTGAGGACCTCCTCTCTAAGTTTAACCATCTCTATCTCTAATTGATAAAATTTATCTTTTGGTTGTATCTGGCTGTGTGATCCCGGGGTATGTGTCTGGTCGGCCCTGGAAGGCTCACTCACTTCCTCTCTCTCCCCCCCTCTCTCTCTCCCCCCCTCTCTCTCTCCCCCCCTCTCTCTCTCTCTCCCCCCCCTCTCTCTCCCCCCCCCTCTCTCTCCCCCTTCTCTCTCTCTCTCTCCCCCTTCTCTCTCTCTCTCCCCCCTCTCTCTCCCCCCCCTCTCTCCCCCTCTCTCTCTCTCCCCCTCTCTCTCTCCCCCCCCTCTCTCTCTCCCCCCCTCTCTCTCTCCCCCCCCTCTCTCTCTCCCCCCCTCTCTCTCTCCCCCCCTCCCTCTCTCTCTCCCCCCCTCTCTCTCTCTCCCCACTCTCTCTCCCCCCCTCTCTCTCTCCCCCCCTCTCTCTCTCTCTCCCCCCCCTCTCTCTCTCTCCCCCTCTCTCTCTCCCCCCCTCTCTCTCTCCCCCCTCTCTCTCTCCCCCCTCTCTCTCTCCCCCCTCTCTCTCCCCCCCCCTCTCTCTCCCCCCCCCTCTCTCCTCCTCCCCCCCTCTCTTCCCCCCCTCTCTTCCCCCCCTCTCTTTCCCCCCCACTCTCTCTCCCCCCCCCTCTCTCTCCCCCCCTCTCTCTCCCCCCCTCTCTTTCCCCCCCCTCTCTTTCCCCCCCCTCTCTTTCCCCCCCTCTCTTTCCCCCCCCTCTCTTTCCCCCCCCTCTCTTTCCCCCCCCTCTCTTTCCCCCCCCTCTCTTTCCCCCCCCTCTCTTTCCCCCCCCTCTCTTTCCCCCCCCTCTCTTTCCCCCCCCTCTCTTTCCCCCCCCTCTCTTTCCCCCCCCTCTCTTTCCCCCCCCTCTCTTTCCCCCCCCTCTCTTTCCCCCCCCTCTCTTTCCCCCCCCTCTCTTTCCCCCCCCTCTCTTTCCCCCCCCTCTCTTTCCCCCCCCTCTCTTTCCCCCCCCCTCTCTTTCCCCCCCCCTCTCTTTCCCCCCCCCTCTCTTTTCCCCCCCTCTCTTTTCCCCCCCTCTCTTTTCCCCCCCCTCTCTTTTCCCCCCCCTCTCTTTCCCCCCCCCCCTCTCTTTTCTCCCCCCCCTCTCTTTCCCCCCCTTCTCTTTCCCCCCCCCTCTCTTTCTCTCGTGTCCGCTCGCTCGCAACGTCAATCCTGTGTTTACCTTGCTCGGCTGTCTCTAATTTTAAATTGGCAACTGGAGCCTGAACTGAAGGCAGAAGCCAGGAGGGAGTATTGCTATTTGAATATTGCAGTGCTAGAAGAGTGAGCAACAGTTGACAAGAAGGCACTGATGTGGTGCTACTGCAGGGTCCACAGACTTTGGAGGCATTGTCCATTAGGAGGTAAACCAATCGGGAGAGAAAATTATGGGAGCATGTATAAGACCACCCCTGCTCCTTTTAACCCTAAACAAGGAAGTATATTTTTAGTTTTATGTGTGTTAACATGTCAAGGTACAGTGGACCAGCAATCAACAGACTGAACAGAATGCTCAAATTCATTGCTAAATCAGTAAAATATAAGCTTGGAGTATGTTGTGCTGAAATTGTTCTGGTCAGACTGCACCTTCTGTTTTGCTCATCAAAACACAAAGGAAATATTCACACCTTGGAGGCAATGCAGCTGGGAGTCATGAGGCTGATTCACAGCATTAGAGGGTTGATCTGTGAGGGAAGATTGGAGAAACTGGTGCTTGTTAGCTTTGAACAAAGATTGAGCTCAGACCTTGTAGAAGTATATATGACACTAAACAGTATGGAAAAGGTAAGTTTCAAATACTGCACCAAGGCTCAAACTGGTGAGAAGTGAATTTAAGACTGATATCAGGAAGAATTTCTTCACATAAGTAACCAATGCTGGGACAGACTTCCAGGCAGAATACTGATGCTGAAAACTTTGGATTCATTCAACAGACAATTGGATACTGTGACAGGAGACGAGGTTCTTTTTTCTGGACATCTGGAACCAGTAATGACTTATGTCATCAGTTTGAATCATTAGCTTATTACTCTTACAGAAGTTAGTTGGTCATTATTGATGTGGTTTCTGTATTCAAGCAAGCTTTTAAAACTGGCTGCACCATACTTTGTATGACTGTCTAGTCAATGAACTCCCAACAGATTAAAGAGGCAGGATCTATTGCTTCTAAATCTTGCTGACTACTACTTATGACTGCTATGCCCTTTTGATGAACATTGATAGTATTTCACATAACAAAGATGTCCATTCTGTAGCTGTAGGACCACATGCACTGGTAATGCAGCCCTCAAAGTTCTGCAACTCAGTCTTGTTTATGCATATATTTCTTATTTGCTGATTTGTCCTGGAAGTTTGAAAAAGCATGTTATTAGTGTTGGTTCCTCAATGGTGGATAAATCCTCAACTAGAAGACGAGATATGTTTGTATTGGCAATTTGAGATGTACGTAAAATAATAGGAACATAGAAATAAACTTTGTCCTTCTGAGGCCCTATGCAGCCCACAAAAAGAAAGCTTGGGCACTTCTGCCATATAAAACTCCCAAACATTTTCTGCACTATAAATGTGAGGCTAATTGGCCTACAAGGTCTACGCTCCGGTTTATTTTATGAATGTGTTTTAGGCTAACGTGTACTGTTTTCCATTCCCCAGGTACAGCTTCACTGTTCACTGATCTCTTCAAAATATTTATCAAAACCCAGCCTATTTCCTCCCTTAGGAATGTCATATGAGCATTTTAAGCAATCACCAACTGATACTGCTAACAGCAATTTCCAAGCTTTTGTGCTATTGTGGGGAAATGTATTTTAGCTGGCAAGAGAGAATGCAGTGGTGTAGTTTTGTGGCATTCATGACCAGTCTGATTATGACTGACATTCTTAACCAGCCACATTTACTATGTCAATTACAGCAGTTTGCATAAGAGAGCCCTGGGGATATATGTGCACAAATTGTTGAAGGTGGCAGGGCAGGTTGAGAAAGTGGTTAAAAAAGCATATGGGATCCGAGGCATAGAGTACAAAAGCAAGGAAGTTATGATGAACCTTTATTTAAAAAAACTGGTTTGGCCTCAACCTGTGGTATGCCCCTCCTGCGCTATGTGGGAAATCAGGGACACTTCCTGTGTCCCTGACGACCATGTGCGCAGGAAGTGTATCCAGCTGCAGCTACTGGCAGACTGCATTGTGGCGCTGGAGCTGCGAATGGATACGTACTGGACCATTCGCGATGCTGAGGACGTCGTGGATATCGCATTTAATCAGTTGGTCACACCGCAGGTAAAGGTTGCACAGGCAGAAAGGGAATGGGTGACCACCAGGCAGCGTAGTAGGCGCAGGCAGGTACTGCAGGAGTCCACTCTGGTCATCCCCCTCTCAAACAGATATACCACTTTGGATACTGTTGGGGAGGATGGCTCATCAGGGGAAGGCAGCAGCAGCCAACTTCCTCACCAGGGGTGGTTCTGCTGCACAGGACGGGAGGAAAAAGAGGGGTCGAGCTATGTTAATAGGGGATTCTATTGTAAGGGGAATAGATAGGCGTTTCTGCGGCCGCAAACGAGACTCCAAGATGGTGTGTTGTCTCCCTGGTGCAAGGATCAAGGATGTCTCAGAGCGGCTGCAGAACATTTTGGAAGGGGAGGGTGAACAGCCAGTTGTCGTGGTGCATATAGGTATCAACGATATAAGTAAAAAACGGGATGAGGTCCTAAAAGCTGAATATAGCCGGTTAGGAGGTAAATTAAGAAATAGGACCTCAAAGGTAGTAATCTCAGGATTGCTACCAGTGCCACGTGCTAGTCAGAGTAGAAATAGAAGGATATTTCAGATGAATACGTGGCTAGAGGAATGGTGCAAGGGGGAGGGATTCAAATTCCCGGGACATTGGAACCGGTTCTGGGGGAGGTGGGACCAGTACAAACCAGACGGTTTGCACCTGGGCAGGACCGGGACCGATGTCCTAGGGGGAGTGTTTGCTAGTGCTCTGGGGGAGGTTTTAAACTAAAATGGCAGGGGGTTGGGAATCTGAGCAGGGAGACAGAGGAAAGGGAAACAAGGATAGAAGCAAAAGACAGGAAGGAGAAAAACAAAGGTGGCAGTCAGAGAAATCAAGGGTTTAAATCAAACATGGCCACAGTAAATAATAATTCTAAAAGGTCTCAGCGTTTTTTAAAAAAAAAGCCTGAAGGCTTTGTGTCTTAATGTGAGGAGCATTCGTAATAAGGTGGATGAATTAGCTGCGCAAATAGAGGTAAACGAATATGATATGATTGGGATTACGGAAACATGGCTCCAGGGTGGCCAATGCTGGGAACTCCACATCCAGGGGTATTCAATATTCAGGAAAGATGGGCAAAAAGGAAACGGAGGTGGGGTAGCATTGCTGGTTAAAGAGGGGATTAACACAATTGTAAGGAAGGATATTAGCTCTGATGATGTGGAATCTGTATGGGTAGAACTGAGAAATACCAAGGGGCAGAAAACGTTAGTGGGAGTGGTATATAGACCTCCAAACAGTAATGCAGAGGTTGGGGATGGCATTAAAAGGGAAATTAGAGAAGCGAGCAATAAGGGCACAGCAGTTATCATGGGTGACTTTAATCTACATATAGATTGGGCTAAGCAAATTAGTAGCAATACTGTGGAGGAGGAATTCCTGGAGTGTATACAGGATGGTTTCCTGGACCAATATGTTGAGGAAGCAACTAGAGATCAGGCCATCTTAGACTGGGTATTATGTAATGAGAAAGGATTAATTAGCAATCTTGTGCGAGGCCCCTTGGGTTGGAGCGATCATAATATGATAGAATTCTTCATTTAAGATGGAGAGTGAAGTAGTTGACTCAGACTAGGGTCCTGAATTTAAATAAAGGAAACTACGATGGTATGAGGCGCGAGTTGGGTAGGATTGATTAGGGAATGTCACTCAAAGGGTTGACGGTGGATAGGCAATGGCAAACATTCAAAGATCGCATGGATGAACTGCAAAATTTGTTCATCCCTGTTTGGCTTAAAAATATAACAAAAAAGGTGACTCAACCGTGGCTAACAAGGGAAATTAGGGATAGCATAAGATCCAAGGAGAGGACATATAAATTGGCCAGCAAAAGCAGTAAACCTGAGAATTGTGAGCTGTTTACGATTCAGCAAAGGAGGACAAAGGGATTAATTCAGAAGGGGAAAATAGAGTATGAGAGTAAGCTTTCAGGGAACATAAAAACTGACTGTAAAAGCTTTTATAGATATGTGAAGAGAAAAAGATTGGTGAAGTCAAGCGAAGGACCCTTGCAGTCAGAATCAGGGGAATTTATAATGGGGAACAAAGAAATGGCTGACCAATTAAATACATACTTTGGTTCTGTCTTCACAAAGGAGGACACAAATAACCTCCTAGAGATGTCAGGGAACATAGGGTCTAATGAGAGGGAGGAACTGAAAGAAATCAGTATTTGTAGGGAAATGGTGTTAGGGAAATTGATGGGATTGAAGGCCGATAAATCCCCAGGGCCTGATAATCGACATCCTAGAGTACTTAAGGAAGTGGCCCTAGAAATAGTAGATGCATTGCTGGTCATCTTCCAAAATTCGATAGACTCTGGAACAGTACCCATGGATTGGAGGGTAGCTAGTGTTACCCCACTATTCAAAAAAGGTGGTAGAGAGAAAACGGGGAATTATAGACTGGTAAGCCTGACCTCGGTAGTGGGGAAAATGCGAGAGTCCATTATAAAAGATGTAATAACAGAGCACTTGGAAAACAGTGACAGGAACAGACAAAGTCAACATGGATTTACAAAAGGTAAATCATGCTTGACTAATCTACTGGAATTTTTTGAGGGTGCGACTGGTAAAATAGATAAGGGAGAACCAGTGGATGTGGTGTATTTGGACTTTCAGAAGGCTTTCGATAAGGTCCCGCATAAGAGATTAGCGTGTAAAGTTAAGGCACATGCGATTGGGGGTAAGGTACTGACTCGGATAGAGAACTGGTTGGCAGACAGCAAGCAAAGAGTTGGAATAAACGGGTCTTTTTCCGAGTGGCAGGCAGTGACTCGTGGGGTACCGCAGGGATCGGTCCTAGGACCCCAGCTATTCACAATATATATTAATGATCTAGACGAGAGAACAAGATGTAATATCTCCGAGTTTGCAGACGACACTAAGCTGGGTGGGCGTGTGTGCTGTGAGGAGGATGCCGAGAATCTCCAATATGATTTGGACAGGTTGGGTGATCTGGCAGATGCAATATAACATGGATAAATGCGAGGTTATCCACTTTGGTGTCAAAAACAGGAAGGCAGATTATTATCTGAATGCCAATAGATTGGGAGAAGGGGAAGTGCAACAAGACCTGGGTGTCCTTGTGCACCAGTTGCTGAAGGTAAACATGCAGGTGCAGCAGGCGGTTAAGAAGGCAAATGGTATGTTGGCCTTCGTAGCGAGAGGGTTCGAGTACAGGAACAAGGATGTCTTGCTGCAGTTGTACAGGGCCTTGGTGAGACCACACCTTGAGGATTGTGTGCAGTTTTGGTCGCCTTATCTGAGGAAGGATGTTCTTGCCATGGAGGGAGTGCAGCGAAGGTTCACCAGGCTGATACCTGGGATGGCAGGAATGACGTATGAAGAGAGATTGGGCTTATACTCGCTGGAGTTTAGAAGAATGAGAGGGGATCTCATTGAAACTTATAAAATTCTAACAGGACTAGACAGACTAGATGCAGGAAGGATTTTCCTGATGGCCGGGGAGTCCAGAACCAGGGGTCACAGTCTAAGGATAAAGGGGTAAGCCATTTAGGACAGAGATGAGGAGGAATTTCTTCACCGAGAGTGGTGAACCTGTGGAATTCTCTACCACAGAAGGCAGTAGAGGCCAATTCATTAAATATATTCAAGAAAGAGTTAGATATATTTCTTAAGGCTAAAGGGATCAAGGGATATGGGGAGAAAGCAGTGACGGTACTGAATTTGGATGATCAGCCATGATCTCATTGAATGGCGGAGCAGGCTCAAGGGGCCGAATGGCCTACTCCTGCTCCTATCTTCTATGTATCTAAGTAACTGGAGTATCGTGTCCAATTCTGGGCACCGCACTTTAGGAAGGATGTGAAGACCTTAGAGAGGGTGCAGAAAAGATTTACAAGAGTGGTTCCAGGGATGAGGGACTTCAGTTAAGTGGATAGACTGGAGGAGCTGGGGTTGTTCTCCTTTTAAGCGAAGAAGGTTGAGAGGAGATTTGGTAGAGGTGTTAAAAATCATGAGGGGTCCAGATAGATTTAAGGTGATTGGCAGAAGAATCAAAGGTGAGATGAAGAAAAACTTTTTTACTCAGCAAGTGGTTATGGTCTGGAATGCACTGCCTGAAAGGGTGTTGGAGGCAGATTCATTTGTGGCTTTCAAAAGGGAATTGGATAAGTACCTTTTAGAAAAAAATTGCAGGGCTATGGGGAAAGGGCGGGGGAAGTGGGACGAGCTGAAGTGCTCCTGCAGAGAGCCAGCACAGGCTCGAATGGCCTCTTTGTGCTGTTACCATTCTAATTCTATAAATACAAGTGTCTATTATCTCCCATACTTGTTAAAAGATATTGAGGGTACTTTTAACCTAACTGGCTGGGCAGCATATTGTTGAATTTGGGTGGGATGCCATTTTTGCACCTTGCCCGATTGTCCTCTCTGTTGTAGGAAATCGGGCGGAGTGTAAACGGTTGGCATGTTAGGTTAAAATGATCCCCAGAATTTGTGGAGAAAATATTGGAACATAGGACCTTGATCTTTTCTTATGTAGTAATTCCTATCAGTTTTCCTTCTACCATCCTGGTAATCACATCTTACAACGATAATGGAGTTGTTGACTAATCATAGCAATCAATCTCTATCAATTAGTCTACAACAAATCCAGACATGATGTGAGGAAAACTCACACTGGTGGAAAGCTTTGGGAACCATGGCCTATAAACCTGGCTGTGCAAGCACCCGAATGCTAAGTGGCCTACTAAGCCCCCAATGTGGTGGGTAGGAAGCTCACTCACTTCCAGTCAGAAGTGCACTGGCTGCCATATTGGTGAAGGAAAAACTGGCATCCAGGCCCTATACCTGACTTAGGCGTTACAAACTTTGCATATGCAAATAAAGTGCCCAACACCCGTTTGAAGCCCCCACTGCAAGATTGGTTTGCCCTAGGAGAAAAGGGTAGCTCTTCAGAGTGGCAGAAGGTGGAAAGTGAGGTCTCAAAAGGATCAGTGCTGGGACCGATGTTCACAAATATATATTAAAGATTCAGACTTTGGAATCATAAACACAATTTCTAAATTTGCGGTTGATACCAAATTGGTGTGGGACGGGGGGTGGTGGTGGTCAATACTGAGGAGGACTGCAACAAATTACAAGAAGACATTAATAAACTTGCAAAAGGGCATATAATTGGCAAATGAATTTCAACACAGATAAGTGTGATGTAAAAAGAGATCACATAGTACTTGGAAAATAATCTAAATGTGGTAGAGAAGCAAGGGGATCTGAGTACAAATACACAAATCACTAAAAGAAACGACGCAGGTTAATAAGACCATTTAAAAAAAGCAAATCGAGCACTCTGGTTTATTTCTCGAGGGTTAGAATTGAAAAGTAGCGAAGTTGTGCTAAATTTGTATCGAACCTTGGTTAGACCATAAATAAAAATAGAAAATGCTGGAAATACTCAGCAGGTCAGGCAGCATCTGTGGAGAGAGAGAAACAGAGTTAATGTTTCAGGTCGATGACCTTTCGTTAGAACTGGCTGACCATACTTTGAGTACCCTGTTCAATTCTGGTCGCCATATTATAAAAAGGATATAGAGGCAATGGACAGGGTGCAAAAAAAAAATTACAAGGATGATACAAGAAATTTGAGGTTATACCTATCAGGAAAGGATGAACAGGCTGGGTCTCTTTTTTCTCTTGAAAAGAGAAGGCTGAGGGGGCGACCTAATTAGGAGCCTTGGAAATTATGAAAGGTTTTGATAGTGTCGACACAGAGAATGTTTCCACTTGTGGGGAAGAGCATAACTAGAGGCCATCAATATAAGATAATCGCCAAGAAATCAAATGGGGAATTCAGAAGAAACTTCTTTGCCCAGAGAGTGGTGAGAATGTAGAACTCGCTACCACAGGGAGTGGTTGAGGCAAATAGTATAGATGCATTTAAGGGGAGGTTAGATAAGCAAATGAGGGAGAAGGGAATAGAGGGTTATGCTGATAGCGTCAGATGAAGAAAGATGGGAGGAGACTCGAATGGAACATAATCGTTGGCATGGACTGCTTGGGCCGAATGGCTTGTTTCTCTGCTGTATATTCTATGTAATGTAATTCTGACCTTGGGACTGCCTGCTCCCAAAAAAAGTTCTTGAAATTTGCTTACCTGAATGTGGTGCCAGGAGGAGCAGGAGTGATCCATTTAAATAACCACATTTCATCCTCCTCCATTTCCCCCCCCCCCCCCCCAGCCTCCAATTTCAGCTAGACGGTTATTAACTGCATTACTGTCATCAACTCAAATTGCTGCCTTAATTTAAAAAAACACAGCTAAACTTAAAATGACATTAATTTCTATGTAATTCAATGTCAACGGTCTGGAATGGCCACAGTGCATGGCACAGAGAATCCAAGAGAGGAAAAGAAAATGACAAAATAATGCAAAAATGTCTCAATATTGTGAAAAACAAAGTCTTAGGTTCTGGAAAATCTACCCCGGTCGGGAAGAAGGCGGGACTTCCCCTTTCGGGTTTTTGACCCGCCTACTTCGACGTCCGGCCAATCTGCGCGATTTTCCCTTGATTGACCTTGTTGAGCCCGCCCAGCGGGCTCAGCAGGTCAATTAAGGGCCACCCGGCAACAGGTGAAAGAGTTCTTGACAGATGAAATCAGTGTTTCACAGCTGTTTGAAGCTGTCAAACACACAGTCTGAGTTCTGACATGAGTCATTCTGCACAGACTCAGTTAGAACTCTTACCGGCACTCAAAGCTGAAGGCTGTCACTTTTCACAGATCGCAGCCGTTCAGCTTTAAGTACCGGCTGAGTGATGCGCTCCCGACAGCTACAGGAAGAAAGGCTGTGAAGGTAAGTACAGGTAAGTAAAAGTGCTTTACACACTTTAGACACACCAAACACACTTACCTTTACACTCATGCACACATCACTCACCTGAGCGCCAACATTGCGACCCCCTCCAACTCCTTCAACCCGACGGCCCGCCTGCTCTAACCTGGCGTGGTTTGGAGCTGTCGGGGAAACCCACACGAAACCCCTCAAAATAGGGATTAGGCTAAAAACTGCCTGTTAACAGGCAGTTAATTGGCACTAATCCCTTCCCGCCTGGTTTCAGTGGGTCCCAGTGCAGGGCGGGTACCCACCGCCCCTGAAACTTACGTGGGGCGGGATGGTGTCGGGACCCCCAATTTTGGGATCCCCCCCCCCCCAACGCCTGAAACCCCGCCTGACGGCTCCACGAAAATCTAGCCCTTAGAGTCTAGTTTGGTGATTCTCATTAATTTTTTAACAGCTGAAATAAAGTGTAAATTCTGTATAAAACAGTATATCAGGTGATACATGGTCCTTCCAAACATTTTAATGTGCATTCTCAGTTAATATTTCCACCGTTTACTTAAAAGCTGTCTTGAACATTTGCCATACGTAAAACATAGTGCCCGTCTCCAGATTGCTTTCTGTGATTTGAGGTTATTTTCAATAAGTAAACTTTGTTTAAATTTATAGTCCGACAGTGCTTAGAGAATTGGCTTCAGTTATGACCAGTTTTAAGATCAGAGTCAGACATTTTCCCGCAAAAGACAATTTGGCACAATTATTTATTGAGTACATTATCTGTCTTCAGTTGTCTAATGACTGCTAAATTAGATTTAATATTGTACTTAAATATTAAATGCAAATCTTTAAAATACATGTCGGAACTTTTAGATTAAATTAAAGTTGGACAAGAGTCAAATAATATGAACACAGTGGCTAGAAATTAGGCTTTGGTGGGAATATTAGTTTACAAAGGCTTCATGCAATTACTTTTCTTAATACCAGTGTTAACATATTTAAAACAAGTTGGTTAACTCTTCTGTAAAATAGCATGCAAAGGAATTGTATAGAAATGCATTAAACATTTGCGTTAATGTTTGCATGACAAAATTTCACAGCACAGTTTAAACCTGCAGTGTGCACATTGTATGCATGAATTCTAGTGTTTTTTTTGTGTTACTCGAGTCACTATTTGCGTTGTTGACCTATTCCACCGAGTTTCATTCAAGTTAATAAATTATTAGGATTGTTAATACACATACAGGTTATTATAGTATTGGGTCCTTGCAGCCTTCATTATAAGTAGGGTAGCTTTAGAAATGAAGGAGAATCCTTAATGCTACATACCTGTGCACAGATTCTTTTATTCACCAAATCTCAATTGAATAGGTGCTGATACCAAATCAAAACAAAACAACTTTCTCTGTTTGCAGTTGGTAAATGAAATATTGGGGCAAATGCATTACTGTATAATAGTATTTTTTAAAAATTTAAATTAAAAGTACAGTACTTTTTATCCATTTTTAATTCCACTAACGACTTTGATTTACAGGTTCTTGTCTTATTTGGCAGAGCAGTGAATATCTTCCCCCTCTCCTACCTTCTGAACTTCTTTCGAGATCATAAAATTACCCCAAAAATGATGTTTGTTATGTGGTTTAGTGGTAAGTTGATATCGGCGATAACATTCTTTTAAACTGTTGGTTACAGCATATCTAAATATAGAATTCAGTTTTAAAATCTTTAATGTAAATCATTTTTGTAATATGAAGTAATGAAAACTCATCAGATGCAGAAAATGATTGTTTTTTGTTTTTGCTGTGCTCTGAAATATAATTACACCCAGATCGATGCAACTATGACACTTAACTATAGCAAAGATTGATCACACAAATTTGTTGTCAAAAATAAGTGTTTCAAACTTCCAACAACACAAACTTGCATTAATATAATGTCTTTACTGTAGAAAAACAATCCCAAGGCGCTTTACAGAAGCATAATCGGACAAAAATGGACGCTAAGTAAAAGAAGGCAATTGGGAGGGGTAACTAAAAGCTTGGTAAATTTGGTGTGTTTTAAGGAGGTTCTTTAAAGGAGGAGAGGAAAGTAGAGAGGCCAAGTGGTTTAGGTAGGGAATTCCTTCTCCTTTTCCTTTCCTCCTTCTCATACCAAACACAGTTAAAGCCAACTTGTGCTAGTTCGCTGCTGTTTCCTGACGTTGGCACCAGAACCTTTTCTGCACCAATCTGACCACCTGATTCTCACCTAAAAGGGGAATACTATAATATGTCAGCCTTAGCTTAGAGGTAGCACTTTTGCCTGAGTCGGAAGGTTGTAGGTTCAAGTCCCACTCCAGAGACTTGAACACATAATCTAGGCTGATACTTCAATGCATTACCGAGGGAGGACTGCGGTGTCAGAGGTGCTGTCTTTTGGATGCGATGTTAAACTGAAGCCCTCTCAGGTGGGTGTAAAAGATCCCATGGCACTTTTCAAAGAAGAGCATAGGAGTTCCCTCCGGTGTTCTAGACAATATCCCTCAACCAACACTACCAAAAAACAGATGAGCTGGTTAGTTACTTCATTGCTTTTTGTGGGAGCTTGTGATGCACAAATTGGCTGCCGTGTTTGCTACATTACAACAGTGACTGCACTTCAAAAGTACTTCATTGGCTGTAAAGCTCTTTGGAATGTCCTGATGTCGTGAAATGCACTATAAATTCAAAGTTTAAAAAAAAATAATGGTACCCCCTCTATTGGCCACTTTCTACGATTATAGCACTGTTCCACACGGAAATGCCTAACCATTGCTTCTCTAAAATTCCATGATTTTTCTCAAACATCCCACAAATTGTAAACTCGACCCTTGCTGATCCCCATATTTAACCTCGTGTAAACAGTATTAAACAAGTAGCCATTTAGTATATTATAACTGCAGATAACTCCCAATTGTATTTTTTAATCCAAGTGTCTATCTGTAATTAACATCTACTGTTTGGCCATATGTTCATTCATTATTATAATTCAGATGTTTGCAATAGAAACAAAGTCTTTGTAAGTTCTAAAACTTTAAAATCAAAGCACAGATGCTGTGTTTTTAATAAAGCCTCCCAATACTGATTAAGTTGACTCCTCAATTGAGGTCAAATTAGCTCCAATCCAAACCAAAAGACAATGACCAATATAATTTTAGCTTCTAGTTCCTGCACAAAGTCTTCGGATTCATTTACTTTTTTTAATGTTAGGTCTGCGTGGTGCCATTCCTTATGCTTTGAGTCTACATTTGGAGATGGAGCCAATCGAGAAACGTCAGCTTATTGGAACAACCACCATAGTCATTGTGCTTTTCACAATCCTGGTTTTGGGTGGAGGAACAATGCCTCTCACCAGACTGATGGATGTTGAAGATCCCAAAACACGTAGAAGAAACAAGAAAGATATTACGCTCAGCAAAACTGAGAAGATGGTATTTGATTTGGCTTCTTTCTCTTCATATCCTTTTTGCACTTTGTGCCTTGACACAGGAACCTTACAATCAGCATAGACCAGAGAATTGAAGACAACATAAAGTTAGATAGAATGCCCTAATAAAAAGGAAAAGAAAACCTGATTGCTTGGTTTGTATCTGAAACAATGAGCTGAAATACAGCATTGTCTTAGCCACTGTTTGGTATGAGCTAATTTTCTGTGGTTATCATTTTCACTTAATAACTCTTTGAATTTGTTACCTATCTTCTTCCTTTTAGTTCAAGTTAATATGTACAGAGCTCTCAGTAATACAATTTAGAAGTAAAAATTGCAGTACTAGTTTCCAGGATATAATAATAAATAATTTGTAACTGACAATCCAACTCCTTTATATAGATAGTTCTAATTGCTTGCTGTTGTTTCCAGGGAAACACTATTGAATCTGAACATTTATCAGAGCTAACAGAGGAGGAGTATGAGGCACAGTACATCAAACGGCATGATCTCAAAGGTTTCATGTGGCTGGATGCTAAATATTTGAACCCTTTCTTTACACGAAGACTTACTCCAGAGGTTGGCCATCCTAATTTTCTCTTGGAATAATCAGTAAACCAATATTTTACATAATGTAATGTACTGCTAGTATTGTGCGGCAAGTACTAGAATTTACTGTTTGCTTAACAGTGGAATAGAAAGTTATAAGTAATGTTTAGCGATGACTAAATTCAGAAACCTCCTTCCTCTCTTCCATGTATTCTGATGTGGTGAAACTCAATATTCCAAACCAGTTCTTGCTTTCTTTTCTGGTTGAATCCCATGTAAAACACCTAATCAATGTTCAAGGAAATGTTTACAAGATACTAAGGTGCACTTATAGGGTAGATGGAGAGAAACTATTTCCGCTGGTTGGGGAGTCTCGGATTAGGGGACATAGCCTAAAATTAGAGCCAGATCTTTCAGGAGTGAAGTTAGGAAACACTTGTGTACACACACAGAGTGGTAGAAGTTTAGAACTCTCTTCCGCAAACGGCAGTTGATGCTTGGTCTGTTCATTTTAAATCTGAGATTGATAGATTTTTATTAACCAAATGTATTAAGGGATATGGGGCAAAGGTTATATGGAGTTGAGTCACTGGTCAGCCAGGATCTCATTGAATGGCAGAACAGGCTCAAGGGGCTAAATGGCCTACTCCTGTTTCGATGTTCATATGTCCATTAAACTCTGCGATAATGATAGCTGACATCTATTTTGTCAGTCAATGGCTGTAATTATTGACTCAAGATTTCGGGTAACTTATATTTAAGGTGTTGTTATTCAGTTAAATTTAGCTCTCGGATTAAATTTACAGAACATGGCTTGGATATGAATGTAAAAGGTATGATCAGTAAGTTCGCGGATGATACAAAAATTGGTAGGGTGGTAAATAGCGAGGTGGGTAGCCTCAGTCTGCAGGACGATATAGATGGGTTGGTCAGATGGGCGGAACAGTGGCAAATGGAATTTAACCCGGAAAAGTGCGAGGTGATGCACTTTGGGGGGACTAACAAGGCAAGGGAATACACAATGAATGGTAAGACTCTCGGCAAGACGGAGGGTCAGAGGGATCTGGGTGTGCAAGTACACAGATCCCTGAAGGCGGCGGAACAGGTGGATAAGGTGGTAAAAAAGGCATATGGGATACTTGCCTTCATTAGCCGAGGCATAAAATATAAGAGCAAGGAGGTTATGATGGAGCTGTATAAAACACTGGTTAGGCCACAGCTGGAATACTGTGTGCAGTTCTGGTCGCCACACTACAGGAAGGATGTGAACGCTTTGGAGAGGGTGCAGAGGAGATTCACCAGGATGTTACCAGGGCTGGAGCGCTTCAGCTATGAAGAGAGACTGGGCAGATTGGGTTTGTTTTCCTTGGAGCAGAGGAGGCTGAGGGGGGACATGATTGAGGTGTACAAAATTATGAGGGGCATAGATAGGAGGAGCTTTTTCCCTTAGTGGAAGGGTCAATAACTAGGGGGCATAGATTCAAGGTAAAGGG
The DNA here is from genome assembly GCF_052327205.1 of Somniosus microcephalus. Classification (NCBI taxonomy): domain Eukaryota; kingdom Metazoa; phylum Chordata; class Chondrichthyes; order Squaliformes; family Somniosidae; genus Somniosus; species Somniosus microcephalus. Next base: position 144,479,526 of record NC_140999.1, read on the forward strand.
TGGGAGGTTTAGAGGGGATTTGAGAGAGAACTTTTTCACCCAGAGGGTGGTTGGAGTCTGGAACTCACTGCCTGAAAGGGTTGTGGAGGCAGGAACCCTCAACATTTAAGAAGCATTTGGATGAGCACTTGAAATGCCATAGCATACAAGGCTACGGACCAAATGCTGGAATATGGGATTAGATTAGACAGGGCTTGATGGCCGGTGCGGACACGATGGGCCGAAGGGCCTCTATCCGTGCTGTATAACTCTATGACTCTAACATCCACATGCTGGGAATGCAAATTAGACCCTTTTGAAGCATCTGTCTGGGGTGGTGTTTCTTGCATACCAAATCAGTTTGAAACAATGAGGTGCCTTAACACATTGCAGAGAGAGAGGGGGATTGACAGGGTAGATGCTGAGACAATTTCACTCCCTTTGCCTCCAATTTCCACCCTTCCCTCACCATTACATGGTCCATCTCTGACTCTTCCCTTCCTCAACTTCTCCGTCTCCATCTCTGGGGATAGGTTATAGACCAATATTCACCACAAGCCCACTGACTCCCACAGCTACCTGGACTACACTTCCTCCCACCCCGCTTCCTGTAAGGACTCTATTCCATTCTCCCAGTTTCTCCGTCTCCGCCGTATCTGCTCCGACGATGCCACCTTCCACACCAGTGCTTCAGACATGTCTTCCTTTTTCCGCAACCGAGGATTCCCCTCTACCGTGGTTAACACTGCCCTCGACCGTGTCAGTTCCATCTCCTGCACTTCTGCCCTCACCCCTGCCCCTCCCTCCCGGAACCACGATAGGGTTCCCCTTGTCCTCACCTTTCACCCCACCAGCCTCCACATTCAACGGATCATCCTCCGGCATTTCCGCTACCTCCAAAGTGATCCCACCACCAAATGTATCTTCCCCTCCCCTCCCCTTTCAGCATTCCGTAGGGACTGCTCCCTCCGAGACAACCTAGTCCACTCCTCTATCACCCCAAACAGCCCTTCCCCTTCGCCTGGCACCTTCCCGTGCAAGCGGAGGAGATGCAACACCTGCCCCTATACCGCCCCCCCCCTTCCCACTGTCCAGGGCCCCAAACACCCCTTCCAGGTGAAACAGCAATTTACTTGTACTTCTCGCAATCTAGTATACTGTATTCGCTGCTCACGATGCGGTCTCCTCTACATTGGGGAGACCAAACGCAGATTGGGTGACCGCTTTGCGGAACACCTCCGTTCAGTCCGTAAGGGTGACCCCGAGCTTCCGGTCGCCTGTCATTTTAATTCACCGCTCCATTCCCACTCTGACCTCACCGTCCTTGGCCTCTTGTATTGTTCCACGGAAGCTCAACGTAAACTCGAGGAACAGCACCTCATCTTCCGATTAGGCACTCTGCAGCCTTCCGGACTCAATATCGAGTTCAACAATTTCAGATCATAAGCTCGGCCCCTATTACACATTTTTTCTTGTAATTTTTCCACTCCTTCCCCCCCCCCCCCCCCTTTCCTTTTGTTTCCCTCTCACACCTGGCAGCTATCTCTTGCCCTGCCAGTACACTTTACACCTAATCTCAGCCCATTACCATCTCGTCTAGCTCTTTTGTTTCTTTCACTTTTTGTTCGATCGCAGCCCTGCCTTCGATCTAATTTCTTTCCAGTTTTGAAGAAGGGTTCGACCCGAAACGTCAACTCAAATTTCTCTCCATGGATGTTGCCTGACCTGCTGAGTTTTTCCAGCATTTTCTGTTGTTATTTCGGATTTCCAACATCTGCAGTATTTTGCTATCGTAGATGCTGAGAGGTTGTTTCCCCTAGCTGGAGAGTCTAGAACTAGGGGGCATAGTCCTAGGATAAGGGGTCAGCCATTTAAGACTGAGATGAGGAAGAATTTCTTCACTCGGAGGGTTGTGACTCTTTGGAATTCTCTACCCCAAAGGGCTGTGGATGCTGAGTCATTGAAGATATTCAAGGCTGAGAGTTGGATTTTTGGAATCGAGGGATATGGGGATCAGGTGGGAAAGTGGAGTTGAGGTCAAAGATCAGCCATGATCTTCTTGAATGGTGGAGCAGGCTCGTAGGGCCATATGACCTACTCCTCCTCCTAATTATGTTATGTTTATATAGGATATTGTTATATATCCTTGGCCTCTAATACAAGTTCAAGGACTAGGAAACACTGAAACTCTGGTTAATATTCTTTATTACATCAAGTCAATGAGATAATAAAACACAACCCATTACATGCTGTGTATATGAGATATAGGCACCAAGTATAACAAATTACATACCAGGAACCTCTTCAAGATCAAAAGCATGCTGTCTTTAACTGCTCACCCTAGCCTCAGCAAGACTAGAGAAGTCCCCAAGGAGCCCCAGTGTCTGTACCTTTTCTTTATATATGTAATTAGGTCCTCCTGACAGTCATTATGTCAATGCGCTCTAACTACATCTGGTTAATCTCCCTTCAATGAATGTGCGCAGTAAGATCTGTTTACTCACTAATGAGAAACCGTGGATCAGTTATGGCCACCGCCTTGTCTCTTTCCAGTACATTCATAAATGTCTTCCTTTTTCCTCAACCGAGGATTCCCCTCTACCGTGGCTGACACGGCCCTTGACCGCGTCCGTTCTATTTCCCGCACTTCTGCTCTCACCCCTGCCTCTCCCTCTCAGAACCACGATAGGGTTCCTCTTGTCCTCACCTTTCACCCCACCAGCCTCCACATTCAACGGATCATCTTCCGCCACCTCCAACGTGATCCCACCACCAAACACATCTTCCCCCTCACCTCCCCTTTCAGCATTCCGAAGGGACCGCTCCCTCCGCGACACCCTGGTCCACTCCTCAATCACCCCCAACAGCCCTGCTCCTTCACTTGGCACCTTCCCGTGCAAGCGCAGGAGATGCAACACATGCCCTTTTACCTCCTCCCTTCCCACTGTCCAGGGCCCCAAACACCCCTTCCAGGTGAAACAGCGATTTACTTGTACTTCTTGCAATTTAATATACTGTGTTCGCTGCTCACGATGCGGTCTCCTCTACATTGGGGAGACCAAACGCAGATTGGGCGACCGCTTTGCGGAACACCTCCGTTCAGTCCGTACGGGTGACCCTGAGCTTCCGGTCGCCTGTCACTTTAATTCACCGCTTCACTCCCACTCTGATCTCTCTGTCCTCGGGCTATTGCATTGTTCCAATGAAGCTCAATGTAAGCTCGAGGAACAGCACCTCATCTTTCGATTGGGCACTTTGCAGCCTTCTGGACTCAACATTGAGTTCAACAATTTCAGATAATTAACCCTGCCCCCATTTTTCATGCAGTATGATTTTTGCCATTCCCATTTGCAACATTTTATCTTTCCTGCCTCTTACAAAAGTACAGGATGTTCTTTCTATTTCTTCCTCCCCTCCTAAACCCCCCCCCGTCTCCGCACCTGCTTAATATCTGTTACATCTCCAGCTTTTTCCAGTTCTGATGAAGGGTCACAGACCTGAAACGTTAACTCTGTTTCTCTCTCCACGGATGCTGCCTGGCCTGCCGAGTATTTCCAGCATTTTCTGTTGTTATTTCATTCATAAAGCAAGCCTATTTATGCCAGATTACTTGGCTGGAGTCACTTGGCAGATTTACTATATACCTACTATATTTCTTAATCCCTTCCCGTGAATGGTTAATGAGCTAATGTCGCTACTGCTCCAGGCCTGGCCTTGTATCGATTAATATGTGGATATATATTTTAAAAGCTTACTATGGTACACTATACTTAAATTTAACAGGTTACAATGTTGGAATGGCTTCATTCATATGAGGCTAATAAGGGATAGCTGCTCGGGAAGCCCATACCTAGGAGATTGACAGTCGCTTTGATTGGCCATTTCAATACCCAGACATGGAGAGCTGGTGGGAAGGTCAGAGGCCAAGTTGTTGACTCCCTGATTAGTTGGGACAAGCTGACAGAAAGTCTGCAGTGAACTAGAATGGAAGACCTGTACAAAATTTTACAGTGTTGGCTTATACATGCAGCTGTTCATAAAATGTATTGCTTGATAGTTCCTAGCTAAATATAATAATTTTATAGAATTTTGGGGGGTGTGGTCAAATAGGTGTCGTGCACACAAGCCTATCATCATGCTTCACCATGCTTGAGTCCCCAAACCAAACTACAGTACATGGAAATGTAAAATTTCCATTTTCCCAATAGAGTGCATATTTTCTCCCATAGCACACACCCATTTATCCATGTCCAGAAGGTACAGGTTAGCAGAGCCAAGGCTTGGGGATCCCAAAGTGTAAGCAGGGATATCATTGAAGTTTAATCAGCTGAACCCATGCAGTTTGCTACTAGAGTAAGCTCCGTGCCACTTGTTCAGCTAGAACAACCCTATCCGTTAGGGGATTGACTTGCAGGGTTATTTGGATTTGAGTGGGAGGTATCCTGACTCTGAGTAATAAGTCTAGTCTTTGTAGATTCCATTAATGAGCCGGGCCATGGAGTACTGCTCAATCCAGTTATCGATTACCAAGTCTACCACAGAGGGCTGACTTGGTTTTGAATTTCTATTATACCCTGTGTCCTGCCTCCAAAGAAGATGATTGATTGATTGATTGATTGTTGGTCATTATTATGTTTAACTCTGAGGAGCTGTATAATTTGATGTTGAGCATGGCATTCCAGCAGCATTTTGTGATGACCGTACATAATTGCAGCCATGTTCTGTTTCAAGCTAATTTACTGTGGTATGGATACCGTAATGTTTTACTATAGTTGCAATACAAATGTTGAAACTGAGATATAATGGATAATTTTGCTTTCATTTCAATGTCATTGAAAGTAAAATGTTGCTATTCTTTAATGTTTATATAGTTTATAATTATGTATCATTGGTTACAGTAGCTGTATATATTTTATTTATGTATGTGAAAGAAACTCAAAACAACCAACAGTCGACGAAAGGCATGTTCTGGAGGCACTGTACCACTATTGCAGTTTAGAGGGAGGTTGTAAATAAACATCTTGAGTTTGTTTTGCAGAACATTTTTTTAAAGTTTATTTAAGTCCTTTTAGTTGCACTAAATATTGCTGCAGACATCTTCAGTAAGAAGGAAAGCTACAAATTAACTTTTATTTTCTCCAGTTTTGCATTTCTTGGTCATCACTATAAAAATTCAAATCCTAAACAGATGGAATTATTTGCCTGTTTAATCTTCTCGGTCGCAAGTTGCTGTAAGCAAGTCGTTCTCGAGAAAATATTTTAAGGGACATGTAACACAATTCTATTTGCTTAAAGTATTTTATACATAGAAGATAGGAGCAGGAGCAGGCCATTCGGCCCCTCGAGTCTGCTCCGCCATTCAATGCGATCATGGCTGATCATCCAAATTCAGTATCCGGTCCCTGCTTTGATCCCTTTAGCCTTAAGAAATATATCCAACTCCTTCTTGAATATATTTAATGAATTGGCCTCTACTGCCTTCTGTGGTAGAGAATTCCACAGGTTCACCACTCTCTGGGTGAAGAAATTCCTCCTCATTTCAGTCCTAAAAGGCCTATCCCTTATCCTTAGACTGTGACCCCTGGTTCTGGACTCCCCGACCATCAGGAACATCCTTCCTGCATCTAGTCTGTCCAGACCTGTCAAAATTTTATAAGTTTCAATGAGATCCCCTCTCATTCTTCTAAACTCCAGCGAGTATAAGCCCAATCGACCCAATCTCTCCTCATACGTCATTCCTGCCATCCCAGGTATCAGCCTGGTGAATCTTCGTTGAACTCCTTCATGGCAAAAACAGCCTTCCTCAGATAAGGCGACCAAAACTGCACACAATACTCAAGATGTGGTCTCGCCAAGGCCCTGTACAACTGCAGCAAGACATCCTTGTTCCTGTACTCAAACCCTCTTGCTACGAAGGCCAACATACCATTTGCCGCCTTAACCGCCTGCTGCACCTGCATGCTTACCTTCAGCAACTGGTGCACAAGGACACCCAGGTCTCGTTGCACTTCCCCTTCTCCCAATCTATTGCCATTCAGATAATAATCTGCCTTCCTGTTTTTGCCACCAAAGTGGATAACCTCACATTTATCCACGTTATATTGCTTCTGCCCAATCACCCAACCTGTCCAAATCATACTGGAGTTTCTCGGCATCCTCTTCACAGCACACATGCCCACCCAGCTTTGTGTCGTCTGCAAATTTGGAGATATTACATCTAGTTCCCTTGTCTAGATCATTAATATATATTGTGAATAGCTGGGGTCCAAGGACCGATCCCTGCAGTACCCCACTAGTCACTGCCTGCCACTTGGAAAAAGACCTGTTTATTCCAACTCTTTGCTTTCTGTCTGCCAACCAGTTCTCTATCCAAGTCAATACCTTGCCCCCAATCCCATGTGCCTTAACTTTACACGCTAATCTCTTATTGATGCGCTATCAATTACTCATAAAAGACTGAGAGTTAAGAGAGTAACTAAAGGCTTTTATTAACAAAAGAATGAAGGTCTGCCTCGAGTGGTCGACCGGTCCAGAAATACAAAGGGCTGGGGAGCAGTCACCTTTATACTTGGACTTGTGGGAGGAGTCAGCCGAGGCATGTCCAGGCATGTACACAGTGGAATACAAACAGTGGTTTACCACACTTATGCAGGACCTTATCGAAAGCCTTCTGAAAGTCCAAATACACCACATCCACTGGTTCTCCCTTATCTATTTTACCAGTTACATCCTCAAACAATTCCAGTAGATTAGTCAAGCATGATTTACCTTTTGTAAATCCATGTTGACTTTGTCTGTTCCTGTCACTGTTTTCCAAGTGCTCTGCTATTACATCTTTTATAATGGACTCTAGCATTTTCCCCACTACCAATGTCAGGCTTACCGGTCTGTAATTCCCCGTTTTCTCTCTACCACCTTTTTTGAATAGTGGGGTAACATTAGCTACCCTCCAATCTGTGGGTACTGTTCCAGATTCCATCGAATGTTGGAAGATGACCAGCAATGCATCTACTATTTCTAGGGCCACTTCCTTAAGTACCCTAGGATGTAGATTATCAGGCCCTGGGGATTTATCGGCCTTCAATCCCGTCAATTTCCCTACAAATACTGATTTCTTTTAAATATTGAAATAAACAGTGAAGCAATAGAATTATAAAATATTAGTGTTTAAAGCTTAATTTGAAATTGTAAATTTCTTAAAACGGAATGGTAATGTGGTTTGTTACTTTAGTTTACGTAATACAAGCCAGGTAAATGTAGATTTTAATACTGTACGTCTGTGACTTTGGTTTCCTGAGAAAATATCTCTTTTCTGAATGTTGTCTTCTCTTTGATAAACAAGCTGGCATCATGTATGGCTGATTAAAACAATTATTTCAACCACACTGAGCTGACTCCCATACATGATAGAGGAACATGCTTGTATGCTTAAAGTAATAACGGCCCAGCAGAATGCAGCATGCCAATCTGGATGGCCAAGCGCCCAGTTTCATAACTGGGAATCTGAAGTGCCTCTGCCCTTTGACAAATGGGTGATAGTTCAGGCCTCTGCGCATGCACGGCCTTCATGCCCAATGAAGTACTGCCCTTGCAGCCATCTGTTTCAGCTCAAGTTGGTAAAAATGTTCAGTTTCTTTCCCAGAGCTCAGCGAAGTAGAACCACACATGTAAATAGCTTAAGCTTTCTATATAATGCCAAGATGCATTCTGTAAATAAAGCAAGGTAAGTAATTTCACATCAGTCTGCATGTGACTAATAAAGATGGTCACTACAAAAATATGAAAAATCTAACAATGCAACTTAAGTTCTGCATTTTAAATTCAATGAACTGTAAGTAGAGCAAGAAACTTACTTAAAAAAAACTCATTCTAAGTCTGTATGCATACTCACATATTTGTAATTTTATGTATGTACTCTAGGACCTCCATCATGGGCGAATACAGATGAAAACATTAACCAACAAGTGGTATGAGGAGGTGCGTCAGGGACCGTCGGGCTCTGAAGATGATGAACAGGAGCTGCTTTAGTGTACGGATTGATCAAACATATCTGGGCTTTACTCCAGAATTTGCACCACAGCATTGAGTTCCATAAAGTTTCCAGAGAAGGGCTGGCACCAGTTAGATTCAGTTCCACAGCATTGCATTCTGAGCCTCTTAAAGTGTGCCTTGTGCCATCTGTTGGCTGTTCTAGTATTTAAAAAACAGCAAATAAAATCTGCACTTAATTCTTCTACATAATATTTTGCATGTTCAGATTATCCTTATGAAGGTGAGCATTTAACCCTAACCTGAGGAATATCAATTTAAAAAAAAAAAAAAAAAATAGATCTAAGTGAACATTTGTACCACACGAGGACATGCACTTTATTTTCTTGTAAATAAGATCACAATTTTAGACTATACCCCACTTTGAGCATTCCGATACTGCAGAGATTTACAGTCTGTGTGGCCAGTCCATATAACTGCTGAATAGGAAACCCTGCTGCTTTTTCCCCTCCTATTGTTAAATGTTTTTTTTTTTTGCTTTGTAATTCATCTTAAGACCTTGCCCGCAGTAATAATTTGACAAGAAGTGAAGCTCCAATGTAAATTTTAACTCTAGTAGGGTTCAAACCCAGTTCTCCCAGATTGTAATGGATTATGCTAGTTTGTTGCATCACCAGATTGTTCACATAATGTTTGTTTTATTATATAACTGGACACATTAGAAGGCTGAAACATTCAATTCTAGTTTCATATAAATTTCGGTTTGAAATTTTGAGCTAGTTTTTTTTAAATTATCATGATTGCATGATAACTTTCTCTACTTCACACGATCCATTTCTAGTTATTTTAGCAATCTCCTCTGAAATGGAGCACCAAAGACCTTTCAATCAAATTACATTTGAAAAGTGATTTTTTGTTAAGTAGCAATAGATTTAAAACTAGAATATTTGAGGCAACGCAGATTTAAGTATACCATTGGGATGTTCACATTCCAACCTGCAAATTTTCCTGACCAATCAACCATTAAACTGTTTGACCTCGGCCTGTGTTTACTTAAGAACAATTCAATCTTCCTGGCTTAAAAGGGAAACAGCACCACATTAACAAATATCATCTGACTTCTTATGGGTAATGCCATGGAGATCTGCGAGTTATTCATTTTTTGATGATGCTGCATCTAGTGTGTCCACTGCACTCCAAAATGTTATACTTTGTTGAGGATACTAAAGAATGCTTTTTTTTTTTTTTAATTTTTTTTAAATAAAGGGGGTTAAGAAAGCCACACCATTTCATTCGAAGTTCTGACCTGGAGCCAGACATTTACAAGCAGTTACAATTTCACTCTGACCTCAGGAGTTTACAAGCAGGTAAAATTACTTGGTGTCTGTTTAAATCACACCTTAAAGGGACAGTCCAATTTAGCAACTAAACATCACAATTGTGCTCAAAAAACATATGACCTGTGAGCAGTGCCACAGAGAACCACTAGCATATAACATATGAACATTTTCTGAATTCTCTTCACAAAAATAAAATGCAGAACCTGGCAGGAGACTAGTGCCAGAAAGTTTACACTCATTCATTTGAAACTGAGCATATACATTTCAGACCAGTATTTTCAGTTTGATGGGGTTTATAGTGATAGCTTTATATCAGATTAGCCTTAATACAAGTTTCATATAAGTCTAAAGATTGTGAAATGTTTATTGGCAGAAGCTGACATGGCAGTGCAAGCCATCTGTTATGTATTCAAGCTTGAGATGGAAATATTTCACCAAGTAAGGATTGCAAAGTCCAGTTGTTCATATGGAACATATGTCAAACAATATGCTTTGCATAGCAATTAATGGAGCAGGCAGATTTTTAAAACTGCTTTTAAAAAAGGGTATGTATTAATCATATTCTGACTAAAAGTCCAGAATGATGATGACACACCATGAAGAAAGTAAGTTATTCTCCCAAATAAAATAAAAATTAATAAAAAGGAGCGGAAAATTTAGTTCATGCAATATATTCTCCGTTGTGTTGGAAATTAAGATAAATTATATACTTTATTTCAATGATTTATGGCATTAGCCCTCCACCTCTTTTTCAACCTCTGCCCCAAATCATTGTACTACTTCTGGAATCTACCAGCTTTTGGCATTAGGTTTTCAAATGTTTCAACCGCAGCATTTGAAATCATTTGCTGTTTGTTTAATAGTAACTGAAAATATTACATTTAAATTAAAATACTAAATACTATAACCCCTTTCATTTGTGTGTTAAGTTTAACAATTTCAAAATGAAGGCTGCAGTCTCACAGAATGCCTGTTGATGCTGCTGAGCTATTGGAAGTCATCTTCACAGTGCTACTAACCGGAATATCCAAGTTGTTGTGAATGCCCATAATTTCATGTCAAAACAGAAATTTTTGGTGAATGAAATGTTTGGGATCTTAAATAGGCAAATTTCAGTATTGACCCACGCTCTAGGAATATAATAGTCCCACTAACCGAACAACATTCTATAAACGAGTTGGGGGGTTACTGAAGTATTCCCTCAAACAGCTCAAACTCTTCCAACAGAAAAATGTGTATCAAATGCTATGATACATGGAATGTACAGCACATAAACGCCATTCGGCCCAACTCGTCCATGCTCCACACGAACCTCTTCCCACCCTTCTTCATTTAACCCCATCAGCATAACCTTCTATTCCTTCCTCCCTATTATTCCTCCTATAAATGGCTTAATACATATTAAGCCATTTAAAAAAAATAAGTTTGGTTTAACTAGTTTCCAATTCAGAGTCTTGGACAATAAAGTTTTAACTTCCTGTTAACAAAAATTTACTTGGCTTACATTTTCACATCCTAACTGGAAGATTGGAAATGTTGCCAGTTTCTCACAGGAGGCCTCCCTAAACACTACATTTCCTTATTATAAACTTGACTCAAAGAGCAATGTAATTTCTTAACTTTCCTTCATGTTTCCTTGAGCATTTCCATCTAGAGACACAGCTATCCCACCTCCTTTGTTGCTCTGGACAACTTCATCAGATTTTGTATTGTAGCTTGGTTCATTCATGCCCGTTGAAGACTCATTGCACTGTCTCCCCTCAACCCACTCTTTCCCAGAAATGTAGAACTCATTACCAACTTCAGTCTTTTCTTCCTCCTACTATCTTCAGGCTTCAAAACCCAAGGCATCACTTAATCACTCCCCATCATCTTGGTTTCCCTATTTTAAAATGCTGTCTCATGGGCAGAGTTTTAAGAGGGACATCATGCAAGGGGGCCTCATGAGAATAACACACGATTTTCAGCTTTCAAGTCAGCTGCTACACATACTGAACTTAAATATCTGTGACAAGACGCTCCTGTGAAGCTGCCATAATGAATAATGCATTTCCATTACCGGGACAGCAAGAATTTAAATGGCCAAATTAGTTGTGTATAATTCTCTACCATGTGATGAGTAGATTAAATTTTCTGTTTGCATTTTTAATTTGCAAAGCTTTTTTTGTACATATTAAAATTTATATTTAACAAAAAGATGTGAACTGTTGAAATGTAAATATGAAGGGCATGTACTCTAGTTGTTACTTCAAAGTCTGATGTAAATATATTTTTTAGAACAGCATTACTGAAGTAATTAAAACCCAAATTTATATAAGCATGCTGAGAACTGGACAATAAACATCCATGGAATTGCTTTGGCACTGTTTTTATGAATACAACACCATATTTGTGGAATATAACAATACCAACAATCATGTTTTCACAATAGACATTGAGTGTGATGTTGGTAATCTTTTACTTTTGAAACCATATTTGCAAAAGTACAAGTTTACTATTTAAAGCATTTATATGTCATCAAAATAGAGAAATCCTGTCACTGTCAATAACAATCTTAATTTTCAGTTTCTGGAACACAAAAGGAAGGGAGAAGGGTCTGTAATACTGTAAAGCATTTCGGTAATTTAGCTATTTTTTACCACATCTATCAAAAACTCTGGAAGAAATAACTAAAATGATAAATCTGCATCACTGAAGATCAAATGAAGAGCTAGCATAAGAGCAGATGGTTGCAGGTTTGAGTCACAAGGTACATATCACTTTTGCTTGCCAAGGTTGCTGTGTATTTCCTCAGTGTTTGGCCATGTTTAATGTTGGAACATTTATGATAGTAAAGGCTATTAGACTTTTACAGGGGTGGAAAAAATTAGATGATTTCACTGCCTCAGCTATAAACATTGCTTGTGTTGAGTGTTTACAGGCAAGCGCAGCCACAGAGAATTTTATAGTTGAACTTCCTGGCACCTTTTTGTGGCCGAAAGCAAATCCACAGAAGCAAGAGCTCCCATGTATAGAAAAGTGAAAAGGAATTAAAGATTAGAAATTGAAGTAATAACTGGGGGATATTACTAAAAATAGAAATAAAAGGTGGTGTTCACTTACAAATATCTGAATGAAATACATATTCTGAATAAGCAGCATGTCCTATGCATGACTCCTCTTGTGCTTGTTTCTAAAACTTCCCCTCCTTCCTGCTGTAGACATTGAGATTACATTGTCTCTTCTAAGAATTATTTCTAGTGCCAGTGCTAGTCGTTTACATGCACTGTGCATGATTCAAACATGTAGAAGTTGCACAAAATAGCTAACACTAATCAGAAATTTAAAAAAACAGCAAATGTTGGAAACCTAAAACAAAAAACAGGAAATGCTTGGAATACATAGATCAGTCAGAACTTTCACAAAGGGGTGCACCTAATACATTAACTTGTCTTTCTTTCTTTATAGATGCTGACTGACCTGTGCGTTTGCAGCATTTTCTGGTTTTTAACTAATCGGCACCATTTGGTTTAAATATCCAGAATTATGTGATCATTATTGTAATTATATCCACGTTATTTTGAAAATATTTTTTGGCGATTAACTGGAAAAAATACTGTGCGGAACAATATTTTGTAATTCAATGTTTCGGGCTTATGAAATAAAGTAGCTGCTGAACTTTAAAGTTGTTTTAAGATACCCATCAGAAGGCAGGCTTACTGTAATTTTGGTTACTTTATAGAGTTTTACCTTGCCTATATGGATGATTATGAAGTAGTCACTTTGTTTCCTAGCACATCTATGTTAATAGTACTGTAATAGTTGAGAAATACTGATTTAAGCATTGGCACATAATATCAAAAGGACAAACTCTCTTGGAGGACAATTCTACAATTATTCAGTGGATTATTGGTTAACAAATTATAAATTAACTTTTAGGTATTCCACCTCCCCAGTATAGATTGTATTTTTTTAAGTCAAATATTTTTTGCTGGGAATACAAAGATAGCTTTAGTCTTTGTGCAAAATGTATTTTGTATAGCTTCAGTTTGTTTTGAAGTGAAATCTCTGTAATCACTGATTTATTTGTTGCATGCTGCTTTATATCTTGAGGTGGATTGCTCCATCTAGTCCATAGCTCCTTACAGCATTCTCAATAGATTAAACTTTGGGGTAAGCTGGAAACTCAAAGCTGTCATTGCTCTCGTTGAAAATTGCCACCATTGCTCCACAGCTTCTGGTTGATATTAAATTTGCACAACATTTGCAATAAGTTGTATGAATTAATCTAATTTGTAATAAAAATGTTGGCTGATCACTATCAACATTTTACCTTCTACATACAGCATTGTGGCTACTTCATATCTTTCACGAATGTGTATCTCTAGAAGATGTAGGTTGTGTGAAGAGAAATTTTAGTCAAATATGCATATGAAATATTTTGTCTATACAATCTTTTCCTTTCATGTTTTTTGTATATTTATATGGTATTTTCACATTTCACGTGAGATGTTGAATATGGGGAATCACAATTTAAAATAAATCTTTACATTACTAATTCAGTGTGTGGGAGTGAAAGTCTGTATTACCCGAACACCTCGCTATTCTTTCTGCACAGTCTGAGACCAGTACATGCTGGGTTAAAAGTTAAAACAGCTTTCTGCTGAGCCTGGGTTATAAATTGGGTAAGAGATCCAAGCAGAGGATGCCCTCACAGGAAAGATGATAATAGGTGGTGAGTCATTCAACCATATTCGAATGTGTCAATTTGATCACCTCTTATTATAATAAAATGGATGGCTAGCATTGTATTGCAGAAATTACAAGAGTCGAGTGCTTGGTTAGTTTGTTATTCTGTTTGCATGCATGCAAAGGTACATACAAATGCCATCAGTAAATCATGGTACAATGTAGTGATCAAAGGTGAAAATTAGTATAAGAAATGTAAAGAGACACTATTTAGCAGCTCACACTGGACTCATGGATAGTGTGATGTCTCAACAGCTCGCTCACACTGGAATCAGTGTGTATCTCAAAAGAAGCTCGTGTTCACACTGGTTGTGTGAAGTGTGTGTATCAGCATCTCTCGTACTGGTTTTGTGTAGTATGAAAAGACTTGTGCACTCATACTAGTTGTGGATCGTATGAGGTTTCAATAAAGACCTGCATAACTATAACTGCAATCTGACGTTTAAAGCAACGAAACAAAAAAGAACAAGAAAGCAATCCAACACACTGCATTTCTGATTTTCCTTTTATATAGAACCATAGAATGCTGCAGCACAAACAGGCTATTTGGCCCATCAGTTCTGTATCTGTGTTTTACACATGATTCATCTGTCCTAATTCTATTCTGCTCGTTGAAAGTTATGATAAAAATCAGTGTCTTTCTTATTCATTCACGGGATGTAGGCATTGCTGGCATAGCCAGCATTTATTACCCTCGAAGGTGGTGGTGAGCCAGCTTCTTGAACCGCTGCAGTCCGTGTGGCGAAGGTACTCCCAAGTGATGTTGGGTAGGAAGTTCCAGGATTTTGACCCAGTGACGATGAAGGAACCGCAATATATTTCCATGTCAGCATAGTGTGTGACATGGAGGGGAACTAGGAAGTGGTTGTGTTCCCATGCCCCTACTGCCATTGTCCTAGGTGTTAGAGGTTGCGGGTTAGGGAGCTGCTGTCGAAGAAGCCTTGATGAGTTGTTGCAGTGCATCTTGTAGATGGTATGCACTGTGCATGAATGTTTAAGGTGGTGGGTGGGGTGCCAATCAAGTGGGTTGCTATGTCCTGGATTGTGTCAAGCTTCTCGAGCATTATTGGAGCTGCACTCATCCAGGCAAGTGGAGAGTATTCCATCACACTCCTGACTTGTGACTGTAGATGGTGGAAAGGCTTTTGGGAGTACGGTGAGGACCCCAGCCTCTGGCCTGCCCTTGTAACACAATATTCACGTGGTCTAAGTTCCTCTAGGGCATAAAAACCCAAAATGAAAAGTGATCCAACCATGGATAACAAAAGAAATTAAAGCTAGTATTAAGTTAAAGGAGGAAGCTTATAAAGTTGCCAGAAAAAGCGGTCAGCCTGAGGATTGGGATTTTTTAGAAATCAGCAAAGGGGGACCAAGAAATTGATAAAGAAAAGAAAAATGGAATATAAGCACAAACTAGTGCAAAATATAAAAGCAGATTGTAAAAGCTTCTATAGGTATGTGAAAAGGACAAGCCTGGCGAAGGGAAACATAGAAGATAGGAGCAGGAGTAGGCCATTCGGCCCCTCGAGCCCGCTCCGCCATTTAATGAGATCATGGCTGATCATCCAAATTCAGTACCCTGTCCCTGCTTTCTCCCCATATCCCTTGATCCCTTCAGCCTCAAGAAATCTATCCAACTCCTTCTTGAATATATTTAATGAATTGGCCTCAACTCCCCTGTGCGGCAGAGAATTCCACAGGTTCACCACTCTCTGGGTGAAGAAATTCCTCCTCATCTCAGTCCTAAATGGCTTACCTCTTATCCTTAGACTGGGACCCCTGGTTCTGGACTCCCCTGCCATCGGGAACATCCTTCCTGCATCTAGTCTGTCTAGTCCTGTTAGAATTTTATAAGTTTCAATAAGATCCCCTCTCATTCTTCTGAATTCTAACAAATATAAGCCTAATCAACCCAATCTCCTCATATGTCATTCCTGCCATCCCAGGTATCAGTCTGGTGAAACTTCGCTGCACTCTCTCCATGGCAAGAACATCCTTCCTCAGATAAGGCGACCAAAACTGCAAACAATACTCGCGGTGTGGTCTCACCAAGGCCCTGTACAACTGCAGCAAGACATTCTTGCTCCTGTACTCGAATCCTCTCGCTATGAAGGCCAACATACCATTTGCCACCTTAACAGACTGGTGCACAAGGACACCCAGGTCTCGTTGCACTTCCCCTTTTCCCAATCTATTGCCATTCAGATAATAATTTGCCTTCCTGTTTTTGCCACCAAAGTGGATAACCTCGCATTTATCCACATTGGGCAGATGCATAGCAAATGCAGTATAATCACCAAATGCAGTATAATCACCAAATGCAGCATAATGTCCAAATCCTACTGGAATTTCTCTGCATCCTCCTCACAGCACACACGCCCACCCAGCTTTGTGCTGTCTGCAAACTTGAAGATATTACATCTAGTTCCCTCTAGATCGTTTATATATATATATTGTGAATAGCTGGGGTCCTAGCACCGATCCCTGCGATACCCCACTAGTCTCTGCCTGCCACTCGGAAAAAGACCCGTTTATTCCAACTCTTTGCTTCCTGTTTGTCAACCAGTTCTCTATCCAAGACAGTACCTAATCCCAATCCCATGTGCTTTAACTTTGCACGCTAATCTCTTATGCGGGACCTTACTGAAAGCCTTCTGAAAGTCCAAATACACCACATCCACTGGTTCTCCCTTATCTATTCTACCAGTTACATCCTCAAAAATTCCAGTAAATTAGTCAATTATTCCAGTAAATTATTCCAAGTGCTCCACTATTACATCTTTTAAAATGGACTCTAGCATTTTCCCCACTACCTATATCAGGCTTATAATTCCCCATTTTCTCTCTACCACCCTTTTTAAATAATGGGGTTACATTAGCTATCCTCCAATCCATGGGAACTGTTCCAGAGTCTATAGAATTTTGGAAGATGACCAGCAATACATCTACTATTTCTAGGGCCACTTCCTTAAGTACCCTAGGATGTAGATTATCAGGCCCTGGGGATTTATCAGCCTTCAATCCCATCAATTTCCCTAACACTATTTCACTACAAATACTGATTTCATTCAATTAACATAAGAACATAAGAAATAGGAGCAGGAGTAGGCCAATCGGCCCCTCGAGCCTGCTCCACCATTCAATAAGACCATGGCTGATCTGATCCTAACCGCCAATCTACTATCACAGAACTATCTCCTGAATCTAACAGAATTAGACACATGAAATAGGAGCAGGATCAGGCTACACGGCCCCTGGGCCCGCTCCGCTACCCACAGGGCCATGACCGATCCGAACCTAGACTCATGTCCAAATTCCTGCCCGCTCCCCGTAACCCTTAATTCCCTTTACTTCTAGGAAACTGTCTATTTCTGTTTTAAATGTATGTAATGATGTAGCTTCTACAGCTTTTTGGGGCAGCATATTCCATGGACCTACCACCCTCTGAGTGAAGTAGTTCCTCCTCATCTCAGTTTTGAAAGAGCAGCCCCTTATTCTAAGACTATGCCCCCTAGTTCTAGTTTCACCCATCATCGGGAACATCCCTGCATCCACCCGATCCAACCCCTTCACAATCTTATGTTTCAATAAGATCGCCTCTCATTTTTCTGAACTCCAAAATACTCATTCAGTGTTTGCGTGGGTTTCCTCTGGGTGCTCCGGTTTCCTCCCACAGTCCAAAGATGTGCGGGTTAGGTTGATTGGCTATGATAAAAATTGACCCTTAGTGTTAGGGGGATTAAATACGTGGGGTTACGGGGATAGGGTGGGATATGTGTTGATGTAGGGGTTATGGGGATCGGGTGGGATATGTGTCGGTGCAGGCTCGATGGGCCGAAATGGCCTCTATCTGCACTGTGGGGTTTCTGTGTGATTCTGTGTGTGTGAGTAGAGTCCCAATCTACTCAACCTCTCCTCATATGTCCATCCCCTCATCCCCGGGATTAACCGAGTGAACCTTCTTTGTACTGACTCGAGAGCAAGTATGTCTTTTCTTAAGTATGGACACCAAAACTGTATGCAGTATTCCAGGTGCGGTCTCACCAATACCTTGTACAACTGAAGCAATACCTCCCTATTTTTATATTCTATCCCCCTAGCAATGAAAGCCAACATTCCATTGGCCTTCTTAATCACTTGCTGCACCTGCATACTAACCTTTTGAGTTTCGTGCACCAGGACCCCCAGATCCCTTTGTACTTCAGTACTTTCCAGTTTCTTGCCATTAAGATAATTTGCTCTATGATTTTTCCTGCCAAAGTGCATAACCTCACACTTTCCAGTATTGTATTCCATCTGCCAAATCTCTGCCCATTTACTTAGCCTGTCTATGTCCCCTTGCAGGTTTTTTATGTCCTCCTCACTCACTACTTTCCCCCCCCATCTTAGTATCATCTGCAAACTTTGATATGTTACACTCGGTCCCCTCCTCCAAATCGTTAATATAGATTGTAAAGAGTTGGGGACCCAGCACTGACCCCTGCGGAACACTACTAGTTACTGATTGCCAGTCTGAGAATGAACCATTTATCCCAACTCTCTGCCTTCTGTTAGATAGCCAATCCTCTATCCATGCCAGAATATTACCCCCAATCCCGTGATTTTTTATCTTAAGCAATAATCTTTTGTGTGGCACCTTGTCAAATGCTTTTTGGAAGTCTAAATACACTACGTCCATTGGTTCCCCTTTATCCACCCTATATGTTACTTCCTCAAAGAACTCCAGCAAATTTGTCAAACATGACTTCCCCGTCATAAAACCATGCTGACTTTGTCCTATTAAATTATGATTATCCAAATGTCCTGTTACTGTCTCCTTAATAATGGACTCCAACATTTTACCTACCACAGATGTTAGGCTAACCGGTCTATAGTTTCCAGCCTTCTGTCTACTGCCCTTTTTAAATATGGGTGTTACATTAGCAGTTTTCCAGTCTGCCGGGACCTTTGCTGAGTCCAGGGAGTTTTGGAAAATTATTACCAATGCATCCACAATCCCTACTGCCACTTCCCTCAAGACCCTAGGATGTAAGCCATCAGGTCCAGGTGATTCATCTGCCTTGAGTCCCATTATTTTACCGAGTACCACTTCCTTAGTGATTTTGATCGTGTTTAGCTCCTCCCCCCCTATAGCCCCCTGTTTGTCCAGTGTTGGGATATTCTTAGTGTCCTCTACTGTAAAGACTGATACAAAATACTCATTCAGTGTTTTTGCCATCTCCATATTTCCCACCATTAATTTCCCGGTCTCATCCTCTAAGGGACCAACATTTACTTTAGCCACCCTTTTTCTTTTTATATAACTATAAAAACTCTTACTATCTGTTTTTATATTTTTTGCTAATTTACTTTCATAATCTATCTTCCCTTTCTTAATCAATCTTTTTGTTATTTTTTGCTGTCTTTTAAAGTTTTCCCAATCCTCTATCCTTTCACTAGATTTGGCTACCTTATATGCCCTTGTTTTTAGTCGAATACTATCCTTAATTTCTTTACTTAGCCACGGATGGCTGTCTTTTCTTTTACACCCTTTTCTTTTCAGTGGAATATATTTTTTTTGGAAGTTGTAAAATAACTCCTTAAATGTACACCACTGATCATGTATCGTCTTACCCTTTAATCTATTTTCCCAATCCACTCTACTCAATTCCGCTCTCATACCTTCATAGTCTCCTTTATTCAAGCTTAGCACGCTTGTTTGAGATCCAACCTTCTCACCCTCTAATTGAATATGGAATTCAACCATGTTATGGTCACTCATTCCAAGGGGATCCTTTACTAGGACATTTTTAATTAATCCTGTCTCGTTACACAGGACCAGATCTAAGGTTGCTTGCCCCCTGGCCGGTTCAGTTACATACTGCTCAAGAAACCCATCCCTAATACACTCAATGAACTCATCCTCAAGGCAGCCCTGCCCAGTTTGATTTGTCCAATTAATATGATAGTTAAAATCCCCCATAATTATAGATGTTCCCTTATTACAAGCCTCAACTATTTCCTGATTGATACTCCATCCAACCGAGTTGCAACTGTTCGGAGGCCTATAGACTACGCCCACTAGTGTTTTTTTCCCCTTATTATTCCTTATCTCCACCCAAACTGTTTCATTATCCTGATCTTTTCTCACTCTCATTGGATCCTATATTCCCCGACATCTCTGGGAGGTTATTTGTGTCCTCTTTTGTGAAGACAGAACCAAAGTATATATTTAATTGGTCTACCATTTCTTTGTTCCCCATTATAAATTCCCTTGATTCTGACTGCAAGGGGCCTATGCTTGACTTCACCAATCTTTTTCTCTTCACATATCTATAGAAGCTTTTCCAATCAGTTTTTATGTTCCCTGCAAGCTTACTCTCATAATCTATTTCCCCCCCTCTTAATTAATCCCTTTGTCCTCCTTTGCTGCTCCCAATCCTCAGGTTTGCTGCTTTTTCTGGCCAAATTATGTCCTCTCCTTGGATCTTATGCTATCCCTAATTTCCCTTGTTAGCCACGGTTGAGTCACCTTTTTTGTTTTATTTTTACGGCAAACAGGGATGAACAAATTCTGTAGTTCATCCATGTGATCTTTAAATGTTTGCCATTGCCTATCCACCATGAACCCTTTAAGTAATGTTCCCCAATCCATCCTAGCCAACTCGTGCTTCATATCATCATAGTTTCCTTCATTCAAATTCAGGACCCTAGTCTCTGAGTCAACTACTTCACTCTCCATTTTAATGAAGAATTCAATCATATTATTATCGCTCCAACCCAAGGGGCCTCGCACAACAAGATTGCTAATTAATCCTTTCTCATTACATAATACCCAGTCTAAGATGGCCTGATCTCTCGTTGGTTCCTTGACATATTGGTCCAGGAAACCATATCGTATACACTCTAGGAATTCTTCTTCCTCCACAGTATTGTTACTAATTTGGTTAGCCCAATCTATATGTAGATTAAAGTCACCCATGATAACTGCTGTGCCCTTATTGCACGCGTCTCTAATTTCCCATTTAATGCCATCCCCAACCTTAGCATTACTGTTTGGGGGTCTGTATACAACTCCCACCAACGTATTTCTCAGCTCTGCCCATACAGATTCCACATCATCAGAGCTAATATCCTTCCTTACTATTGTGTTAATCTCTTTAACCAGCATTGCTAACCCACCTCCTTTTCCTTTTTTCCTGTCCTTCCTGAATATTGAATACCCCTGGATGTTGAGTTCCCGGTTTTGGTCACCCTGGAGCCATGCCTGTGTAATCCCAATTATATCATATCTGTTTACATCTATTTGTGCAGCTAATTCATCCACCTTATTATGAATGCTCCTCGCATTAAGACACAAAGCCTTCAGGCTTGGTTTTTTAACACACTTTGTCCTTTTAGAATTCTTATTTATTGTGGCCCTGTTTGATTTATGCCTTTGATTTCTCTGCCTTCCACTTTTGCTTTTCTCCTTCCTGTCTTTTGTTTCTATCCTTGCTTCCCCTTCCTCTGTCTCCCTGCACAGGTTCCCAACCCCCTGCCATTTCAGTTTGAAACCTCCCAACAGCACTAGCAAACACTCCCCCTAGGACATTGGCTCTGGTCCCGCCCTGGTGCAAACTGTTCAGTTTGTGTAGGTCCTTTATAGTCAGAGATGGGAGAATTTATAATGGGGAATGAGGAAATGGCAGAGAAATTAAATAAATACTTTGTTTCTGTCTTCACGGAGGAAGATACAAAAAGCCTCCCAGAAATATGAGAAAACCAAGGGTGTGGTGAGAATGAGGAACTTAAAGAAGTTATTATTAGTAAAAAAAAACAGTACTAGCAAAATTAATGGGACTAAAATTCGATAAACCCAAGGATCGGATGACCTACATCCTAGGGTTTTGAAAAAGGTGGCCATTGGGATAGTGGATGCATTGGTTGTCATCTTCTAAAATTCTATAGATTCTGGAATGGTTCCTGCAGTTTGAAGGATAGCAAATGTAACCCCGTTATTTAAGAAAGGAGGGAGAGAAAAAACGGGGAACTACAGACCTTTAAGCCTCATATCAGTAGTTGGGAAAATGCTGGAATTAAAGTATTTGGATTTTCAGAAGGCCTTTGATAAGGTCCCACACAAGAGGTTAGTGAACAAAATTAGAGCACATGGAATTGGGGGTAACATATTAACATGGATTGAGAATTGGTTAACAGGCAGAAAACAAAGAGTAGGGGAAAACAGGTATTTTTCAGGATGGCAGGCTGTGACTAGTGGGGTACTGCAAGGATCGGTGCTTGGGCCCCAGCTATTCACAATCTATATCAATGATTTGGATGAGGGGACAATATGTAAAATTTCCAAATTTGCTGATGATACAAAGCTAGGTGGCAGTGTCAGTTGCAAAGAGGATGTGAAGAGGCTTCAAGGGGATCTCAACAGGCTCAGTGAGTGGGTGAGAACATGGCAGATGGAATATAATGTGGATAAATGTAAAGTAGAAAAAGCAGAAAGGCAGAGTATTTCCTAAATGGTGAAAGATTGGGAATGCAGATGCTCAAAGGGACCTGGGTGTCCTTCTACATGAGTCACTGAAAGTGAATGTGCAGGTGCAGCAAGCCATTAGGAAGACAAATGATATGCTGGCCTTCATTACAAGAGGATTTGAGTACAGGAGTAAAGAAGTCTTACTCCAATTATATAGGGCCCTGGTGAGACCACACCTGGTGTACAATTTTGGTCTCTTTACCTAAGGAAGGATATACTTGCCATAGAGGGAGTGCAACAAAGGTTCACAAGATTGATTCCTGGGATGGCGGGACTGTCATATGAGAAAAGATTGAGTAAACTAGGCCTGTATTCTCTTGAATTCAGAAGAATGAGAGGGGATCTCATTGAAGCATACACAATTATTACAGGGCTTGATAGGGTGGATGCTGGGAGAATGTTTCCCTTGGCTGGGGAGTCTAGAACCAGGGGCCACAGCCTCAGGATAAAGTGCATTCAGGACTGGGATGAGAAGAAATTTCTTCACACAGAGGGTAGTGAATCTTTGGAATTCTCTACCCCAGAGGGCTGTGGAGGCTCAGTCATTGGGTATATTCAAAACAGAAGTCGATAGATTTCTGACTAGTAAGGGCATTAAGGGATATGGTGATAGGGCCGGTGAATGGAGTTGAGGCAGAAGATCAGCCATGATCTCATTGAATGGCAGAGCAGGCTCGAAGGGCTGAATGGCCTACTCCTGCTCTTATTTCTTATGGTCAATTGTGACCTCCCCAGGATGTTGATGGTAGGGGATTCGACAATGGTAATGCCGTTGAATGCCATGAGGACGTGGTTGGACTTTCTCTTGTTGGAGACAGACATTGCCTGGCACTTGTATTGTACAAATGTTACTTGCCACTTATGAACCCAAACCTAAATGTTGTCAGTTCTTGCTGCATGTGGGCACGGATTGCTTCATTATCTGAGGAGTTGCGAATGAAACTGAACACTGTGACCATCAGCGAACATCCCCATTTCTGAATTTATGATGGAGGGAAGGTCACTGATGAAGCAGCTGAAGATGGTTGGACCAGGAACCAGCAATGTCCTGGGGCTGAGATAATTGGCCTCCAACAATCACAACTATTTTCCTTTATGTTAGGTATGACTCCAGCCAGTGGAGATTTTTCCCCGTGATACCCATCAACTTCAATTTTACTAGGGCTCCTTAATGTCAAGGGCAGTCACTCTCACCTCACCTCTGGCATTCGGCTCCTTTGTCCTTGTTTGGACCAAGGCTGTAATGACCTGGAACCGATTGGTCCTGGTGGAACCCAAACTGAGCATCGGTAAGCAGGTTATTGGTGAGTAAGTGCTGCTTGATATCACTGTCATCAACATCTTCCATCACTTTACTGATGATTGAGAGTAGGCTGATGGGGCAGTAATTGGCCAGATTGGATTTGTTCTGCTTTTGGTGGACAGGACATACCTGGGCAGTTTTCCACTTGATGCCAGTGTTGTAGTTGTGCTGGAACAGCTTGACTAGTTCTGGAGCACAAGTCTTCAGCAGTACAGCTGGGATGTAGTCGAGCCCATTGTCTTTGCTGCATCCAGAGCGCCCAGCTATTTCTTTATCACATGGAGTGAATCGAATTGGCTGAAGACTGGCTTCTGTGATGATAGGGACCGCAGGAGGAGGCCGAGATAGATCATCCATTCAGCACTTCTGGCTGAAGATGGTTGCAAACGCTACAACCTTGTCTTTTGCACTCACGTGCCAGGCTCTGCCATCTTTGAGGATGGGGATATTCATGGAGCCTCCTCCTCCCGTTAGTTTAATTGTCCACCACCAGTCACGACTGGATGTGGCAGGACTGCAGAGCCTTGATCTGATTCATTGGTTGTGGGATCACTTAGCTCTGTCTATAGCATGCTGCTTCTGCTGGTTAGCATGCATATAGTCCTGTGTTGCAGCTTCCCCAGGTTGGCACCTCATTTTTAGGTATGCCTGGTGTTGCTCCTGGTATACTCTTCTACACTCCTCATTGAGCCAGGGTTGATCCCCTGGCTTGATGGTAATGGTAGAGTGGAGGATATGCCGGGCCATGAGGTTATAGATTGTGATGGAATACAATTCTGCTGCCACACATGATGAAGGGTGTCCTCAGTGTGAAGACGGGACCTCGTCTCCACAAGGACTGTGGGGGTCACTCCTACCAATACTGTCATGGACAGATGCATCTGCGGCAGGTAGATTGGTGAATGTAATGTATGTACCTTTAAGAGGAACTATGTTTTTGAAGCCCCTGTGTACTGTAGTACCAGTAGTGACCACTCGGGTATATAAGCCTGTATAGCGTCTTGTGTAGTTAGTTCACCTCCAGACTTTGTTCAGTAAACACTTGTTAAATCAACTCCTGCATTCCGTGTCTCCATTAACACACGGATCTAACAGTCGCGACGAGTTAGAAACGAACTTACCTGCAATTCGGCAGCACCTCAAAGAGATTGATTCCTCAGACGAAGGTCAAAGCCAGAAGCAAGAAAAAAAACAAAAAAAACTGTGGTTTCACCAGCTAAACGGGCTGGTGGCAGGTAGTGCACTGATCCTTCCTGGGCTGCGGCGGGCTGGGGCTCGATCGGGTGGCTCTGCAGCGGGGCCGGGCAGCGAGTCGGAAAGCAGAAGCAAAGAGAGACAGAGGGTGGAACACTCAGGAGGCGGCCGGTGCTGCAAAGCAGGTCGGCGTTCGGACCGAGCAGAGGGAGGGGAAAGTCCCAGAGGGTCCGCTCCATGACGGGAACGGTTCTCCAAGTAACGGAGAAAATAATTAAAAGATATATTAAAAAAAATAGAAATACCGCGAAAAGCTGCAGGTCGCAACGGGAACCGCGGAGAACAGCGTTGGCAGCAGCGGCAGGAAAGCGCAGGAGGCACCATCTTGACTCGGCGGGGAAGAAGGAAAAGCACGGGAGGCGCCATTTTGGATTTTCAGGATGCCGAAGACTGGCAATATTACTGCTTTCGATCGTGATATAGAGGATTGGACCACATATGTGGAAAGAGTGGAGGTATATTGCAAGGCAAATGAAGTAACGGATGATAAAAAGGCATCGGTACTTCTAAATCTGATGGGTGCAAGGACATACGGGCTGTTACGAAACTTGATCACTCCAGCCAAACCGATGGACAAGAATTTTAAGGAGATTGTTGATACCTTACAGGAGCACTGAAACCCAACACCGCTGCTGATAGCGGAACAATTCAAATTCTTCAGGAGGAATCAGCACAAGAATGAAAGTAACGCTGATTACCTCACCGAATTACGAAAACTGTCAAAGCACTGCCAATTCGGGGCAGGACTGGCAGATTCTCTGAGACAAATTCGTCTGCGGTCTCCTAAGTGAAGGAACACAGAAAAGACTACTTTCTGAGAAAGATTTGACACTGGACAAGGCTTTCAGTGTGGCTGTATCATACGAAGCAGCAGCAAGAGGAGCTGCAGAGATATAGCAAAAGCCACAGGACTTCGGCACCCATGAAATGACATGGGGTTTCGAGAGATGTTATCGCTGCGGCAGATCCACCCATGACCAGAAGGACTGCTGGTTCAAGGACAAAGCATGCAGGCAATGCGGAAAGATGGGACACATTGCACGTGTATGCAGATCTGGAAAAAAATCCGCTGACAGTAAAAAGGTCAATAAGGAAAAGTACAGAAAGGTAGAAATGATGACGGACAGTAGCTCCGAAGACCAGAAGAGCGATAGCGACTCCGAAAACAAGAGACTAAGCTGTCTCAAATTACATAATGTAATTGCCAAAGAAGATTACCAGACCATTTGGGTTACCCTCACGATAGCGGGGTCCCCAGTCAAAATGAAGCTAGATACAGGATCAGCTCTGACCGTCATGAGTCGACGGGATTACGAGCGGCTATTTCCGCATATACCTTTGAAAGACACATCCATTATCTTGAAGACATATACGGGGCAGAAAGTATACCCCAGAGGGAAAATAAGGGTGCCTGTTGTATACAACGGCAAGGAAATACAGAAGTTGTATTTATACATTCTGCAAGATGGTGGTCCACCGTTGTTGGGACGTGAATGGATCAGAAAGATACGTTTAGACTGGCACTCCATTCAGGCACTGACGGTGACCAGTAAGAAAAAAAATGATGATGACGTCATACCTGGACGATTAAAAGAAATCTTGGCTAACGCCAAAGAAGTGTTTCAACAGGAACTAGGAACCCTGAAAGGCGCCACCGCCTCAATAAAAGTGGAAGATGCGGCAATTCACAAGTTTTTTAAGGCAAGGCCAGTGCCATACGCAATTTGTCCAGCTGTTGAGGCAGAGCTGGAGAATTTGGAAAAAGCAGGCGTGTTATCCAAGGTAGATTGGAGCGAGTGGGCAACAACCATCGTCCCGGTCATGAAGAAAACGTTGAATAATGATAAATCTGAAGAACAGAGAAAAATTCGCATCTGTGGGGACTTCAAGGTGACTGTAAACCCAGTTCTTCACATGGTACAGTATCCTCTTCCGAGGTTAGGAGATATTTTCGCCTCACTATCCGGAGGGAAACGTTTCACCAAAATTGACTTAGCACAGGCATATCTACAGATGGAGGTTGAGGAGGCCTCTAAAAAGTATCTCACGATAAACACACACAAAGGCCTGTACCAGTACAATCGACTGGTTTTCGGAGTGGCATCAGCTCCGGCTATCTGGCAAAGAGCTATGGAGCAAGTCCTGCAAGGGATTCCGGGGACTCAATGCTACCTAGACGACATCCTTGTAAAAGGAGAAAATGACAATGAGCACCTTGCCAACTTGGAGCAGGTGCTCACGAGGCTGAGAGAATGGGGCCTACGAGCAAATCGCCCCAAGTGCGAATTTTTCCAGAAACAAATATCATATTGTGGCCATGTCATTAACGAAGAAGGGTTGTATAAGTCACCTGAAAAAATTGAAGTGGTCGTGAAAGCCCCCGCGCCTGAAAATGTCTCACAATTAAGGTCATTCCTGGGATTAATAAATTACTATCATAAATTTTTACCGAACTTGTCAACGGTTCTGCACCCTCTTAACGCACTGCTACAAACGGGAGTAGTTTGGAAATGGAGCGAAGACTGTAAACGTGCCTTCCATAAATGCAAAGGCTTGATCACGTCCAGGGAAGTGTTGGCTCATTACAACCCATCACTGCCAATCAGACTGGTGTGCGATGCATCCCCTTACGGCGTGGGAGCGGTATTATCGCATAGATTCCCTGATGGCTCGGAGCGGCCGATAGCTTTTACGTCACGCTCATTGAACTCAGCTGAGCGTAACTATGCCCAGATCGACAGGGAGGCACTCAGCCTGGTGTGGGGGGTGAAGAAATTCAACCATTACCTACACGGACAAAAATTTACCTTGTTGACTGACCATCAACCCCTCGTCTCCATATTCAACCCTAAAAAGGGCGTTCCCATTATGACAGCGCAAAGGCTACAGAGGTGGTCCCTTTTCCTAGGGGCACACCAATATGACATAGAATACAAAGGAACAAAACAGCATGGGAATGCTGACGGGTTATCGCACCTACTGTTGCCAACAGTAGAAGAGGCGCCTACAGTTGACCCAGTGGAGATGTTCCACTCGACCATAGTGGAATGTCTACCGGTGACAAATTCTACCATTGAAAAGGAAACTAGAAATGACCCGACTCTCTCACGAGTCTACGATTTAACGGTGAAGGGATGGCCAGCACATGGCGAACCACTGTTGCCAGCATTCTCGCAAAGAAGAGAACAGCTGTCAGTGTGCCGAGGAACATTGATGTGTGGATCCAGAGTGGTGATTCCACCCAAACTCAAGGATAAAGTGCTAAAGGAGCTTCACGAGGGGCATCTGGGTGGAGTGAAAATGAAGAACTTAGCCAGAGCGTTTGTGTGGTGGCCAGGTATCGATGGAGACATCGAAGAAATGACCAAGAGCTGTCTAGGATGCCAGAAGGTCCAAAACGCCCAACCACAAGCCCCTCTACATCTATGGGAGTGGCCCTCATCTCCATGGCAAAGGGTACATATCGACTTTGCTGGTCAATTTATGGACTCAATGTTCTTAATCGCGGTGGATGCACACTCCAAGTGGCCGGAGGTAATAAAGATGTCCTCCACCACCACGGAAAAAACCATCACAGTATTAAGGACCATATTCGCCAGGAATGGGCTGCCTGAACAGATCTGTTCTGATAATGGACCGCAATTTGTATCCGAAGAATTCGGGAAGTTCTTAAAAAACAATGGGGTTAAGCACTACACGTCCGCCCCATACCATCCCGCCACCAATAGATTAGCTGAACGGTTTGTCCAGACCTTCAAGAAGGCCATAAAGGCCATGGGTAATGAAGGCATAAATCTACAACATAAGGTAGATAACTTCTTGTTTGCGTACAGGAATGCAACACATGTGGTTACAAACCAAACCCCCGCCATGATGTTTTTCAATAGAAGACTAAGATGCCGGCTGGATTTGGTCAAGCCAAACGTCAGAAGGGACGTAGAGAACCGACAATTTCAAAGCATGAATGAAAGGCCAACTAGAACCTTCCAGATGGGTCAACCAGTTTTGGCCCGAGACTACCGTACCGAGAAATGGCAGCCTGGAACTATTTGCACACGACTATGACCGCTGATGTATACCGTGGACATTGGAGAAAGCATAATAAGGCGCCATGCTGACCAGATCATAGAGTCATCCGAAAAAGGACAACCTACACCACAACTCTATACGCCTAGTGATGAAGCAGAGATACCCATAGTATCTACCTCCGATCCGGTGATACTGGAACCAGATGAACCCGACACTGGCATTGAAGCCGAATCGACCTTGCCAAAAGAACCTACTACACCACCGAAACCTACTACACCACTGAGGCGTTATCCGGACCGAGTCAGGAAGCCTCCAGAGAGACTGAATTTGTAATTGATTAACTTCAGCAAATGTGTAGATTATTGTTTTTGTAAAAATGTTATTTAATGATTACTTAAAATGTTATGTACTATTTATCTAAAAGGGGAGGAATTGTAGTGTATGTACCTTTAAGAGGAACTATGTTTTGAAGCCCCTGTGTACTGTAGTACCAGTAGTGACCACTCGGGTATATAAGCCTGTATAGCGTCTTGTGTAGTTAGTTCACCTCCAGACTTTGTTCAGTAAACACTTGTTAAATCAACTCCTGCATTCCGTGTCTCCATTAACACACGGATCTAACAGTGAAGATGAGGTCAAGTAGGTTTTTCCCTCATGTTATTTCTCTCGCCACCTACAGCAGGCCCAGTCAGGCAATTATGTCCTTCAGGACTTGGCCAGCTCAGTCAGTAGTGGTGCTACTGAGCCACTCTTGGGGATGGACATTGAAGTTCCCCACCCAGAGTACATTCTCTGTCCTTGTTACTCTCAGTGCTTCTTCCAAGTGGTGTTCAACATGGAGGAGTACTGATTCATCTGCTGAGGGAGGGCAGTAGGTGGTAGTCAGCAGGCAGTTTCCATGCCCATGTTTGACCTGATGTCATGACACTTCATGGGGTCTGGAGTCAGTGTTGAGGACTTCCAGGGTCACTCCCTCCCAACTGTATACCACTGCACTGCCACCTCTGGTGGATCTGTCCTGCTGGTGGGACAGGACATACCCAGGGATGGTGATGGAGGAATCTGCGATGTTGGCTGAACGGTATGATTCTGTGGGTATGACTATGTCAGTCAGGCTGTTGCTTGACTAGTCTGTGGGACAGCTCTCCCAATTTTGGCAAGTCCCCAGATGTTAGTTAGGAGGACTTTGCAGTGTTGACTGGGCTGGGTGTGCCTTTGCAGTGTCCAAATCTGATGCCTAGGACGATGCCGGGTGGTCCGTCCAGTTTTATTCTTATTATACGTTGTTGTAGCAGTTTGATACAACTGAGTGGCTTGCTAGACCATTTCAGAGGGCAGTTATGAGTCAACCGCATTGCTGTGGGTCTGGAGTCACATATAGGCCAGACCAGGTAAGGACGGCATTTTTCCTTCCCTAAAGGACATTAGTGAACCAAATCGGTTTTTACGACAATCCAATAGTTTCATGGTCACCATTACTGGTTTAAATTCTCTACTCAAAGTTAAACAGGTAAAACATTACTAGTTATAATAAGAAAGAATAAAACGCTTTCAAGGGCTTTCAAGATTAATACTGCTTTACAAAAAATTACTTCTGCAACCACAACGCACCTAAATAACTGCATTCTATATTGTTGTAAGTAAATTACACTATTAAACTTGAATATCAAAAGTCTATTCAAAAAGTAAAATTGACCTAATTCAACGCTGACTGCGGTCTCTGATCTATAGTGGAGCTTTGATAGTTTGCTGTAAAATGCTCTTTTCCTCGCTCTGATGCCAATTGGTCTATAATTCACAGGTTCATAACTCACTCCATTCTTCGCTATCAGGATTACATTATCTATTGTCCAATCCTCAGGCACAGCTTTGGTATTTATGTAGCTCCTAATTATAGTAACCACACCCATGTCTTATTCCTCATGCATAGCTCATTGATTTATCACTAGGTACCATCTTTATTGCCTTATTTGTACATTTTACAAATGCCTGTGTGTAAGTACTGTATACTCCCAAGTATCCTCTCACCAACAAACAAGTGTCAGTATAATACCCCTGGACTTTGACTCTGCAGCCTAATTTCATCTTGAATGTACCACTTTCATTGTCATTGTGACATTTTCAATGATTGTTTGACTAACACAACCTATATATGTTTTACTTGCAATTTTATCTTTATTGTGTTCCAAATTTTAATTTCTCATGACATACATCCATTAACTTAGTTATGTGTTTATATATCTCATTGAAGATGTACAACTCCTTTAGATAGGTGTCAGCCTTGGCTCTTATCTCTGAGTTAGAAGGTTATGGGTTCAAGCTCTAGTCCAGAGATTTGATCATATTTTCTAAGCTGACACCTCAGGGCAGTACTGAGGGAGTGCTGCGCTGTTGAAGGTGCCATCTTTTAGACCAACGTGAAAGATCCCATGGGTGTTATTTGAAGAGGAGCAGGGGAGTTCTCCTAGTATTCAGGCCAGTGCTTATGCCTCAACCAACATCACTAAAACAGATTTCTAGTTATTAATTTTAGTGGTGTTTGTGAGAGGGTGCTGTGAGCAGGTTGGCTGACCTATTTCCGTACATCAGCCATGGCTCAGTTGGTAGCACTCTTACCTCTGAGTCAGAAGGTTGTGGGTTCTAAGTCCCATTCCATGAGACTTAAGCACAAAAATCTATGCTGACACTCCCAGTGCAGTACTGAGGGAGGTGCTGCGCTGTTGGAAGTGCTGGCTTTCGATAAACTGAGGCCCCAACTGCTCTCTCAGGTGGACGTAAACCTGAGTGCTATTTCAAAGAAGAGCAAGGGCATTATCCCCAATGCCCTGGCCAATATTTATCACTCAATCAACATCAATAAAAAACAGATTATATGGTCATTATCACATTGCTGTTGTGAGAGTTTACTTACTTGCGACCAGCCTACAGATTCTTTCTATCAGTATAAAGCACTTTGCCTGTTTGAAGAATAAGCCACAGAACAGCAGAGATCCTCACAGAGTGCATCTGTTAGTGTTGCAGAGCTCTCGGATAATTGGCTTGTTCACATACCCTTCTGGAGAGTCCACTCTTTCCTCGTCTCCAGTGAGCTTTGCTGTGATGATAGGAGAATTGTCTAACTAATGCAATTTACAAGTAAACAGCTATTAAATATTCACCACCTGATTTCAAAAGTTCCCTTTCTTTTCTGCTTTTTTTTTTCTGACTGGTGCAGTGGGAAGAAAACATGCTTTTTCACCACAGCAGATGGCAGTATTTAGGCATTATTTTTAGCTTTAAATTACAAGACCGTTACAATAAATTATTCAGCTAATAACTGTATGATTATATGAAGTACTGCATGTTACTATTTATTATGTAATGGCCTATTTAATTCCTTAAAAGGGAAGGAAATTCTTGGGGGATAACATTTTATTCAAAGTAGTTCCCAACATCATCTGTTTAAGAGGTTGCCTACAGCTGAACTTGCTCAATCAGTGATGTGCCAAATAACTGCCCGAATCCGAAGTTAAAGCTTAAGACTGAAGCCTTTTATTAAATAAGAATCATGGCAGAGTTAACAGAGTCCATCATCGACCGAGCCCTTGGTAGACCATACCAGAAGAGGGGCGGGGCCAGGGAGGAGCATTAGTGGTTCCCCCTAGTGGAATATTCCAGACATTACAAGTGCAAGTACAAATATCAGAACACAGTTATTTCATCACATTCACCCCCTGCTATAGATTCAGTCTGTCAGGTGGTCTGATAATCCTCTGGGAATGATGTAACTCTTGCTGAGGCTCCTCCCGGAGTACTAACTCCGGTTCATTCGAATTCCCAGAATCATCAGTATTTTCCACACTGAGAGTTTGTGTCTCTGAAGGTCCAATACCACGATTGAAAACTCTACTCTCAGAGTCGAACTCTTTTCGAGCTCCAGCAGGTGCAAGATCTTTAATAGAGACCGTATCCTCTCGCCCATCCGAATATTGAATATACGCATACTGGGGATTAGCATGGATGAGTTGTACTTCCTCCACCAGTGGATCAGTCTTGTGGCCTCTCACATGTCTGCGCAACAACACAGGGCCCGTGGTCGCCAACCATGTGGGTAACGATACTCCATTAGTAGCTTTTCTTGGAAAACTAAACATCCTTTCATGAGGGGTGGCATTCGTCGCTGTACACAAAAGAGACCTTATGGAATGCAGCACGTCTGGCAGGTCTTCCTGCCAGCGAGAGGTCAGCAGGCCTCGTGACTTCAGAGACAGTACAATAGCCTTCCACACTGTCGCATTTTCTTTCTCAACCTGCCCATTACCACGAGGGTTATAGCTGGTAGTTCTACTTGTTGCAATCCCCTTCGATAGCAAAAACTGTCGTAATTCTTCGCTCATAAAGGAAGAACCCCTATCACTATGTATATAGTTAGGCATGCCGAACAAGGAAAACAGTTGGCAGAGGCATTTAATTACAACAGCACTAGTCACATCCGGACAGGGGATAACAAAAGGGAACCGAGAGTACTCGTCTATAATATTAAGAAAATAGACATTACGGTCGCTCGATGGAAGGGGACCTTTAAAATCGAGACTCAAACGCTCAAATGGTCGAGTTGCTTTAATAAGATGAGCTGGCTCGGACGGCTTATAGAAGCGGGGTTTGCATTCAGCACAAACATGACAGGTTCTGGTCATTGTCCAGACCTCCTCAATAGAGTAGGGTAGATTGTGGGACTTAATGAAGTGGTTCATTCTGGTAACCCCAGGGTGGCAGAGTGTGTCGTGGAGACTTTGAAGCTTATCTGTACCTAGACTAGCACATACTCCTCATGACAAAGCATCCGATGGCTCATTAAATACTCCAGGCCTGTACTGAATATCATAGTCATATGTTGACAGTTCTATTCGCCATCTTAAAATCTTATCATTTTTGATCTTGCCTCTCTGCTTAGTGTTGAACATAAAGGCCACAGATCGCTGGTCAGTAATGAGCGTAAAATGTTGGCCAGCGAGATAATGTCTCCAATACCTGACTGCTTCAATAATTGCCTGTGCCTCCTTTTCCACTGAAGAATGTCGAACTTCTGGTCCTTGCAATGTACGAGAGAAGAAGGCTACTGGTCTACCAGCTTGGTTAAGAGTTGCTGCCAACGCAAAATCAGATGCATCACTTTCCACTTGAAATGGGATCTTCTCATCCACGGCACATACCACTGCCTTCTCAATGTCCCGTTTGATATTAAGGAAAGCCTCCTGAGCTTCCGCCGATAGCGGAAAAGACGTCGACTTAATAAGAGGTCGGACTTTATCTGAGTAGCTAGCCACCCACTGGGCATAGTACGAGAAGAATCCCAGACACCTTCTTAAGGCTTTTACAGTGTGAGGTAAAGGTAATTCCTTAAGTGGGCGTAATCTTTCAGGGTCTGGCCCGATTACCCCATTCTCCACAACGCAACCAAGAATACACAAACGTGTAGTATTGAAGGTACACTTGTTTTCGTTGTAGGTCAGGTTTAACCTCTTTGCTGTCTCTAGGAACTTCGCGAGATTTTGATCATGCTCCCGTTGGTCACGCCCACAGATGGTAACATTGTCCAGGTACGGGAATGTTGCTTCCAATGCGTATTCATCCACCATACGATCCATCTCCCGTTGGAAGACGGATACCCCATTCGTCACTCCAAAGGGCACCCGAAGGAATTGGAACAGGCGCCCATTAGCTTCGAAGGCCGTATAAGGTTGGTCTTCTATTTTGATGGGGAGTTGATGGTAGGCAGACTTTAAATCAGTGGTGGAGAACACGCAGTACTGAGCTATCTGGTTCACCATCTCAGAAATACAAGGCAAAGGATAGGCGTCTAATTGGGTATACAAGTTTATAGTCTGGCTATAATCGACCACAAGTCTTTTCTTCTCATTAGTTTTAACCACCACCACCTGGGCACGCCACGGGCTACCACTGTGTTCGATGATTCCCTCCCGTTGAAGCCTTTCCACTTCCTCTTTTATAAATGTTTTATCTTCTGAACTATACCGTCGACTCTTAGTTGCTATAGGTCTACAATTAGGAGCAAGGTTCGCAAACAAAGAAGGCGGGCTTACGTTTAAAGTAGAAAGGCCGCAGACTGTGAGCGGAGGCTGGGATCCACCATACTTAAGGGTAACGCTCTCATGCTGACACTGGAAGTCCAAGCCTAATATTAAGTTCACACACAACTGAGGTAATATGAGGAGTTTAAAATCCTTATACTCCATATCCTTAATGGTCAATGTGACTTTACAATATCCAGTTACCTCCGAAGTAAGGGATTTGGACGCCATCACAATTTCACTTCGAGTAGGATACACCTTCAATGAACAGGAGTTAACAAGGTTGGGGTGTATAAAACTTTCAGTACTGCCACAGTCTATCAAACACCCAGTAGGACGACCATTAATCTTAATGTCCATCATAGATTTTGACAAGGAACACGGTATGGTCTGGTCAACCGTAGCCGAGGCTAGAGTAAAACGATAGGCGGCAGCAGAGAAGACATCGGGTACAGGATTACCCTTACACACTTTACTAAAATGTCCCCATTTCTTACATTTAAAACAGGTAGCCTCTCTGGCTGGGCAACTTTGCCTGGGGTGTTTAGATTGGCCACAAAAATAACACTTAGACCCATGGGGCACAGCCGCAACAATAGGATTAAGTGGGGGCTCCATTGGTGTTATGGATGCCTCCATACTCGGAACACACGAGGCTGAGAGAGATGCATGGGCTGATGCATACACTTCTGAATTCTTCTGGGCTACATCTAACGATCAAGCAGCAGCGACAACCGTTTTTAAAACTAACGAGTCGTTCTCGAGGAGTCTCTGTCTAATATAATTAGATCGGAGGCCAGATATGAAAGAATCGCGGATGGCTTCTTCCTGATACACTATGGCAGAGACAGCCTTGTAGTTGCAACCCTTAGCCAAAGCCTTAAGGTCCTGCAGGAAATCGTCCAGAGATTCCTCGGGTAATTGCCTGCGAGTAGACAGGAGATACCTGGCGTATACTTCGTTAACCGACTTAAGGTACTGGGCTTTAAGAGCTGCGAGGGCCTCTTCATATGTAGTAATATCTTCAATTATAGAGTAAGTTTGATGACTTACCAAGTTGGTTAGAAGACCCAACTTGTTAACCGTCGGATCGGTCGATGATGCGATGAAGTGTTCAAAACATCGGAGCCAATGCGTAAATTTCTTCGACGCATCTGCTGAATGGGGATCGATATCCAGACGCTCTGGTTTCAAAAATCGATCCATCTTCCAAAAGTAGTTATTTAATAAAATTGATGTGCCAAATAACTGCCCGAATCCGAAGTTAAAGCTTAAGACTGAAGCCTTTTATTAAATAAGAATCATGGCAGAGTTAACAGAGTCCATCATCGACCGAACCCTTGGTAGAACATACCAGAAGAGGGGCGGGGCCAGGGAGGAGCATTAGTGGTTCCCCCTAGTGGAACATTCCAGACATTACAAATGCAAGTACAAGTATCAGAACACAGTTATTTCATCACAATCAGTGATAAGTAATCCTTTCCCAGCTAGTAAGGATCAGTTGGACCTTGGACCTGGTGGCACAAGAGAGAAATGTTCTGTAGATGATTCCCTATACAGCAGCCTCCCCTGCAACTAAGGATAGCAACAGACCCGACTCTATGAAGATGGGTGCTCATCTACAGGAAGATTTACTTTGAGCAAATGGATGAAGGAACAGTACACCCAGCTTATCAACCAGCTGGGAAATGAGACAGTAAGTTTAGTTCTGAAACATCTCCAGACCATAGTGCAAGGTAAATCAGTATGCATATAGGCAAATAGTACTACAGTACTCTGTTACGTCAACAAACAAAGGGACTTGCTTGCTGACCATCTAGCTAACTGATGCTTGGACCCAATACTGGTGGCTCAACACCTTGCTGGAGTAGAGGACATACCAGCAGATGCTCTCAGTCATTTCATCACTCACCTTTACAAGTAGAGGATTCAGCTGGTGGTGATATTCAGGATATAGGAGTGGCCAAAGATAGTGCTCAAGGACCGTATTCATATCAACATTGGATGGATTCTCCTTTTCTGGATATTAAGGTTTCTATATGTGTTTCCTCCATTTTTTCTGTACCCATAAGTTAAAAAAAAAGACACATGAGAAAATAAACCAACATTATCCTAATAACCCTTTTATCATTTATCAAGATATGGTCATTTGAAATCCTAATGACCAGCAAGGACTGAAGAGATCTTCTCTCACCATTGGGATGGGAGTTGGTTTGAAATATTACACCCCAAACCAGGGATATTCCAGTTGACAGCCTGGCTATTGAAAAACAATGACTATTAAAACTTGATCCTTGCCTTTGATGGTAGATGCCTAGGTCAATATAAACAGAGTGACCACTAATAGGTCTTACAAAACAAAATGGGAAAAGTTCATGTAATGACAATCTGCAAAGCTGATTAGCCATATCTTGTGTGATATTCTTCACATTCTGGAGTACATCTATTATTTGAAGTTGACTTAAAACTAAATTCTATTTAGGTTCATATTGTAACTAATTTTGGTCTTTCACAACCTGTATATGTTTGGCTCATTAGAGAACCACTTTTTAGTGTCCTATTGTATGCAACCAACTTAGAAATTATGCCAGGCTATACCTTCACTATTTCCCAAATAGGACCTTAATTTGGTCTTCCACAAATTGCTGTGTTCACTGTTTGAGTTTGTCTGTGTTCTCAATATCCTGGCCATATCGTTGTAATCTCATGACTCTGCTTAGTTATTTCTTAGCTCCATCCTTGTGATGTCTTGGCTGCATCTTTATCAACATTTGTACCATAGCAATTTATTGACTGTCAGTCAGTCCCCAAAATGATATGTTTGTGCATGTCTTACTATTTACACTTGCCATGCCAGCCCTACTGTGCTATTTTACACAGATATTAAACTGCTTAGAAAACTGACAAAATTAATTCCCAATTTAAATTTTTTCAATCCCATTACAATATGCTCCTAGTCAATTATTTATCCTTTATTTTCTCAATACATCTATATATATAAAAGGATACTTCTGTCTGTCATTCCGTCTGTCTGTCTGCCTGTCTGTCTGTCTGTCTTGAATTAACTCAAAAGTTATAGAGCGTACCTACACGTGCGTTACGTCGAAAGAAAGCTGACGATTCCAGAACCGTCCTAAGTGTATTTATGTTTCGGCCGGACAAAAATTGCATCCGCGGTATCCAAAAAACGTTCAACATTCCGCTCATTATCCGCTCATTAGCATCGAGTGACGTCGCGGTCGACCAATCGTACGGCGGGTTCCTGGCGCATGCAGCCGGGCCCTCCTACGGTTGAGTGACGGGACGATTGACCAATCCTACGCTTCGGTGACCTGACGGTCCACCAATCGGTGCCTGTGTGGGCGGGCCTTATCGTTCTGAACCGAGGTGAGTCGCCGCCATCTTGATTCCAAACTTTTCATTTCTTTTTCCCGCTTTCTGCGCCTTAAAAAAAAAGTTCCTTTTAAAACAGAAATTCTTTTAAAAAAAAGTTTAAAAAAAAAGTTAATTACTTTCTAAATCTTTTATCTAATCTCATAAATTTTCCTACCTTTCCCCGTTTTTGCAGGTAGGCCTCTAAGCCTGGGCATCTGTTGCCAGCCATGCTGGACCCTAGGCAATTGTTTTGTGGCAAGCTCCTGCCACCCCTCACCCCCCTCCCTTCGGTCTCCCCCATCACGTGATGGTTGACCAATCCTATGGCGTGTGTGGGTGGGGCCTGATGCTTAATAAGACAGAATAAATAAAAGTTACTTTCGTCTTCGCGAGCACTGGAGTGACTGCAGCAACTATTGCAACGTAAGTGAAGAGATAGAGAATAAGTAATTCCGTTTTTATATCTTCTAACTTTATATCTTCTTTCCTTAAAAACTTTCGGCTTTTGTATATCTTCTAACTTTATATCTTCTTTCCTTAAAAAACTTTCGGTTTTCAAAAGGCGAAAGTTTTTTAAGGAAAGAAGATATAAATTAAAAGATATACAAAAGCCGAAAGTTTTTAAGGAAAGAACATATAAAGTTAGAAGATTTCCGATTTTGTACCTTGCAGCTACTTTTTTTAAAAGTAAAGAAATTTTGCAGTTTTTAATTAAGAATTTTTTTTTTTCCGTGCTTCCAACTGACATGAGAAAATGGCCGCCGGCTTCTTCACACACCTTCAAGGCTGGCCGCACCCGCCCTGAAGGCTGGCAGACAGCTTTTTTTTCTTTCTGCCCCTGCCCCCTGTCCCCTCTCCCCCCCCCCTCTCAAGGGTTAACCCGGCAACTGGCTCTGGAGATCGGGAGGGGAGGAGGGTTACCCCGGCAACTGGGCCCGGCCATCTTTCATCCTGGCAGCAGTTCAATGCAGCGACACCACAGTGCCATATTTGATCCTGGCGGCATGACAATTTCCTCGTGACGCCATCTTTGATCATGGCGGAACTTCAATGTGGGCCCGAACAGTGCCATCTTTAGTCTGGGCTGCCCGGTTTCTTCCTCCTTCCCTCTCTCCTTCCCCCTCCCTCCCTCCCTCTCTCTCCCCGCCCTCTCTCTCCCCGCCCTCTCTCTCCCCCCTCTCTCCCCTCCCTCTCCCTCCCCCCTCTCTCCCTGCCCCCCTCCCTCCCTCCCTCCACCCCTCTCTCCCTCCCTCCCCCCTCCCTCCCCCCCTCCTCCCTTCCTCCTCCCCTCCCTCCCTCCTCCCCTCCCCCCCTCTCCTCCCCCCTCCTCTCCCTCCTCCCTCCCCCCTCCCCCCCGCACCCCCCCTCCCCCCTCCCCTCTCCCTCCTTCCTCCCCCCTCCCCCCTCCCTCCCCCCTCCCCTCCTCCCCTCCCTCTCCCCTCCCCCCCCTTCCCCCCTCCCTCCCCCCCTTCCCCCCAGTCGCTCTCTCTCTCTCTCTCCCCCCCCAGTCACTCTCTCTCTCTCTCTTCCAACAACAACATGCCCTCGAAAAAGCCTCGGCACCACCGGGCACTCCAGCTAGTATATTATAATTTGAATCTGTTACAGGCACATTGCTCCACAGCTGAGTGTCTCATACTAACACTGTGTAAACATCATCAACTATTTATCTATACTTGCAATTTATCCACTAAAATCTGAAGCTATAATATAAACCTGGTGATATAGCGTATATGTTGTCAAGCGAATCTGTTGCAGGGAATATCTGTTAAACATTAAGCTCTTGAAAGTTAACAGTTTCAGTGTGGTTCTACTATGTATATTCAATCACAATATTTGAATGAATAAAATACAGATATTTCATTGCATGTAGCCTTTGTTGTATTATACAGGGATATTACTACTAAAGTTCTTGATACTTTTGACAGCTATTCTGAAATGTACATGTGACTTTTAAAGTATTTGAAGAGGACAATACAAATCTAACTAAGTCAGTCTCATTCATAGCACTCGTAATTGGGTTCTAACTAGTCATAGGTATGACTATACTATCAACTTCCTTTCCCTTAACTTATCCAATATTGGTTTTTCCCTCCATCCTGCTCTGTCTGGGTCTCCTCCAAGTTCTGGCTTGCGTTGTTGCACTTTGCTTCTTTGGGGCCCCCATTTGACAGAGGTCAGACCACTCTGTTGGATCAGGTAACAAGAATGAGTTTTCTGCTGCTCTATCTTTTTAACTTCCATAAACAGGCTCCCTATTGCTTTAGCAATGGAGGACACTAATATTAAAGACACTTCTGCAGGAGGGAGGCCAGAAACAGGTGGTTGCCTAAACTTCATCTCAATCTTCCTCAAGTCACATCAGGGTAACCTGGCCTAGATGTACTAATTGCCTGCTCTTGAGTTATCTATTGTTTGTTTTTACTTTAGAACTCAGGAGGTTTTTTGCACCGACTCCTTATCAATCCCTATGGAAGTTCTCCCATTACATTATGGAGCACTTTTTTTTATTTGTTCCTGGGATGTGGGCATCGCTGGCAAGGCCAGCATTTATTGCCCATTCCTAATTGCCCTTGAGAAGGTGGTGGTAAGCCATCTTCTTGAACCGCTGCAGTCCTTGTGATGAAGGTACTCCCACAGAGCTGTTAGGGAGGGAGTTCCAGGATTTTGACCTAGCGACAATGAAGGAACGGTGATATATTTCCAAGTCAGGATGGTATGTAACTTGGAGGGGAACTTGCAGGTGATGGTGTTCCTATGTGCCTGCTGCCTTTGTCCTTCTTGGTGGTAGAGGTCGCAGGTTTGGGAGGTGCTGCCAAAGAAGCCTTGGTGAGTTGCTGCAGTGCATCTTGTAGATGGTACACACTGCAGCCATGGTGCACCGGTGGTGCAGGAAGTGAGGTGGTGGATGAGGTGCCAATCAAGCCAATTAGGGATGGGCAATAAATGCTGGCCTTGCCAGCGATGCCCACATCCCATAAAAATGAATTTTAAAAAAGCGGGCTGCTTTGTCCTAGATGGTGTCGAGCTTCTTGAGTGTTGTTGGAGCTGCACTCATCCAGGCAAGTGGAGAGTATTCCATCACACTACTGCCTTGTGCCTTGTAGATGGTGGAAAGGCTTTGCCAGAGTCAGGAGGTGAGACACTCGGTGCAGAATACCCAGCATCTGACCTGCTCTTGTTGCCACAGTATTTATGTGGCTGGTCCAGTTAAATTTCTGGTCAATGGTGACCCCCCAGCATATTGATGGTGGGGGATTCGGCGATGGTAATGCCGCTGAATGTTAAGGGGCAGTGGTTAGACTCTCGCTTGTTGGAAATAGTCATTGCCTGGCTCTTTTGTGACGTGAATGTTATTTGTCAATTATCAGCCCAAGCCTGAATGTCATCCAGGTCTTGCTGCATTTGGGCATGGACTGCTTCATTATCTGAGGAGTTGTGAATGGAACTGAACACTGTGCAATCAGCAGCGAACATCCCCACTTCTGACCATATGATGGAGGGATGGTCATTGATGAAGCAGCTGAAGATGGTTGGGCCTAGGACACTGCCCTGAGGAACTCCTGCAGCGATGTCCTGGGGCTAAGATAATTCACCTCCAACAACTACAACCATCTTCCTTTGTGCTAGGTATGACTCCAGCCAGTGGAGCGTTTTCCCCCTAATTCCC
The DNA here is from genome assembly GCF_052327205.1 of Somniosus microcephalus. Lineage (NCBI taxonomy): Eukaryota > Metazoa > Chordata > Chondrichthyes > Squaliformes > Somniosidae > Somniosus > Somniosus microcephalus. Next base: position 144,521,773 of record NC_140999.1, read on the forward strand.
ATTGACTTCAGTTTTACTAGGGCTCCTTGATGCCACACTCGGTCAAATGCTAACTTGATGTCAAGGGCAGTCACTCTTACCTCACCTCTGGAATTCAGCTCTTTTGTCCATGTATGGACCAAGGCTATAATGAGGTCTGGAGCCGAGTGGTCCAGGCGGAACCCAAACTGAGCATCGGTGAGCAGGTTATTGCTGAGTAAGTGTCGCTTGAATTGGCTGAAGACTGGCTTCTGTGATGGTGGGAACCTCAGGAGGAGACCGATATGGATCATCCACTCGGCACTTATGGTTGCAAATACTTCAGCCTTGTTTTTTGAACTCACGTACTGGGCTCCACCATCATTGATGATGGGGATATTCATGGAGCCTCCTCCTCCCATTAGTTGTTTAATTGTCCACCACCATTCACGACTGAATGTGGCAGGATTGTAGAGCTTTGAATTGATAAGTTGGTTGTGGGATCACTTAGCTCTGTCAATAGCATGCTGTTTCCACTATTTAGCATGCATGTAGTCCTGTGTTGCAGCTTCCCCAGGTTGGCACCTCATTTGTAGTTTTGCCTGGTGCTGCTCCTGGCATGCTCTTCTGCACTCCTCATTAAACCAGGGTTGGTCCCCTGGCTTGATGGTAATGGTAGAGTGAGGGATATGCCAGGCCATGAGGTCACAGATTGTGGTGGAATACAGTTTTGCTGCTGCTGATGGCCCACAGCATCTCATGGATGCCCAGTTTTGAGCTGCTAGATCTGTTCTGAATCTATCCCATTTAGCACGGTGGTAGTGCCACACAACACGATGGAGGGTGTCCTCAGTCTGAAGAGGAGAGTTCATCTCCACAAGGACTGTGTGGTGGTCACTGCTACCAATGCTGTCATGGACAGATGCATCTGTGACAGGTAGATTGGTGAAGACAAGGTTAAGTAGGTTTTTCCCTCATAAGAACATAAGAAATAGGAGCAGGAGTAGGCCGTTCGGCCCTTCAAGCCTGCTCCCCATTCAATGAGATCATGGCTGATCTTCTGCCTCAACTTCATTCACCGGCCCTATCACCATATCCCTTGATGCCCTTACTAGTCAGAAATCTATCGACTTCTGTTTTGAATATACTCAATGACTGAGCCTCCACAGCCCTCAGGGGTACAGAATTCCAAAGATTCACCACCCTCTGTGTGAAGAAATTTCTTCTCATCTCAGTCCTGAATGGGCTACCTTTTATCCTGAGGCTGTGGCCCCTGGTTCTAGACTCCCCAGCCAATGGAATCATTCTCCCAGCATCCACCCTATCAAGCCCTGTAATAATTTTGTATGCTTCAATGAGATCCCCTCTCATTCTTCTGAATTCAAGAGAATACAGGCCTAGTTTACTCAATTGCTTCTCATATGAATGTCCCGCCATCCCAGGAATCAATCTCGTGAACCTTTGTTGTACTCCCTCTATGGCAAGTGCATCCTTCCTTAGGTAAGGAAACCAAAATTGTACACAGTACTCCAGGTGTGATCTCACCAAGGCCCTATATAATTGGAGTAAGACTTCTTTACTCCTGTACTCAAATCCTCTTGTAATAAAGGCCAGCATATCATTTGCCTTCCTAATGGCTTGCTGCACCTGCACATTCACTTTCAGTGACTCATGTACAAGGATACCCAGGTCCCTTTGAGCATCTGCATTCCCCAATCTTTCACCATTTAGGAAATACTCTGCCTTTCTGTTTTTTCTACCAAAGTGGATAACTTCACATTTACCAACATTATATTCCATCTGCTATGTTCTCACCCACTCACTGAGCCTGTCGAGATCCCCTTGAAGCCTCTTCACATCCTCTTCACAACTGACACTGCCATCTAGCTTTGTAACATCAGCAAATTTGGAAATTTTACATTTAGTCCCCCTCATCCAAATCATTGATATAGATTGTGAATAGCTGGAGCGCAAGCACCGATCCTTGCAGTCCCCCACCAGCCACAGCCTGCCATCCTGAAAAATACCCGTTTATCCCTACTTTTTGTTTTCTGTCTGTTAACCAATTCTCAATCCATGCTAATATATTACCCCCAATTCCATGTGCCCTAATTTTGTTCACCAATCTCTTGTGTGGGACCTTATCGAAGGCCTTCTGAAAATCTAAATACACCACATCTACAGGTTCCCCTTTGTCTACTCCACTAGTTACATCCTGAAAGAACTCCAATAGGTTTGTCAAACAGGATTTCCCTTTCATAAATCCATGTTGACTCTGCCCAATCTTACTATTAGTTTCTAAGTGCCCAGTTATTGCATCCTTTATAATAGATTCCAACATTTTCTCAAACACTGATATGAGGCTAACAGATCTGTAGTTTCCCGTTTTCTCTCTCACTCCTTTCTTAAATAGCGGGGTTACATATACTATCCTCCAATCTGCAGGAACCGTTCCAGAATCTATAGAATTTTGGGAGATGACAACCAATGCGTCCGCTATCCCAATGGCCACTTCTTTCAAAACCCTAGGATGTAGGTCATCCGGTCCTTGGGATTTATCGAGTTTTAGTCCTATTAATTTTGCTAGTACTGTTTTTTTACTAATTTTACTTATTTCTTTAAGTTCCTCATTCTCGCCACACTCTTGGTTTTCTCATATTTCTGGGAGGCTTTTTGTGTTTTCCTCCGTGAAGACAGAAACAAAGTATTTATTTAATTTCTCTTCCATTTCCTCATTCCCCATTATAAATTCTCCCGTCTCTGACTGTAGAAGACCTACATTTACCTTCACCAGTCTTTTCCTTTTCACATTCCTACAGAAGCTTTTACAATCCGTTTTTATATTTTTCACCAGTTTGTGCTCATATTCCATTTTCCCTTTCATTATCAATTTCTTGGTCCCCCTTTGCTGATTTCTAAAAAGATCCCAATCCTCAGGCTGACCGCTTTTTCTGGCAACTTTATAAGCTTCCTCCTTTGACTTAATACTAGCTTTAATTTCTTTTGTTAGCCATGGTTGGATCACTTTTCCTTTTGGGTTTTTATGCCCTAGAGGAATATATATTTGTTGCAAATTATGCATTATTTCCTTGAATGTTAGCTATTGTACGTCCACCTTCATACCTTTTAGTGTAGTCTCCCAATCTTCCATGGCCAACTTGTCCCTCATACCCTTGTAGTTTCCTCTGTTTAGATTGAAGACCTTCGTTTCAAATTGGACTACATCACTCTCAAACTTAATGTAAAATTCAATCATATTATGGTCACTTGTCCCTAAAGGCCCCTTTACCACAAGATTATTGATTAGCCCTTTCTCATTACACAGTACCAGATCCAGAATAGCCTGTTCCCTGGTTGGTTCTTCAACATACTGATCCAGGAAACCATCTTGCATGCATTCCAAGAATTTGTCCTCCCCGCCATAAGTGGTAATTTGATTTGCCCAGTCAATATGTAGATTAAAGTCCCCCATGATTACCATATTGCCCTTGTTACATGCACTTCTAATTTCTTGATTGATACTGTGCCCTACATTACCATTACTGTTTGGTGGCCTATACACAACTCCCACCAATGTTTTCCACCCTTTGCTGTTTCTTAGCTCCACCCAAACTGATTCCAGTTCTACATCACGATCTGCTGGGCCAAGATCTTATATCTCCACCGTACCGATCTCATCCCTTATTAACAATGCTATGCCATCTCATTTTCCTTTTTGTCTGTCCTTCCTAAATGTTGAGTACCCTGGAACATTCAGTTCCCAGCTTTGGTTACCCTGCAACCATGTCTCTGTAATGGCAATTACATCATACCCATTTACTTCTATTTGTGCCATTAATTCATCCTCATGTTTGTTCTCTGACCACCTGCCACAGGCCCAGTCTGGCAGCTATGTCCTTCAGGACTTGGCCAGCTCGGTCAGTGGTGGAGCTACTGAGCCACTCTTGGTGATGGACATTGAAGTCCCCCAGCCAGAGTACATTCTGTGCCCTTGCATCCCTCAGTACTTTTTCCAAGTGGTGTTCAACATGGAGTAGTACAGATTCATCAGCTGAGGCTGAGGGAGGGCTGTAGGTGGTAATCAGTAGGAGGTTTCCTTGCCCATGCTTGACCTGAAGCCACGAGTCAATGTTGAGGACTCTCGGGGCCCCACCCTTCTGACTGTATACCACTGCGCCACCACCTCTGATGGGTCTGTCCTGCCGGTGGGACAGGACATACCCAGCGATGGTGATGGAGGAATCTGGGACGTTGGCTGAAAGGTATGATTCTGTGAGTATGATTATGTCAGGCTGTTGCTCGACTAGTCTGTGGGATAGCTCTCCCAATTTTGGCACAAATCCCCAGATGTTAGTGAGGAGTACATTGCAGGGTCGACTGGGCTGGGTGTGCCGTTGCTGTGTCCGAAGCCGGTGCCGAGGTCGATGCCGGGTGGTCCGTCCGGTTTTATTCTTATCGTAGTGTTTGTGTACAACTGAGTGGCTTGCTAGGCCATTTCAGAGGGCAGTTAAGAGTCAACCACATTGCTGTGGATCTGAATTCATATATAGGCCAGACCAGGTAAGGACGGCAGATTTCCTTCCCTAAAGGATATTAGTGAACCAGATTGTTTTTTACGACAATCCGATATTTTCATGGTCACCATTACTGATACTAGCTTTTTTATTCCAGATTTATTTAATTAACTGAATATAAATTTGAACTCACGTCTCCGGATTATTTGGATTGGGTGACCGGTTTGCGGAACACCTCCGTTCAGTCCGTGAGGGGGACCCCGAGCTTCCGGTGGCCTGTCACTTTAATTCACTGCTCCATTCCCACTCAGACCTCACCGTCCTCGGCCTCTTGCATTGTTCCATGGAAGCTCAGCGTAAGCTCGAGGAACAGCACCTCATCTTTCGATTAGGCAATTAACGGCCCTCTGGACTCAACATAGAGTTCAACAATTTCAGTTCATAACCTCGGCCCCTATCACATATATATATTTTCCTTTTTTTTTATCCACACTTTTTGTTTGGCCTTTTTTTCCCCCTCCCACATGGCAGCTGTCCTTCATTCTGCCAGCGCAATTCACACTTCACATAGAGCCATCCTTTATTCCTTAACCTGTCCCATTACCACCTCCTCTTGCCTTGAATATCTCTTAATGTCTCTCAATATCTCTTAATCTCTTCTGCTTTCTATCCTATCACTGACCTTCCCTTTTGTTCTTTCATCCCCTCCCCCCTTTCCCAGCCCCTAAACTTGCTTTCCATTTCCTGCTTTTTTCCAGTTCTGACGAAAGGTCTTCGGCCTAAAACGTTAATTCTGTTTCTCTCTCCACGGATGCTGCCTGGCCTGCTGAGTTTTTCCAGCATTTTCTGTTGTTATCTCTGGATTATTAGTCCAGGCCTCTGGATTTCTAGTCTAGTAACATAACCACTATGCTACCGTTCCCTAATACTGCCATGTATCTATGGTCAAATCCAGTTGACTGCAGTGTTTCTTGGTAGTGACCAGATTGTGGGAAGTGTAGTGTATGTACCTTTAAGAGAGAACTACTTTTACAGCTCCTGTATACTGTAGTACCCGCAGTGACCACACCTGTATATAAGTCTTGAGACTACCCTACTCCAGTAAACACCTGTTGATTGTTAAGTTGCAGCATCCGTGTAGTTATTGAAAAACATCACACTCTCAGAATCACGGATCTAACAGTGGCGACGAGTGTCGATTCGAATCTACCTGCAACTCTGCATTTCCCTTCGAGGATTCCCTCCGGGAGGGCGGTGGAAGAAAGTCGAGGCCAGAAGCACGGGCGTCGACCACGAGCAACCGCCCAGTCGTCCAGCAGAGAGTGAACATCGCAGGGGAGGCTGTGGAGAGCCGGGCTTGGTTCCCCAGCCACGACGATCAGCAATACACTGACGACAGGTACAGCGCAGACCCTTCCCAGACAGCGGCGGCTGGAGCCGACCGACGGCAGAGAAAAAGCCGAGCAGCGTCGACGGGGTAAGAGAGAGGGTGAAGCGCACAGGGCGCAGCCGGGGGTTGAAAACCGAGCGGCGTCGAGGAAAAACAAAATGGAGAGAGAGAGGGTAAAGCAGCAGCCGGGTTCAGGACCGAGCGGCGGAAACAGGAAAGGCGCACAAAAAAACAAAAAAAACATGCAGAGCACAGCCAGGGCTCAAGGGCTGAACAGTGTCCGCGGGGAGAAGAAGGGAGAGCGCGGGAGATGCCATTGAGCCGCGGAGAAGAAGGAAGAGTGCAGGAGACGCCATTTTTAGAAGCTGCAGTGGAGAAGAAGGGCGAGCGCGGGAAGAAAGGAAAGCGCGGGAGACGCCATTTTGTGCCAGCGGAGAAGAAGGGAGAGCGCGGGAGACACCATTTTTGACAGTTAAATCACACCCAGGGATGCAGAAGAGTGGCAGTATCTCTACGTTCGACAATGAAGTCGAAGATTGGGTGGCATATGTGGAACGTATTGAGGTGTACTGCAGGGCGAATGAAGTGCCAGATGCTAGGAAAGCACTGGTTTTGTTAAATTCCATGGGTGCAAAAACTTATGGGTTACTGCGAAACCTAATAACCCCAGAGAAGCCCGTGAATAAGAATTTCAAAAGTATAGTAGAAATCCGACAGGACCACTTAAACCCCACACCGCTGCTGATAGCAGAATGATTTAAGTTCCATAAAAGGAACCAACATAAAGATGAAAGCAATGCTGAGTACTTAACGGAACTGCGCAAGCTATCGAAATACTGCCAGTTTGGAGTGGGACTAGCAGATACGTTAAGGGACAAGTTTGTGTGTGGGCTTCAAAGTGAAGGAACCCAGAAACAGCTTCTATCAGAAAAGGATCTTACGCTGGACAAGGCTTTCAGTATGGCAGTATCACACGAAGTAGCCGCAAGGGGCGCTGCAGAGAAACAACGGAGACCGCAAGAATATGGCACCAATGAAATGTCCTATGGAACAGGGAAGTGTTATCATTGCGGCAGAACAACACACGACCAGAAGGATTGTTGGTTCAAGGACCAAGTGTGCAGACAGTGTGGAAAAGCAGGACACATAGCAAGAGTCTGCAGGTCTGGGAAGAAAACCAACAGCAAGAAATCTCCACAGGAGAAGCACAAAAAGGTACACAAGGTGATGGACAGTAGTTTAGATGAACAGAAAAGTGATACAGACTCCGGAAGCAAGGAGCTGGGTTGTCTGAAACTACAAAAGGTAACCAAAATGGAAGATCACCAGACTATCTGGGATACACTCAAGATAGACGGAGTCCAAGTGAAAATGGAATTGGACACAGGATCAGCCCTAACAGTCATAAACCAAAGGGACTACAGGCGGCTATTTTCACATATACCCTTGAAAGCTACAGAGATTGTCTTGAAGACGTACACGGGGCAAAAAGTCTACCCCAAAGGAAAAATAAGGGTGAAAGTGATATACAAAGGCCAGGAAATACCTAAAATGGACTTATATGTATTGCCAGGTGGAGGACCACCACTGCTAGGACTTGAATGGATCCGGAAGATACAATTAGATTGGCATTCCATACAGGCACTGAGGATTGAGGCCAAAAAGGATGACGACGTCACACCTGGACGACTGTCAAAAATGCTAACTGATGCAAAAGAAGTGTTCCAGGAGGGACTCGGAACACTAAAAGGCGTAACAGCAATGATTAAAATAGAGGAAAACGCAAGCCCAAAGTTTCTTAAGGCCAGACCAGTGCCTTATGTGACCAGACCAGCCGTCGAAGCAGAGCTGGAAGGGTTGGAACATTCAGGAGTACTGTCCAAAGTAGACTGGAGCGAGTGGGCTACACCCATCATTCCTGTAATGAAGAGGTCATTGAGTAATACGCCAGGGGAACCAAAGAAAGTCCGCATCTATGGTGATTTTAAGGTGACAGTGAACCCAGTCCTTCACACGGTACAATATCCGCTTCCACGAATTGAGGATATTTTCGCCTCGCTATCTGGAGGTAAACGCTTCACCAAAATTGATCTAGCCCAGGCGTACTTGCAAATGGAGATAGAACAAGCCTCGAAACAATACCTCACGATCAACACTCATAAAGGTCTTTATCAATACAACCGGCTGGTGTTCGGGGTAGCATCGGCTCCGGCTATTTGGCAAAGGGCGATGGATCAAGTCCTGCAAGGGATTCCAGGGACCCAGTGTTATTTGGACGACATCCTGGTCACGGGCGAAAATGACAGTGATCACCTCGCCAGCCTGGAGAAGGTGCTCACCAGATTAAAGGAATATGGGCTACGAGCTAATCGCCACAAGTGCGAGTTTTTCCAGAAGCAGATCTCGTATTGTGGCCACGTCATCGATGAAGAGGGGTTACATAAGTCCCCTGAAAAGATTGAGGCAGTAGTCAAGGCTCCAGCACCGGAAAATGTGTCACAACTGAGGTCGTGCCTCGGGCTGGTAAACTACTACCATAAGTTTTTACCAAATTTGTCTACAGTATTACACCCACTGAACACCCTACTGCAAACAGGGGTACCATGGAAGTGGAATGACGAACGTAAACGAGCTTTCCAGAAGTGCAAAGAATTGATCACATCAAAAGAGGTGATGGCCCATTTCAACCCAGCACTACCAATTCGTGTGGCATGTGATGCATCACCCTATGGTATTGGAGTGGTGCTGTCGCACAAATTCCCAGACGGGTTGGAGAGGCCAGTAGCCTTTGCGTCTCGGCCACTAACCTCAGCCGAGCGCAACTACGCCCAGATTGACAGGGAGGCCCTCAGCCTAGTATGGGGAGTAAAAAAATTCAACCACTATCTGCATGGGCAGAAGTTCACCTTGCTGACTGACCACCAACCACTTGTCTCCATCTTTAATCCAAAGAAGGGCGTTCCAGTGATGACTGCACAACGGTTACAAAGATGGTCCCTGTTTCTAGGGGCGAATCAATATGAAATAGAATATAAAGGCACGAAACAGCATGGAAACGCTGATGGGCTATCACGCCTACCACTGCCTACTGTGGAGGAAGCACCAGCAGTGGACCCTATTGAGATATTTTATTCGTCAATAATTGAATGATTGCCAGTAACGAACGCGGATATAGAGAAGGAGACCCGCAATGATCCGACGCTGTCTCGGGTATATGATTTGATGGTGAGGGGATGGCCAACACATGGCGACTCACTGTTGCCAGCATTCTCATCCAGAAGAGAACAGCTGTCAGTATGCCAGGGGACAGTGATGTGTGGATCCAGAGTGGTGATTCCACCCAAGTTAAGGGAGAGAGTGCTAAATGAGCTTCATGAAGGTCATCTGGGAGGGGTGAAAATGAAAAGCCTTGCTAGGGCTTATGTGTGGTGGCCGGGAATCGATCAACAAATCGAGGACCTAACCAAGAGCTGCTCAGGATGCCAGAAGGTCCAAAATGCACCACCACATGCCCTTCTACACCCATGGGAGTGGCCCTCCTCTCCATGGCAATGGGTGCATATTGATTTTGCTGGTCCATTCATGGACTCAATGTTCTTAATAGCAGTGGATGCTCACTCGAAATGGCCTGAGGTGATAAAAAATGTCCTCAACCACTACAGAGAAAACGATTGCAGTCCTACGGACCATATTTGCCAGGAACAGCTTGCCAGAGCAGATTTGCTCTGATAATGGACCACAGTTTGTGTCCGAAGAGTTTCGGAAATTTATGAGAAGGAATGGGGTAAGGCATTACACATCCGCCCCGTATCATCCAGCCACAAATGGATTGGCTGAGAGGTTCGTACAAACCTTTAAAAAGGTGATAAAGGCCATGTGTGACGATGAAATTCCACTACAGCATAAGGTGGACAATTTCTTATTAGCCTACAGAAATGCGACACCAACCAGACCCCGGCCATGATGTTCTTTAACCGAAGGTTGAGATCTTGTCTGGATTTGCTCAGACCAAATGTGCGAAGAAATGTTGAGGATAAACAATTCCAGCACATCAATGAGAAGCCGACAAGGAGCTTCAACGTAGGACAACCAGTCTTGGCCCGTGACTACCGAACAGAGAAATGGCAACCCGGAACGATATGCACAAGGCATGGGCCATTAATGTACACAGTGGATGTCGGGGAGAACATTGTGAGACGCCACGTCGATCAGATCTTAGCGTCACAGGAACGAGTCAACCCCATGTCTCGCGTACCTGGGGATGAACCCGACATACCGGTAGCATCTACCTCAGAACCAGTAGCAGTGGAAACCGATGAACTAACCGACGAAAAGCGGCCAGAATCGCCTCCGCACCAAGAACAAGAACCTCAGGAATGGCGCTATCCCGAAAGGATCAGGAAGCCGCCCCAAAGACTGAATCTATAAATGGATTATTGTTGTTTAATGTACATGTTAAAGTGTTAATTGTTATTTGAATATTATGGGTACTGCTAATCTAAAAGGGGAGGAATTGTAGTGTATGTACCTTTAAGAGAGAACTACTTTTACAGCTCCTGTATACTGTAGTACCGGCAGTGACCACACCTGTATATAAGTCTTGAGACTACCCTACTCCAGTAAACACCTGTTGATTGTTAAGTTACAGCATCCGTGTAGTTATTGAAAAACATCATACTCTCAGAATCACGGATCTAACAGGAAGGAACTGCCTTTATTCTGCATCTCCTCTCACACTATGTGGGATACGCCTGATCATCCAACTGTGTTTACGGGCATGGGTCCAGTTAGCATCAATCTCAGGTGGGAACAGTTGCTTTAAACTGGAACTGGGAAACCCAGTCCTGGCCACTATCAATTACACAGTGTACGCACTGGAGTCTATTTCTGGCCCCAGTCAAGCAGGGTACTGTTTGATGGCAGAAAAACATTGTCACGTGAGAAAGTGCCAGTTCTTGTAATTAACATTTGCATGGCCAATGCTCATTACATGCTTAGTAAATTAGAAGCCAAAAGTCAAATGAATAAAATTGGCACCTTTTCTGGGAACAGCTAATTGATTAGAAGTTATCACAGGAAAGAGATCAAAGGAGTCAGTTTCTTAATTACAAAACTAAGGATGTACACTTTGAGCTCAACACTCGATCAAATGTGATGAGCCCTCCGGCTATTACATTTTTGTGAAGTCAATCGTCAACAAAATGTATTCTCTACAAAGGACTTTGATGTTGTGCCATGATTTTAAATATAGGAGGAAAATGGAATCTACAGGAATGTCTGTTTGTTATGTTTAAAAGCCTGAGTTTAAGAAAAAACATTTTAATATGGAGGGGCTGGTGATTCCAGTGGCTGTAAGTGAGTATTTGGACATTAATTCAGGATGCTATTGGCAATTTACCAGTGATGTGTGAATGTGAATTTTTTTGTTTCCCTGAATGCAGTAATAGCAGTGGCATTAAAGTGTGCCTTTCAAACTGAAATGAGCCACCTGATAATTATTAATAATACTGGAGTTGTTACAGTTAGCAAGAACATAGCAAAGCCATGTTTGAGAAAGACAAAATGAGACCTGAGTGTCAAGGAAGTGAAGAGGGGCAATCTTGGCAAGAAAACCCTATAACAGCAGTATTTTGGGTAAAATTGCCCCCAGAAAAAAAAGAGGAAAACAGAGGAGTGCTGACTGAACTGAGTGCAACTGAATTATTTAAAGTAGGCTCCAAGGAAGAAAATCACTCACAAAAATGGTACCCAATTAATAGCAAAGGGGAATCAGAGAGCATGAAAATACCATAGTTCACAGACAGAAAGGTAGCCCAGCTGTACAACAGAGAAAAGGACATGGCCACTGAATTATTCAGCTCTGTTGTGTAATATCTTGAATTGAATGAGCAGCATATTTTAAAATTGCTAGCACTTTAATTTCCTAAGACAGATTTATAATTAGTGCCCTTGACCTCATAATGACCTGACTACTTTGCATCACTGTGTGAAAGTAAGCTGGCGGCAGACGGTTGAATAAATTGATGCTCTTGGCAGCACACTAACATCAGCAGCATGTCATCTCCTAGAGGATTTCCTTCAAGGCCTGCAACTTCTGAAATTACAGGATTGTTGAGGCACCCTTGTGTACTGCTCCACTCCAGAGGTTCCAGTTACTGGCCCACAATTTTCTGGAGTGGGGCATCTCACAGTTGGATTTTTTTCCCCTCATCCTTCAGCTCCAATTGATCTATCGCCGCAAATTGCTGGAAGTGAGAATTGATAAAAGTCAACGGGGCATCAATTTAACTTGCAGCCTGGTTGCGTGCATTATGTGGCATGTGCAGAACAATTACCATTAATTGCTAGCTGGTTTAAAACTGGAAGGCCATTGGAAACATAATCCCATTAACAGTCTTTACACCATGAAATAGCAGCCCTAACTTTCTACGGCGAGTTTTATTTATTTTTGCAGCATAAATGCAGCAATTTCTTGACACTCATGGGAAGGTTAATGCTGTGCTCCAGTTTTTGGGATGTTAACAGCAATTCGCACCATATCTCTTCCTCACCACAAATTACTAGGTTTTTTATGCATTAACAATGACATGCGTGTGAACTCGCCATTCCTTTTGGAGAAAATTCTGGGCCAATGGCCTAGAAATTCAGTTGCGTTTGCGCCCACTTATTGGCTATAAAGTGGTTTGCGCCTGAAGTTTTTTATCGCCCGAAATTCAGATGGACCCTAACATCGGCGTTAGCCGGTAGCGCCGCGCCGGCACTGATGACGTCATCGGTGTGCGCAGCGCCCCGGTTGCAATGCTATTCCGGCCCGATGGCCAAATTCAGTTGCGGCCGCCTCGCCCGTGGCAGCCGCAAACAGCGTTTGTGAAACGGGGTCTTGCAGCTCCGAAAGGCCGGCGCATAAAGGTGGAGCAGCGGCCGGCCGCTTTCCCGGCGGCCGCCTGCCCGCACCTCCCTCCCCGGACTCCTGCACCACCCCCCCGCGGCATTGATGTCTGAGTCCCGCGAGCCCGGCACTTCTCCGTGGTGCCGGGCTCATTTGCAGGGGGAATCCACCGGCGATCTGACGGCTGCAGGCAGCTCCTCCTTAAGAGAAGGAGGAGGCCTGCAGTATCCCAGCCTGCCGCACCGCATCGGGTGCCGCAGCGGCAGCTGGACGCCTGAAAGTGACATTTGTAGTGTCCGTGTGTAGATAAAGACACTGAAGACAGGAGTTGGTTCATAGGTATTTACTAAGCAAGTCTGGGGGGGGGGTTTCTAAAGGATATACACAATACACAGGCTTATATAGCCCAAGTGGCAATTACCGGCATTACGCACACCTGGGGCTCTTAAAGGCACATACACCATAATTGCTCTTAAAGGCACATACACCACAATTCCTCCCCTTCTAGCTAACTAGTACATCATATTTTAAGTAATTATTAATTACATGTTATATGCAAAATAATATACATTGCTGTATTAATTAATTATAAGTTAGTCTCTCAGGAGGCTTCCTGACTCGGTCCGGATAACGCCTCGGGGGTGTAGTAGTTTCTGGTGGTGTAGTAGGTTCTTCTGGCAAGGCTGATTCGGCTTGAAGGCCAGTGTCGGGTTCATCGGGCTCCAGTATCACCGAATCGGAGGTAGATATGGGCATCTCTACTTCATCGTTAGATGTATAGAGTGGTGGTGTAGGTTGTCCCTTTTCGGATGACTTGATGATTTGGTCAGCATGGCGCCTTATTATGCTGTCTCCGATGTCCACGGTATACATCAGTGGTCCTAATCGTGTGCAGATAGTTCCAGGCTGCCATTTCTCGGTACGGTAGTCCCGGGCCAAAACCGGTTGGCCTATCTGGAAGGCCCTAGTTGGCCTTTCATTCATGCCCTGAAACTGCCGGTTCTCCACGTCCCTTCGGATGCTGGGCTTGACCAAATCCAGCCGGCATCTTAGGTTTCTATTGTAGAACATCATGGCGGGAGTTTGGTTAGTAACCATATGCGTTGCATTCCTATATGCAAATAAGAAGTTATCCACCTTGTGCTGAAGTTTTATGTCTTCATTACCCATGGTCTTGATGGCCTTCTTGAAGGTCTGGACAAACCTTTCAGCCAATCCATTGGTGGCAGGATGGTATGGGGCGGACGTGTAGTGCTTTACCCCATTGTTCTTTAAGAACTTTCTGAATTCTTCGGACACAAATTGCGGTCCATTATCAGAACATATCTGCTCCGGCAGCCCATTCCTGGCAAATATGGTCCTTAATACTGTGATGGTTTTTTCCGTGGTGGTGGAGGACATCTTTATTACCTCCGGCCACTTGGAGTGTGCATCAACTGCGATTAAGAACATTGAGTCCATAAATGGACCAGCAAAGTCGATGTGCACCCTTTGCCAGGGAGATGAGGGCCACTCCCATGGATGTAGAGGGGCCTGTGGCGGAGCATTTTGGACCTTCTGGCATCCTAGGCAGCTCTTGGTCATGTCTTCGATGTCTCCATCGATACCTGGCCACCATACAAACGCCCTAGCTAGGTTCTTCATTTTCACTCCACCCAGATGCCCCTCGTGAAGCTCCTTTAGCACTTTATCCTGGAGTTTGGGTGGAATCACCACTCTGGACCCACACATCAAGGTTCCTCGGCACACTGACAGCTGTTCTCTTCTTTGCGAGAATGCTGGCAACAGTGGTTCGCCATGTGCTGGCCATCCCTTCACTGTTAAATCGTAGACCCGTGAGAGAGTAGGGTCATTTCTTGTCTCCCTTTCAATGGCAGAATTTGTCACCGGTAGACATTCCACTATGGTAGAGTGGAATATCTCTACTGGGTCTACTGTAGGTGCCTCTTCTATCGTTGGCAACGGTAGGCGTGATAAACCGTCAGCATTCCCATGCTGTTTTGACCCTTTGTATTCAATGTTGTATTGAAAAAGGGACCACCTCTGTAGTCTTTGTGCCGTCATAATGGGGACACCTTTTTTAGGGTTGAATATGGAGATGAGGGGTTGATGGTCAGTCAGCAAGGTAAATTTTTGTCCGTGTAGGTAATGGTTGAATTTCTTCACTCCCCATACCAGGCTGAGTGCTTCCCTGTCTATCTGGGCATAGTTACGCTCAGCTGAGTTCAATGAGCGTGACGCAAAAGCTATCGGCCGTTCCGAGCCATCAGGGAATCTATGGGACAATACCGCTCCTATGCCGTAAGGGGATGCATCGCACGCCAGTCTGATTGGTAGTGATGGGTTGTAATGAGCCAAAATTTTCTCGGATGTGATTAAGTCTTTACATTTATGGAAGGCACGTTTACAGTCTTCGTTCCATTTCCAAATCACTCCTGTCTGTAGAAGATCATTAAGAGGGTGTAGAATAGTTGATAAGTTCGGTAAAAATTTATGATAGTAATTTATTAATCCCAGGAATGACCTTAATTGTGAAACATTTTCAGGTGCTGGGGCTTTTATAACTGCTTCAATTTTTTCAGGTGACTTATGCAACCCTTCCTTATTAATTATGTGGCCACAATATGATATCTGATTTTGGAAAAATTCGCACTTGGGGCGATTTGCTCGTAGGCCCCGTTCTTTCAGCCTAGTGAGCACCTGCTCCAAATTGGCAAGGTGCTCGTTGTCATTTTCTCCTGTTATAAGGATGTCGTCTAGGTCGCATTGAGTCCCCGGAATCCCTTGCAGGACTTGCTCCATAGCTCTTTGCCAGATAGCTGGAGCTGACGCCATTCCAAAAACCAGTCGATTGTACTGGTACAGGCCTTTGTGTGTGTTTATTGTGAGATACTTTTTAGAGGTCTCCTCAACCTCCATCTGTAGATATGCCTGTGCCAAGTCAATTTTTGTGAAACGTTTCCCTCCGGATAGTGAGGCGAAAATATCTTCTATCCTCGGAAGAGGATACTGTACCGTGTGAAGGACCGGGTTTACAGTCACCTTAAAGTCCCCACAGATGCGAATTTTTTTCTGTTCCTCAGAGTTATTTTTCGATGTTTTTTTCATGACTGGAACGATGGGTGTTGCCCATTCGCTCCAATCTATTTTGGACAATACGCCTGCCTTTTCCAAATTCTTCAGCTCTGCCTCGACTGCCGGACGTATTGCGTATGGCACCGGTCTTGCCTTAAAATTTTTTGGAATTGCTGTATCTTCCACTTTTATTGAGGCGGTGATGCCTTTCAAGGTTCCTAGTTTCTCTTGAAACACTTCTTTGGCGTTGGCCAAGATGTCTTTTAATCGTTCAGGTATGATGTCATCATTGTTTTTTTCCTTACTGGTCACCGTCAGTGCCTGAATGGAGTGCCAGTCTAAACGTATCTTCCTTATCCATTCACGTCCCAACAACGGTGGACCACCATCTTGTAGAATGTATAAATACAACTTTTGTATTTCTTTGCCGTTGTATACCACAGGCACCCTTATTTTTCCTTTGGGGTAGACTTTCTGCCCCGTATATGTTTTTAAGATAATGGATGTGTCTTTTAGAGGTATATGCGAAAATAGCCTCTCGTAATCTCGTCGATTTATTACGGTTAGAGCTGATCCTGTATCTAGCTCCATTTTAACTGGGGACCCTGCTATTGTGAGGGTAACCCAAATGGTTTGGTAATCCTCTTTGGCAAGTACATTATGTAATTTGAGACAGCTTAGTCTCTTGTTTCCGGAGTCGCTATCGCTATTCTGGTCTTCGGAGCTATTGTCCGTCATCATTTGTACCTTCCTGTACTTTTCTTTATTGATTTTTTGTTTTCTGTCAGTGGATTTATTTTGTCCAGGTTGGCATACCCGTGCAATGTGTCCAATCTTACCACATTGCCTGCATGCTTTGCCCTTGAACCAGCAGTCCCTCTGGTTATGGGTGGATCTGCCACAGCGATAACATCTTCCGAACTCCTGTGTCATTTTATGGGTGCCGAAGTCCTGTGTCTCTTGTTGTATCTCTGCAGCTCCTTTTGCTGCTGCTTCGTATGATACAGCCATACTGAAAGCTTTGTCCAATGTTAAATCTTTTTCAGAAAGCAGTCTTTTTTGTGTTCCTTCACTTAAGAGACTGCAAACAAATTTGTCTCAAAGATAATCCAATAGTCCTGCTCCGAATTGGCAGTACTTTGATAGCTTTCTTAATTCGGTTAGGTAATCAGCATTACTTTCATTCTTGTGTTGATTTCTCTTGAAGTACTTGAATCGTTCCGCTATCAGCAGCGGTGTTGGGTTTAAATGCTCCTGCAGGGTATCAACAATTTCTTTAAAAGTCTTGTCCTTTGGTTTGGCTGGAGTGATTAAATTTCGTAACAGCCCGTATGTCTTCGCGCCCATTAAGTTCAGAAGTACTGAAGCTTTTTTTTCATCTGTTATTCCATTTGCAGTGCAATAAACCTCTACTCTTTCCACGTATGTGGTCCAGTCTTCTATTTTGCCATCAAAAGCCTCAATATTACCAGATTTAGCCATTTCAGAAAAGATATGGCGCTTCCCGCGCTTTCTTTTTTCTCTCTGTAGCAACGATATGGCGCTTCCCGTGCTTTCCCGCCGCTGCTACCGATAACAACGCTGTTTTACTGTGGTTTCCGTTTATTCACTGTTGGAGATTCATTCCCGACGGAGGTCTAAACGCTGACCTGCTTGCCGCGCCGGCCGTCTCTCGAGTGCACCCTCCCAGTCCGTTATTGCTTGCCTCCGATTTCGCTGCCTGTCTCAGCTGTAGAGCCCGCCGCTGGAGCTCCAGCCTGACGCCCCAGCCTGACGCCCAGGAAGGATTAGCGCAGTACCTGTCACCAGCTTGGCCAGCTGGTGAAACCACAGTTTCTCTTACTTCCTTGAGTCTTCTGGACGCTGGAGGAATCGATGTCCTTGAGGTGCTGCCGAATTGCAGGTAAGTCCGTTTCCACTTCGTCGCCACTGTAGTGTCCGTGTGTAGATAAAGACACTGAAGACAGGAGTTGGTTCATAGGTATTTACTAAGCAAGTCTGGGGGGGGTTTCTAAAGGATATACACAATACACAGGCTTATATAGCCCAAGTGGCAATTACCGGCATTACGCACACCTGGGGCTCTTAAAGGCACATACACCATAATTGCTCTTAAAGGCACATACACCACAACATTCATCGCCCCTAGCGAGGCGGCCAAACCCTGCAATAGCGCCCGCCGCCGTCTTGGCCCGTCGCAACTGAATTTTAGGCGGGTGCTACGGGAATCCTGGCGAGCGCAAAATTTTGGGCGCAAAAGACCTGGCGGGGCCATACCGAATTTCTAGGCCAATGTCTTTAACCAGGCAGGTTAGAGTTTCCCATCCCAGTCATTTAGTTGAAATGTTAATTGATTTGCTTAATAATGTAACTCATTAGATATATATTTTTTGCACTTTGTATTTTGTTTTTCATTTGTATCATAGAAACATAGAAACATAGAAGATAGGAGCAGGAGTAGGCCATTCGGCCCCTCAAGCCTGCTCCGCCATTCAATGAGATGATGGCTGATCATCCAAATTCAGTACCCTGTCGCTGCTTTCTCCCCATATTCCTTGATCCCTTTAGCTTTAAGAAATATATCTAACTCCTTGCACATATTTAATGAATTGGCCTCCGCTGCCTTCTGTGGTAGAGAATTCCACAGGTTCACCACTCTCTGGGTGAGGAAATTCCTCCTCATCTCTGTCCTAAATGGCTTACCCCTTATCCTTAGACTGTGACCCCTGGTTCTGGACTCCCCGGCCATCGGGAACATCCTTCCTGCATCTAGTCTGTCTAGTCCTGTTAGAATTTTATAAGTTTCAATGAGATCCCCTCTCATTCTTCTAAACTCCAGCGAGTACAAGCCCAATCGACCCAATCTCTCCTCATACGTCATTCCTGCCATCCCAGGTATCAGCCTGGTGAATCTTCGCTGCACTCCCTCGATGGCAAGAACATCCTTCCTCAGATAAGGCAACCAAAACTGCACACAATACTCAAGATGTGGTCTCACCAAGGCCCTGTACAACTGCAGCAAGACATCCTTGTTCCTGTACTCGAACCCTCTCGCTACGAAGGCCATCATACCATTTGCCTTCTTAACCGCCTGCTGCACCTGCATGCTTACCTTCAGCGACTGGTGCACAAGGACACCCAGGTCTCGTTGCACTTCCCCTTCTCCCAATCTATTGCCATTCAGATAATAATCTGCCCTCCTGTTTTTGACACCAAAGTGGATAACCTCGCATTTATCCACGTTATATTGCATCTGCCATGCTTCTGCCCAATCACCCAACCTGTCCAAATCATACTGGAGTTTCTCGGCATCCTCCTCACAGCACACACGCCCACCCAGCTTTGTGTCATCTGCAAACTTGGAGATATTACATCTAGTTCCCTCGTCTAGATCATTAATATATATTGGCCCAGAAATTCAGGTCTCCACGGGTGAGTATGCATGGGGTGCTCACCCGTAAGCCCAATGGAAGTGCCGGTTTGCTGCATGCGCATGCGTGGGAAACCGGCACTTCCGTTCCCCTGAACGAAGGGGTTCAGAACACGTGCACGGGAGAGGCTGTGTGTGTGCATCGAACTTAAGTTTTTTTTACAGGTTTTCCCGGGAGGGTAAGTCTGCAGAATTTACACATATAAAAAGCAAACGTAAGGCCTGCTTTTTACAAGGTAAGTGGTGAATTAATTAAAATTAAAACATTTGTTCCACAGGTTTATTTTTTTTAAATACTTTAAAGCAAGGTAAGTTTATTTTTAGTCCCGTTAGAAAATAAAATTATGTTTTTCAAAAATTAAGTTATTGTTTAAAATAGTTATTTTGTAGGAATGTCTAGTTCCTATCCAAAAGACTGAGGTCTGTAATGATATCAGCAAATAGTGATGGTATTTGCCTGTTTGATTGTGATGCCTTACCAGCATAGTTGCCTGATTGATTACTTATGCCTGACCAGCAGAGGGCATGTGACAGAGACAAGCAGTTTAGTTTTAGTTTCGTTTTAGATGGATTTCTAGCATGGTGTCTCCTGTAAGGCTGTTAACCAGAGTTGAACAAACTTTAGATTAAAAGACATTCTCTTTCATAAGTGTCTTGTCATTGAACCCACAAAGAAATCAATACATGGTGTCAGAAGTGATTGAAAGAGATGAAGAGGAAAAATCTGAAGTTAAATCAGCTCTCCACATATTAGCAAGCCAACAGAGAACATCGTTACTTACCATTGGAGAATAGCTAACGAAGTGAAAAATGGAAGGTTTACACCCACCGGCGAAGCTTCAGTTGACAGGTAATGTGGCTGAAAATTGGAGGAGATTCAAACAACGTTTGGAGTTGTATTTAGCGGCAATCGGAGCTGACGAGAAAAGTGATAAAATGAAAGCGTCAATGTTCTTACATGTCGTGGGTGATGAAGCGCTGGAGGTGTATAATAATTTCACATTCGCTGCTGATGGAGACAAAATGAAGCTAGATAAAATAATGGAACAGTTTGAGGCCTACTGCATACCTAAACGTAACGTGACGTTTGAGAGGCATAGATTTTTCACGTGTACAGAAAACGGGTGAGACTATTGATCAGTATGTGACTGAACTGAGAAACAGAAGCAAATCGTGTGAATTTGGGGGACTGACAGACTCGCTGATAAAAGACAGACTGGTGTGTGGTATTCCAGATAATGGTCTAAGGGAAAGACTGCTAAGAGAGCAAAATCTAGACCTGGGAAAAGCCATAGCAGTGTGTAGGGTTACAGAGACTGTGAAGTCGCAGGCAAAGGAGCTGTTCAGTGACAATAGCTGCAACGTGGATGCAGTGAGAAAGAACGGAAACAAACCGTTTAACAAAAAGAGCGCCAATGTGAAAAAAGAGGCGTGGCCAGCGAACAAAAATGAAAGGGGCAATCGAAAGTCATGTAGTCGATGCGGTACACAGCATCCACCAAAAAAGTGTCCAGCATATGGTAAAACATGCAATAGTTGCAACAAAAACAACCATTATGCCCGTTGCTGTAAGATCCAAGCGCAACAAAGCAAGGTCCATATAGTAGATGAAAGCGAGATAGAGGAGTTCTATGTGGATGTTGTGTCTGAAAACAAAAAAGAAAAAAGAGACTGGATGTTGACACTAAAAGTGAATGACATACACATTCCATTTAAATTGGATACTGGAGCACAAGTTAATGTGATATCAGAGACTGATTTTAAGAAAATTAGACCCAGACCAAAGATACATGGAATCAAAGTGAAAGTGACAGGATACTCAGGTACTGATATTCCAGTGAAAGGAAGATGCATTGTCAAAGTGACACACAAGGACAGAGAGCACACGCTAGCATTAATCGTGGTGCCAAAGGATGTGCAAGCCATACTAGGTTTAATAGCCTGTGAGAGACTGAACCTGGTAAAGAGAGTCCTCGTTGTGGAAAGCGAAGGAGAGACAGTCTATGATGAACTCATGAAAGAGTACAAAGACCTATTTCAGGGTCTAGGCTGCCTTCCAGGAGAACACACGATCAGAGTAGATAAAAGTATGCCAACAGTCATACATCCATGCAGCAAAGTTCCGTTTGCTCTTCAAAAGCAACTGAAGGCAGAGTTGGACAGGATGGAAAGCCTGAACGTGATTCGGAAGATAAATGAGCCAACTGAGTGGGTGAGTTCCCTTGTCGTTGTGGACAAAAAGAATGGAAAGCTCAGAATTTGCCTGGATCCAAGAAATCTAAACAGAGCAATAAAGAGAGAGCACTTCAAGCTTCCTACACGTGAGGAAATCATGTCACAGTTTGCAAATGCAAAGTATTTCAGCAAGTTAGATGCATCATCAGGATTTTGGCAGATGAAACTGGATGAAGCAAGTTCAAGACTGTGCACGTTCAACAGTCCATTTGGCAGATACAGATTCCTAAGGTTACCATTTGGCATTGCCTCAGCTCCTGAAGTGTATCACAAAACTATCCATATGATCTATGAGCACCTGGAGGGAGTTGATACATCAATGGATGACATCATAGTATGGGGAACCACGAGAACTGAGCATGACGAGAGACTGAAAAAAGTGCTGGAAGCAACAAGGAAAACAAACCTGAAGCTGAATAGAGAGAAATGCCAGCTCGGGGTGGCAGAACTGACATTCGTGGGAGATATCCTTAGCAGTGAGGGCATCAGACCAGATCCCAGAAAGGTGTCCGCCATTGAGAATATGCCAAAGCCACAATGCAAAAAGGACGTGCAGAGGTTTAATGGAATGATCAACTACATGGGTAAATTTATATCCAACCTCTCAGAAAAGATGGCGCCACTGAGAAGACTAACTGAAAAGAATATAGAATGGGAATGGAATCATGAGCATGAGAAGTCATGGAGCGATCTAAAGAAACTGCTCACAGAGGAACCAGTTCTGAGGTTTTATGACCCAGCGAGACCCATCAAGATATCATCAGATGCATCACAGAGTGGGCTCGATGCCGTTCTTCTGCAAAAATATGACTACTGGCAACCTATTGCATATGCATCGCGCTCAATGACAGACGCGGAGACGCGATATGCTCAAATAGAAAAGGAGCTGCTCAGCATCACATACGCCTGTGAAAGATTTCACCAGCTTGTGGCAGGACAAGCAATCAGTGTAGAGACTGACCATAAGCCCTTGATTGCATTGTTCCAAAAGCCACTAAATAGCTGTCCGCTTAGAATACAAAGAATGATGATCAGGCTGCAACGCTATACACTGAATGTTGCGTACACACCGGGTAAGCTGATGTATACAGCAGACACGTTGTCCAGAGCTGTAGACCCAAGTGAGCCCGCAAACACCAAAATGGATGAAAAAGTGAACGCCTACGTGGACATGATCACAAGTGCACTGCCCATAGCAGATGCAAAAATGGAGCTCATAAAGACTGAGACAAACAAAGATGAAACAATGAGACGACTGAGGAAAAGCATCTTGGATGGATGGCCCAACATGAAGCAAGACTGCTCACCTGACATGGCAGAGTACTGGAACTGCAGGGCGGAACTATCAGTGGTCGAAGACATCATCTACAAAGGAAGTAAAATAGTTATCCCGAAGAGTCTGAGAAAAGAGATGCTAAAAAGGATCCATGGAGGACATCTGGAAATCGAAAAGTGTAAGAAAAGAGCACGAGAGGTGATGTACTGGCCACGAATCAACCAAGATGTGACAAATGAGGTGTCAAACTGCACAATATGCCTGAAATATCGAGCAAGCAATCCGGTAGAACCACTAAAGCCACACCCAGCGCCAGACAGACCTTACCAGAAGGTAGGCGCTGACCTATTCGTATGTCAAGGGAAGGACTATCTTGTAGTCACAGACTATTACTCCCTGTATCCAGAGGTTTGTAGACTGTGCACCACCACTGCAGATGCTGTGATAACATGTATGAAAGCCATATTCTCCAGACATGGCGTGGCAAGCGAGGTCTTCACAGACAACGGACCCCAGTTTTATAATGCAAGTTTCCGACACTTTGCCAAAGAGTGGGACTTTGTCCATACAACGTCAAGTCCTCACTTTCCACAGTCCAATGGACTAGTGGAAAAATCGGTCCAGACAGTGAAAAGACTGATGTACAAGGCAAAAGACAGTGGAACTGACTTCTACCAGAGCATGCTTGTATACCGCACAACGCCGCTCGAGTGTGGTATGTCACCAGCCCAACTCCTTATGGGACGTCTGCTAAGGTCAAACCTACCCATCCCGGAGAACCTCCTGAAAACAAAAGAGGGGGAGAAAGTGAGGAAGTTCAAAGAACAACAGAAAGAAAAGCAAAAGTACTACTATGACAGAGGAACACAAAACCTACCTGAACTCCACACTGGTGATCAAGTAAGGTTCAAAGACAAAACAAACATATGGACTCAGAAGGGAACTGTCCTGAGTGAAGTACAACCAAGATCATACACCATTCAGACAGATGAGGGTGCTGTTCTAAGAAGAAATCGTCGAGATCTTCTCATGGGACCAGCCACAGCAGGTCAAAAGACTGATACTGTTGAACAACCTGATCACACAGCAGGTCAAAAGACTGATACTGTTGAACAACCTGATCACGTAGCTGAGAAACCATCATCTGAGGCAACAACTCAGATTCAAGGACAATCAATCAGAAAATCCTCAAGACACGTGAAGACTCCTGAGAGACTCATTGAGCAAATTTAAGGACTCTTGTTATAGAAGGAAGTAATGTTATCTTATTCTTTCTTCAAGTTCTAGGTATTTACATATTTCATGTGAACACAGAAAACAAGGTTAAAAAACCTTGATCATGATAATGATAATGTAAGTTCATTAAGTGTTACAGTTAAAATGCAGATTAATACAAAGAAAACATGTTGTTAGTTAAAAGTAAAATACTTTTGTTTTAAGAAAGGGAGATATAATGATATCAGCAAATAGTGATGGTATTTGCCTGTTTGATTATGATGCCTTACCAGCATAGTTGCCTGATTGATTACTTATGCCTGACCAGCAGAGGGCATGTGGCAGAGACAAGCAGTTTAGTTTTAGTTTCATTTTAGATGGATTTCTAGCATGGTGTCTCCTGTAAGGCTGTTAACCAGAGTTGAACAAACTTTAGATTAAAAGACATTCTCTTTCATAAATGTCTCGTCATTGAACCCACAAAGAAATCAATACAAGGTCCACTCAGGTGATCAAATCAACGAGGTTTAATGAAAAGTAACAGAGTTTAACAGATAACTACAGGAGAACAGTCCAAAGATGTGCGAGTTAGGTTGATTGGCTATGATAAATTGACCCTTAGTGTTAGGGGGATTAAATACATGGGGTTACGGGGATAGGGTGGGATATGTGTTGGTGTAGGGGTTACAGGGATCGGGTGGGATATGTGTCGGTGCAGGCTCGATGGGCCGAAATGGCCTCTGTCTGCACTGTGGGGTTTCTGTGATTCTGTGATTCTGTGAACATCGAATATAGGTCTAGTCAGTTCGGAGGCTCCACGAGGACTGCTAGGGCGGTCCTGTGGCTGACGTCATGATGTCATCGCGTTTTTCCCGCCGGTGGGGAATCACGTGATGAACGGCGTGACGTCATCGCATCTGCCCGCACTATTAAAGTGATCGCGCTCTGTACATGTAAACAGTGAAAACAAAGATACAGACTCAGACTGCAGCCAACATATTATTAAAGGGAATTATATACAATTGATTGGAGTCCCTTAGTGGCTCCGCCACATGCGCCCCCCCAGAATTGTCTTTAATAGCAAAAGTAAAATGGCGAGGAGGCCTGACAAGCCTGTCAGACCGACTTCTGTAGCCTTGAAGTGGAAGCTGATGGATGGCGGGCGAGCTGGCGGGCAGTTGCTTTTGATCTGGCATGGTGACTGTGGACGGTCGGCCACGTTTCGGCGGTTGTGCAATCTCGACTGGGCGGTCAAGGTCCAAGTGAGCAGGCTTCAACCGGTCAACCAAAATGTGGTACGGTTTACCGCCAACATCGACCGAAAAAGATTTGTCTCCCGGCTCTATCACACGGAAAGGACCAGTGTAAGGGGGTTTGAGTGGGTCCCAATGAGCGTCGTGGCGGATAAACAAATAGTCGGCGATCTTCAGCTCAGCTGGGACGTGGGAGCTCTGCAAGCCGTGATGCGACGTAGGCACTGGAGCAAAACTTCTGGCTGCCTCCTGGTGGCTGATGAGCTGCTGGGACGCGGACCATGGCTCTGTTGGAGACGGAAGGAAATCCCCTGGTACGCGTAGCGGCTGGCCATACATGAGCTCCGCCGAGGACGATTGAAGATCTTCTTTAGGTGCCGTACGAAGACCCAAAAGGACCCATGGAAGCCTGTCCACCCAGCCCGCGCCTTGAAGGCTGGCTCGCAGTGCGGCTTTGAGCAACCTGTGGAATCGTTCGCACAGGCCGTTCGCCTGTGGATGGTAGGCAGTGGTGCGATGTAGCTTGATGCCGAGGCCCTGAGCCACAGCGTTCCAGAGCTCCGAAGAGAACTGCGGCCCACGATCAGACGAGATATCTGCTGGTACCCTGAAGCGGGCAACCCAAGAGGAGATGAGTGCACTGGCGACGTCTGCGGAAGTGGTGGAAGACAGAGGAACCGCCTCCGGCCATCGAGTGGTGCGGTCCACCATTGTAAGAAGATGAGTAAACCCGTGCGAAGGCGGAAGTGCCCCCACCAGGTCCACATGCACATGATCAAACCGACGTTCCGGAATGGCGAAAGTGGCCATTGGAGCCTTAACATGACGCTGCACCTTGGCCTTTTGGCAGACCACGCAGGTGTTGGCCCAGTCGCGAACATCCATGTGCATGCCCCGCCACACGAATTTGGACGACATCAACCATTGCGAGGCCTTCATGCCAGGGTGCGACAACCCGTGTATGGCGTCAAAAGCTTTTCAGCGCCAGGCGACCGGGACGATAGGGCGAGGATCTCCTACGGAGACGTCGCAGAGTAGCATAGTGCCCATGGCATGGAATTTGACGTCAGCCACTTGGAGGCTAGAGGGGTTGGTTCTGTAAGATTGGACTTCCGGATCCGAGGCTTGATCCGCAGCCATGAGGGCATAGTCGATGCCGAGCTGGACTGCATGAACGGTCGCGCGGGAGAGGCAATCCGCCACCAGGCTATCCTTACCGGACACATGCTGAATGTCAGTGGTGAATTCTGAGATAAACGCCAGCTGACGTTGTTGCCGAGCTGACCACGGTTCGGCGGTCTTAGCCATAGCGAATGTTAGTGGCTTATGGTCCACAAAAGCCGTGAACGGACGTTTATCTAGCAAGAACCGGAAATGGCGGATGGCCAGAAAAAGGGCCAGCAACTCCCGGTCAAACGTGCTGTAATTTCGTTCGTTTCACCGCAGTTGACGGCTGAAGAATGCCAGCGGTTGCCACGTCCCATGCACCCACTGTTCCTGCACTGCGCCGATGGCGTAGTCTGACGCGTCGGTGAGGGCGATGGTGGCACCTGGCAGCGGGTGTGCCAGCATGGTTGCGTTGGCTAAAGCGCCTTTTGTGTCAACGAACGCCCGGTCCATTTCGACCGTCCAGCTGATCGGATCCTTGCCGGACTTGCCCTTGAGGGCCTCGTACAGGGGCTGCATGAGCAGAGCTGCATTAGGGACGAACCGTTGATAAAAATTTACCATCCCGAGGAACTCCTGCAGGGCCTTGACGGACTGCTGGCGCGGGAACGAAGTAACTGCCTCCACCTTCGTTTGCAGGGGAATTGCACCGCCTGATGTGATGCGATGGCCTAAAAAATCAATCTGCTGCAGGCCAAACTGGCACTTGGCCGGGTTGATGATCAAACCGTGTTGACTGAGGCATCTAAAGAGCGTGCGCAAATGGCAGATGTGCTCCTCTTTATTAGGGCTGGTGATGAGGATATCATCGAGGTAGACGAATAGGAACTTGAGGTCCCGAAGCATGAAGTCCATCAAGCGCTGGAAAGCCTGTGCAGCGTTCTTCAATCCAAACGGCATCCACAGGAATTCAAACAGGCTGAATGGGGTGATGACTGCAGTTTTTGGGACGTCTTGCGGGTGTACGGGGACCTACTGGTAGCCACGGACAAGGTCGACTTTTGAAAAAATGGTATTTCCCGCCAAATGTGCAGAGAAATCCTGAATATGAGGGATCGGGTACCGATCAGGAGTAGTGGCGTCGTTCAGGCATCGGTAGTCGCCACAAGGTCGCCATCCGCCGCTGGGTTTCGGAACAATGTGGAGAGGCGAAGACCAGGGACTATTCGACCGGCGAA
Source organism: Somniosus microcephalus (assembly GCF_052327205.1). NCBI lineage: Eukaryota > Metazoa > Chordata > Chondrichthyes > Squaliformes > Somniosidae > Somniosus > Somniosus microcephalus. Next base: position 144,549,353 of record NC_140999.1, read on the forward strand.
TCATCCCTAGCCGCTCCATCGTGTCGAACTCCGCTTTCACAGCTGCGAGCTTGCCAGGTTCGAGGCGCCGGGCCCGAGCGTAGACCGGGGAGCCAGTAATGGTGATGTGGTGTTCAACACCATGTTTCGTGGCCGTGGAAGAGAAAGTGGGCCTGGTCAGGTCCGGGAAATCTCCGAGGAGGCGAGTGAAGTCATCCAGAGGTGGGGACGCACAGGAGACAGTGCGCGCCACGGTGCTACCGTGGTAGCACGGGATGGAGTGAAAAGTGGCCGCATTGATCAACCGGCGGTGCCGTACATCTAACAGGAGGCCATTGGCGCACAAAAAATTCGCCCCGAGGATGGCTTGAGAGATTTTGGCCATGATGAAATCCCAGTAAAACCACTGGCTGCCGAAGCACACTTGGACCCGCTGGCTTCCGAAGGTCCGAATGGCCCCGCCATTAGCCGCCTGGAGGGAGGGGCCGTGTCCCCAAACTTGTAGATCAAGATTGGACGCGGGTAGGATGCTACACTGCGCCCTGGTGTCGCAAAGGAAACATCGACCAGATAGGGAATCGTTGATGAAGAGGAGTTTTCCTGAATTACCGACTGCCATCGCAACCGCGGGGCGCTCGTTATAACTGGTCCTCCTTCGACAGGGTGGCTGCTGGGTTTTTTTTGAGCGAAAAGCTGCAGGGAGGGTGGCAGCATCTTGCTTTCGTGCCAAAACGGGCGTGGTAGAAGCACAACCCCGCAGGTTGAGGGGCTGGAGCGGCTTCCGTGGGGAATAGGCGCCTCGTGGCAGCGCAGTACTGCTGTGTCACCACGAAGATCTTGTCCGCATCGGCAGCCAGCTCTGCGCAGTCTGTGACTTCCGACCTGGCTAAGGCAGCTTGAACTTGCTCCGGTAGCTGGCTGAGGAATAGCTCCCTGAAGAGGAAGCATTCCGGTTCGGAGCCCAGGAGCGTGAGCATTTGGCTCATGAGCTCGGATGGCTTGGAGTCCCCGAGGCCGGGCAGATTGAGCAGCCGGCGGGCGCGCTCCGACTTCGTGAGCCTGAAGACCTGTAACAACCGCGCCTTTATCGTATCATACTTGCGGCCTTCTGGTGGATTACCAAGCAGGCTGACGATCCGCGAGGCTGTGGCGCTGTCGAGGGCGGAGACCACGTGATAATAATGGGTCTGATCCGCAACGATGTTCCTGATGGCGAACTGGGCTTCAGCCTGGATGAACCACGTGGCTGGCTGTTGCTCACAGAACTGTGGTTGCTTTAAAGCAACAGCGTTCGATTCCATGTTCGGTAACTTCTGTGAAAACCGTTCGCAAAAGTCAGGGTCACCAATGTAGGAATGTCTAGTTCCTACCCATAAGAACATAAGAACATAAGAAGTAGGAGCAGGAGTAGGCCATACAGCCCCTTGGGCCTGCTCCGCCATTCAATAGGATCATGGCTGATCCGAATCTAGACTTACGTCCACTTCCCTGCCCTCTCCCCGTAACCCCTAATTCCCTTATCTGCTAGGAAACTGTCTATCTCCATTTTAAATTTATTTAATGTTGCAGCTTCCACAGCTCTCTGGGGTAGCAAATTCCATAGATTTACTACCCTCTGAGTGAAGAAGTTTCTCCTCATCTCAGTTTTGAAAGGGCAGCCCCTCATTCTAAGATTATGCCCCCTAGTTCTAGTCTCACCCATCAGTGGAAACATCCTCACCGCATCCACCCGATCAAGCCCCCTCACAATCTTTTATGTTTCGATAAGATCGCCTCTCATTCTTCTGAACTCCAATGAGTAGAGTCCCAACCTACTCAACCTTTCCTCATACATCAACCCCCTCATCTCCGGAATCAACCGAATGAACCTTCTCTGAACCGCCTCGAGAGAAAGTATATCTTTTCTTAAATATGGAAACCAAAACTGCACGCAGTATTCCAGGTGTGGCCTCACCAATACCCTGTATAACTGAAGCAAGACTTCCCTGTTTTTATACTCCATCCCCCTTGCAATAAAAGCCAAGATTCCATTGGCCTTCCTGATCACCTGCTGCACCTGCATACTAACTTTTTGTGTTTCATGCACCAGGACCCCCAGATCCCTTTGTACTGTAGCACTTTGCAGTTTCTCTCCATTTAGATAATAACTTGCTCTTTGATTTTTTCTGCCAAAGTGCATAACCTCACACTTTCCAACATTATATTGCATCTGCCAAATCTCTGCCCACTCACTTAGCCTGTCTATGTCCTTTTGCAGGTTTTTTATTTCCTCCTCACTCACTGCTTTCCCTCCCATCTTTGTATCATCGGCAAACTTGGATATGTTGCACTCGGTCCCTTCCTCCAAATCGTTAATATAGATTGTAAAGAGTTGGGGTCCCAGCACTGACCCCTGTGGAACACCACTAGTTACTGATTGCCAGCCTGAGAACGAACCATTTATCCCAACTCTTTGTTTTCTGTTAGATAGCCAATCTTCCACCCATGCCAGTATATTACCCTCAATCCTGTGATTTTTTATCTTGATCAGTAATCTTTTGTGTGGAACCTTGTCAAATGCCTTTTGGAAGTCCAAATACACCACATCCTCTGGTTCCCCTTTATCCACCCTGTATGTTACGTCCTCAAAGAATTCGAGCAAATTTGTCAAGCATGACTTCCCCTTCATAAAACCATGCTGACTCTGTCCTATTAAATTATGTTTATCCAAATGCTCTGTTACTGTTTCCTTAATAATGGACTCCAACATTTTGCCAACCACAGATGTTAGGCTAACTGGTCTATAGTTTCCAGCTTTTTGTCTACTTCCCTTCTTAAATAAGGGTGTTACATTAGCAGTTTTCCAATCTGCTGGGACCTTTCCTAAGTCCAGGGAGTTTTGGAAAATAATCACCAATGAATCCACAATCCCTACCGCCACTTCTCTCAAGACCCTAGGATGTAGGCCATCAGGTCCGGGGGATTTATTCACCTTAAGTCCCATTATTTTACCGAGTACCATCTCCTTAGTGATTTTAATCATGTTTAGCTCCTCCCCCCCCCCCCCCATTGCCCCCTGTTTGTTCAGTGTTGGGATATTTTTAGTGTCCTCTACTGTAAAGACTGATACAAAATATTTGTTCAGTGTCTTTGCCATCTCCATGTTCCCCACCGTTAGTTTTCTGGTCCCATCCTCTAAGGGACCAACGTTCACTTTAGCCACCCTTTTTCTTTTTATATAGCTGTAGAAACTCTTGCTATCTGTTTGTATATTTTTTGCTAGTTTACTTTCATAATCTATCTTCCCTATCTTAATTAATCTTTTAGTTATTGTTTGCTGGCTTTTAAATGCTCCCAATCTTCTATCCTCCCACTAGATTTGACTACTTTATATGCCCTTGTTTTCAGTCGGATACTATCCTTTATTACTTTACTAAGCCTCGGATGGCTGTCTTTTCTTTTACTCCCCTTTTTCCTCAGTGGAATATATTTATCTTGAAAGATGTGAAATATCTCCTTGAATGTAGACCACTGCTCTTGTACCGTCTTACACTTTAATCTGTTTTCCCAGTCCACTTTAGTCAATTCTACTCTCATACCTTCATAGTCTCCTTTATTTCAGCTCAGTACGCTGGTTTGAGATCCAACTCTCTCACCCTCAAACTGAATTTGGAATTCAACCATATTATGGTCACTCATTCCAAGGGGATCCTTTACTAGGACATTTTTTTATTAATCCTGTCTCATTACACAGGACCAGATCTAAGATTGCCTGCCCCCTGGTTGGTTCAGTTACATACTGCTCAAGGAACCCATCCCTAATACACTCTATGAACTCTTCCTCAAGGCTGCCATGCCCAATTTGATTAGTCCAGTCAATATGAAAGTTAAAATCCCCCATGATTATAGCTGTTCCCTTATTACAAGCCCCAACTATTTCCTGATTTATACACCGACCAACAGAGTTGCAACTGTTAGGAGGCCTATAGATTATGCCCACTAGTGACTTTTTCCCCTTATTATTCCTTATCTCCACCCAAACTTTTTCACTATCCTGATCCTTTGACCCAATATCATTTCTGACTATTGCAGTGATTCCATCCTTGATTAACATAGCAACCCCACCTCCCTTTCCTTCCTGTCTGTCCTTCCTAATTGTCAAATACCCTTGTATGTTTAGTTCCCAGGCATGATCATCTTGCAGCCATGTTTCCTTAATGGCCACCAGATCATACCCATGTTTAGTTATTTGTACCGTCAACTCGTCTATTTTGTTACGAATGCTGCGTGCATTCAGATAAAGAACTTTCAAATATGTTTTCTGACAATTTATTCCTGCTTTTACCCCCTTTACTACTTTACCATTATACATTCTGTCCCTTCCTGACACACTCTGGTTTTTAAATCCCCCACTGCTACCTTGCTCTATTGCCTTCTCCGCTGTCATTTTTATTTTTCGCTCTCTTAAAACCTCCCCCCCACTAATTAGTTTAAAGCCCTCTCTACAGCCCTAGTTATTCAATTCACCAGGACTCTAGCCCCAGCACTGGCCAAGTGAAGTCTGTCCCAACGGAACAGCTCTCTCCTGTCCCAGTACTGATGCCAGTGTCCCAAGAAGCAAAACCCATTTCTCCCACACCAGTCTTTGAGCCACGCATTTAACTCTCTAATTTTATTTACCCTAGCCAAATTTGCACGTGGCTCTGGTAGTAATCCAGAGATTATTACCCTTGTGGTTCTGCTTTTTAATTTGGCCCCGAGCTGCTCAAACTCCCTCAGCAGAACCTCTTTCCTTGTCCTATCTATGTCGTTGGTACCAACATGGACCACGACAACTGGATCCTCCCCCTCCCACTCCAAGCTTCTCTCCAGCCCAGAGGGGATGTCCTTAACCCTGGCAGGCAACACAGCCTTCGGGACTCTCGCTCTCGGCTGCAAAGAACCCTATCTATCCCCCTAACGATACTATCCCCTACCACTACAACATTTCTTTTAACTCCCCCCACTTGAATGGCCCCCCACTCCACGGTGCTGTGGCCAGGTTGCTCATCCTCCCCGCAGTCCCCGTTCCCATCCTCACAGGGAGTAAGAGCCTCAAACCTGTTGGACAAGAGCAAGGGCTGCGGCTCCTCCAACACTACCTCCTGGATCCCCGTACCTGCCTCACTTCTAGTCACACCATCCTGACCCTGGCCACAGACTACATCTGAATTAATTGATCTAATTGGTTTGACTACTTCCTGGAACACAGAGTCCAGGTAACTCTCCCCCTCCCTGATGTGTCTCAGTGTTTGAAGCTCGGACTCCAGCTGATCAACATGGAGCCGGAATTCCTCGAGCAGCCAACACTTACTGCAAATGTGATCACCGTGATCATCAATGGTGTCCACCAGCTCCCACATATTGCAGCAGCAACACATCACCTGATCTCCCATTCTATGTAATTAATTAAATTTATTAATATTATTTTTAAATACCCACTGCCCTGATTCTAGATGATGAATATCGCACCTTAGAAACTATAAACCAGAGTTTAAGCTTAAAAAGAGACAAATACTCACCAACCAATCACTTACCTGCTTTCTGGTGACGTCACACTTCGATTTCTTTTTACCTCTCTCCTTCGCTCTGTGTTCCGAGTTTGGAGACTGGTAGGCCTTACCTGGTCTCGGGAGCCTTTTGTAGCCCCGCTCTGCTGCTGAAACACCCGCCGACGCTCTGAGGCCTTACCCGGTCTCGGGAGCCTTTTGTAGCCCCGCTCTGCTGCTGAAACACCCGCCGACGCTCTGAGGCCTTACCTGGTCTCGGGAGACTTTTGTAACCCTGCTATGCCGCTGAAACACCCGCCGATGCTCTGAGGCCTTACCCGGTCTCGGGAGCCTTTTGTAGCCCCGCTCTGCTGCTGAAACACCCGCCGACGCTCTGAGGCCTTACCTGGTCTCGGGAGCCTTTTGTAGCCCCGCTCTGCCGCTCGAGTTTCCCGCCGACGCTCTGAGGCCTTACCTGGTCCCGGGAGCCTTTTATAGCCCCGCTCTGCCGCTCGAGTTTCCCGCCGACGCTCTGAGGCCTTACCTGGTCTCGGGAGCCTTTTGTAGCCCGCTCTGCCGCTGATACACCCGCCAACACCAAAAAGACTGAGGTCCACTCAGGCAATCAAATCAACGAGGTTTAATGAAAAGTATCAGAGTTTAACAGATAACTACAGGAGAACATCGAATATAGGTCTAGTCAGTTCGGAGGCTCCATGAGGACTGCTAGGGCGGTCCCGTGGCTGACGTCATGACATCATCACGTTTTTCCCACCGGTGTGGGATCACGTGATGAACGGCGTGACGTCATCGCGTTTGCCCGCGCTATTAAAGTGATCGCGCTCTGTACATGTAAACAGTGAAAACAAAGATACAGACTCAGGTTGCAGCCAACATATTATTAAAGAGAATTATATACAATTGTTTTGAGTCCCTTAGTGGCTCCGCCACAATTTCATGCAATTTATAGTTTATTTTTTTGGGTTTTGGGGCCGTAGTATTAATAATTTTGACAGCTCTTCCTGTTAATCTTATGAATGGAGCATTCCCTGCTCCGATTGGCTCCCCATGGCCCACGTGATCCCAGGGGCCGCATCAAACTAACTGCGCCCCAGGGATACGCAAGCACTGCGCGTCGGCAGCTGGAGCAGGCCCAGGATCGAAATTCCACGCGGGCCCACAGCTCAATGGCCAGCGCGCAAGCTAAGTGCAGGTCGGGGGCTTGCACCCGTGGGAAGCCCCCGACCCGAATTTCTGGGCCATTGTGAATAGCTGGGGTCCTAGGATCAATCCCTGCGGTACCCCACTAGTCACTGCCTGCCACTCGGAAAAAGACCCGTTTATTCCAGCTCTTTGCTTTCTGTCTGCAAACCAGTTCTCTATCCAAGTCAATACCTTGCCCCCAATCCCATGTGCCTTAACTTTACACGCTAATCTCTTATGCGGGACCTTATCGAAAGCCTTCTCAAAGTCCAAATACACCACATCCACTGGTTCTCCCGTATCTATTTTACCAGTTACATCCTCAAAAAATTCCAGTAGATTAGTCAAGCATGATTTACCTTTTCTAAATACATGTTGACTTTGTCCGATCCTGTCACTGTTTTCCAAGTGCTTTGCTATTACATCTTTTATAATGGACTCCAGCATTTTCCTCACTACCGATATCAGGCTTACCGATCTATAATTCCCCGTTTTCTCTCTACCACCTTTTTTGAATAGTGGGTTAACATTAGCTACCCTCCAATCCATGGGTACTGTTCCAGAGTCTATCGAATTTTGGAAGATGACCAGCAATGCATCTACTATTTCTAGGGCCACTTCCTTAAGTTCCCTAGGATGTAGATTATCAGGCCCTGGGGATTTATCGGCCTTTAATCCTGTCAATTTCCCCAACACCATTTCCCTACAAATACTGATTTCTTTCAGTTCCTCCCTCTCATTAGACCCTATGTTCCCCGACATCTCTGGGAGGTTATTTGTGTCCTCCTTTGTGACAACAGAACCAAAGTAGGTATTTAATTGGTCTGCCATTTCTTTGTTCCCCATTATAAATTCCCCTGATTCTGACTGCAAGGGACCTACGCTTGACTTCACCAATCTTTTTCTCTTCGCATATTTATAAAAGCTTTCACAGTCAGTTTTTATGTTCCCTGCAAGCTTACTCCCATACTCTATTTTCCCCTTCTTAATTAATCCCTTTGTCCTCTTTTGTTGAATCCTAAACAGCTCCCAATCCTCAAGTTTACTGCTTTTTCTGGCCAATTTATATGTCCTCTCCTTGGATCTTATGCTATCCCTAATTTCACTTGTTAGCCACGGTTGAGTCACCTTTTTGTTTTATGTTTTTGCCAAACTGGGATGAACAAATTCTGTAGTTCATCCATGCGATCATTGAATGTTTGCCATTGCCTATCCACCGTCAACCCTTTGAGTGACATTCCCCAATCAATCCTACCCAACTCGCGCCTCATACCATCATAGTTTCCTCTATTTAAATTCAGGACCCTAGTCTCTGAGTCAACTACTTCACTCTCCATCTTAATGAAGAATTCTATCATATTATGATCGCTCCGACCCAAGGGGCCTCGCAAAACAAGATTGCAAATTAATCCTTTCTCATTACATAATACCCAGTCTAAGATGGCCTGGTCTCTAGTTGGTTCCTCGAAATATTGGTCCAGGACAACATCCTGTATACACTCCAGGAATTCCTCCTCCACAGTATTGTTACTAATTTGGTTAGCCCAATCTATATGTAGATTAAAGTCACCCATGATAACTGCTGTGCCCTTATTGCACGCTTCTCTAATTTCCCTTTTAATGCCATCCCCAACCTTCCCATTACTGTTTGGAGGCCTATATACCACTCCCACGAATGTTTTCTTCCCCTTGATATTTCTCAGTTCTACCCATACAGATTCCACATCATCAGAGCTAATATCCTTCCTTACAATTGTGTTAATCCCCTCTTTAACCAGCAATGCTACCCCACCTCCCTTTCCTTTTTGCCTATCTTTCCTGAACATTTGAATACCCCTGGATGTTGAGTTCCCAGCCTTGGCCACCCTGGAGCAATGTTTCTAATCCCAATCATATAATATTCGTTTATCTCTATTTGCGCAGCTAATTCATCCACCTTATTAAGAATGCTCCTCGCATTAAGACGCAAAGCCTTCAGGCTTGTTTTTTTAACGCTCTTAGACCTTTTAGAATTATTATTTACTGTGGCCATTGTAGTGTATGTGCCTTTAAGTCAGAACTACTTTTTACAGCTCCTGTATACTGTAGTACCGTCAGTGACCACGCCGGTATATAAGCTTTGCGCATGCCTCTGTACCCCAGTCTAGAGATTACCCTCCTCCAGTAAAGACCTGTTATTTGTTAATGTACAGCATCCATGTGATTATTTATCCACTGAACCATGGATCCAACAGTGGCGACGAGTGTCGAATCGAATCTACCTGCAACATAAAAGAAAAAAAAAAGTCGAGGCCAGGAACACGAGCGTCGACCACGAGCAACCGCCCAGCAGTCAGGCAGAGATCCAACTTCGCTGGGGAGGCTGTGGAGAGCTGGGCTTGGTTCCCCAGCCACAACGAGCAGTAAGAGACCAACGACAGGTCCGGAGCAGACCCTTCCCGAGCAGCGGCGGCTGGAGCCGACCGACGGCAGAGAGAGAGCCGAGCAGCGTCGACGGGGTAAGACAGAGGGTGAAGAGCGCAGGGCGCAGCCGGGGGTTAAACACTGAGCGGCGTCGAGGAAAAATAGAGCAACCGGAGAGAGAGAGGGTAAGAAACAGCTGGGTTCTAGACTGAGCGGCGTCAAAAAATATCAAAAGAAGAACGCGCAGAGCACAGCCAGGGATCACGGGCTGATCAGGGTCTGCGGGGGGAAGCAAGGGGAGACGCCATTGAGCCGCGGAGAAGACGGGAGAGCGCGGGAGACGCCATTGAGCCGCGGAGAAGAAGGAAGAGCGCCGGAGACGCCATTTTGAGAAGCAGCAGCGGAGAAGAAGGGCGAGCGCGGGAAGGAAGGAAAGCGCGGGAGATGCCATTTTGTGCTAGCGGAGAAGAAGGGGAAGCGCGGGAGGCGCCATTGGTGATAGTTAACGCACAACCAAGGATGCCGAAGAGTGGCAGTATCTCTACGTTCGACAATGAAGTCGAAGATTGGGCGACATATGTGGAATGTATTGAGGTGTACTGCAGGGCGAATGAAGTGCCAGATGCTAATAAAGCACTGGTTCTGTTAAATTCCATGGATGCAAAAACTTATGGGTTACTGCGAAATCTAATAACCCCAGAGAAGCCGGTAAACAAGAATTTTGAAAGCATAGTAGAAATCCTACAGGACCACTTAAACCCCACACCGCTGCTGATAGCAGAACGATTTAAGTTCCATAAAAGGAACCACCACAAAGACGAAAGCAATGCTGAGTACCTAACGGAACTGCGCAAGCTATCGAAATACTGCCAGTTTGGAGTGGGACTAGCAGACACGTTAAGGGACAAGTTTGTGTGTGTGTTACAAAGTGAAGGAACCCAGAAACGGCTTCTATCAGAGAAAAGGACCTTACGCTGGACAAAGCTTTCAGTATGGTAGTATCACACAAAGCAGCCGCAAGGGGCGCTGCAGAGGTACAATGGAGACCGCAAGAATATGGCACCAACGAAATGACCTATGGAACAGGGAAGTGCTATCGCTGCGGCAGAACAACACATGACCAGAAAGATTGTTGGTTCAAGGACCAAGTGTGCAGACAGTGTGGGAAAACAGGACACATAGCAAGAGTCTGCAGGTCTGGGAAGAAAACCAACAGTAAGAAATCTCCACAGGAGAAGTACAAAAAGGTACACCAGGTGATGGACAGTGGTTCAGACGAACAGAAAAGTGACACAGACTCCGGAAGCAAGGAGCTGGGTTGTCTGAAACTACATAATGTAACCGAAATGGAGGATCACCAGACCATCTGGGATACACTCAAGATAGACTGAGTCCAAGTGGAAATGGAATTGGACACAGGGTCAGCTCTAACAGTCATAAATCAAAGAGACTACAAGCGGCTATTTTCACACATACCCTTGAAAGCTACAGAGATTGTCTTGAAGACGTATATGGGGCAAAAAGTCTACCCCAAAGGAAAAATAAGGGTGAAAGTGACATATAAATGCCAGGAAATACCTAAAATGGATATATATGTATTGCCAAATGGAGGACCACCACTGCTAGGATGTGAATGGATCCGGAAGATACAATTAGATTGGCATTCCATACAGGCACTGAAGGTTGAGGCCAAAAAGGATGACGACGTCACACCTGGACGACTGTCAAAAATGCTAACTGACGCAAAAGAAGTGTTCCAGGAGGGACTAGGAACACGAAAAGGAATAACAGCAACAATTAAAATAGAGGAAAATGCAAGCCCAAAGTTTCTGAAGGCCAGACCAGTGCCTTATGCGATCAGACCAGCTGTTGAAGCAGAGCTGGAAGGGTTGGAACGTTCAGGAGTACTGTCCAAAGTGGACTGGAGCGAGTGGGCTACACCCATCGTTCCTGTAATGAAGAGGTCGTTGAGTAATACTCCTGGGGAACAAAAGAAGGTCCGCATCTGTGGGGATTTTAAGGTGACAGTGAACCCAGTCCTTCACACGGTGCAATATCCGCTTCCACTTATTGAGGATATTTTCGCCTCGCTATCTGGTGGTAAACGCTTCACCAAAATTGATCTAGCCCAGGCGTACTTGCAAATGGAGGTAGAAGAAGCTTCGAAACATTACCTTACGATCAACACTCATAAAGGTCTCTATCAATACAACCGGCTGGTGTTTGGAGTAGCCTCGGCTCCGGCTATCTGGCAAAGGGCGATGGATCAGGTCCTGCAAGGGATTCCAGGGACCCAGTGTTATTTGGACGACATCTTGGTCACGGGCGAAAATGATGGTGATCACCTCGCTAACTTGGAGAAGGTGCTCACCAGATTAAAGGAATATGGGCTACGAGTTAATCGCCACAAGTGCGAGTTTTTCCAGAAACAGATCTCGTATTGCGGCCACGTCATCGATGAAGAGGGGTTACATAAGTCCCCTGACAAGATTGAGGCAGTAGTCAAGGCTCCAGCACCGGAAAATGTGTCACAACTGAGGTTGTTCCTCGGGCTGGTAAACTATTACCACAAGTTCTTACCAAATTTGTCTACGGTATTACACCCGCTGAACACCCTACTGCAAACAGGGGTACCATGGAAGCGGGATGACGAACAGAGATGAGCTTTCCAGAAGTGTAAAGAATTGATCACATCAAAAGAGGTGTTGGCCCATTTCAACCCAGCACTACCAATTCGTTTGGCATGTGATGCATCACCCTACGGCATTGCAGCGGTGCTGTCGCACAAATTCCCAGATGGGTTGGAGAGGCCAGTAGCCTTTGCGTCTCGGTCACTTACCTCAGCCGAGCGCAACTACACCCAGATTGACAGGGAGGCCCTCAGCCTAGTATGGGGAGTAAAAAAATTCAACCACTATCTGCATGGGCAGAAGTTCACCTTGCTGACTGACCACCAACCACTTGTCTCCATCTTTAATCCTAGGAAGGGCGTGCCAGTAATGACTGCACAGCGGTTACAAAGATGGTCCCTGTTTCTAGGGGCGAATCAATATGAAATAGAATATAAAGGCACGAAACAGCATGGGAACACTGATAGGCTATCGCGCCTGCCACTGCCTACTGTGGAGGAAGCACCAGCAGTGGACCCTATCGAGATATTTTATTCGTCGATAATTGAACGATTGCCAGTAACAAACGTGGATATAGAGAAGGAGACCCGCAATGATCCGACGCTGTCACGGGTATATGAATTGACGGTGAGGGGATGGCCAACACATGGCGACTCACTGTTGCCAGCATTCTCATCCAGAGGAGAACAGCTGTCAGTATGCCAGGGGACAGTGATGTGTGGATCCAGAGTGGTGATTCCACCCAAGTTAAGGGAGAGAGTGCTAAATGAGCTACATGAAGGTCATCTGTGGGGAGTGAAAATGAAAAGCCTTGCTAGGGCTTATGTGTGGTGGCCGGGAATCGATCAACAAATCGAAGACCTAACTAAGAGCTGCTTAGGATGCCAGAAGGTCCAAAATGCACCACGACATGCCCCTCTACACCCATGGGAGTGGCCCTCCTCTCCATGGCAACGGGTGCACATTGATTTCGCTGGTCCATTCATGGACTCAATGTTCTTAATAGCAGTGGATGCTCATTCAAAGTGGCCTGAGGTGATAAAGATGTTTTCAACCACTACAGAGAAAACGATTGCAGTCCTACGGACCATATTTGCCAGAAACGGTTTGCCAGAGCAGATCTGCTCTGATAATGGACCACAGTTTGTGTCCGACCAGTTCCAAAAATTCATGAAAAGGAATGGGGTAAGGCATTACACATCTGCCCCGCATCATCCAGCCACCAATGGATTGGCTGAGAGGTTCGTACAAACCTTTAAGATGGCGATAAATGCCATGTGCGACGAGGAAATTCCACTACAGCATAAGATGGACAATTTCTTATTAGCCTACCGAAACGCGACACATGCAGCTACCAACCAGACCCTGGCCATGATGTTCTTTAACCGAAGTTTGAGATCTCGTCTGGACTTGCTCAGACCAAATGTGTGAAGAAATGTTGAGGACAAACAATTCCAGCACATCAATGAGAAGCCGACAAGGAGCTTCAATGTAGGGCAACCAGTCTTGGCCCATGACTATCGAACAGAGAAGTGGCAACCCGGAATGATATGTACAAGGCAGGGGCCATTAATGTACACAGTGGATGTCGGGGAGAACATTGTGAGACGCCACGTCGATCAGATCTTAGCGTCACAGGAACGCGTCAACCCCATGTCTCGAGTACCTGGGGATGAACCCAACATACCGGTAGCATCTACTTCAGACCCAGTAGCAGTGGAATCCGATGAACCACCCGATGAAAATGGGTCAGAATCGCCTCTGCACCAAGAATAAGAACCTCTGGAAAAGCGCTATCCCGAAAGGGTCAGGAAGCCGCCCCAAAGACTGAATCTATAAATGGACTTTTGTTATTTAATGTACATGTAAAAATGTAATTGTTATTTGAATATTAAGGGGGTTATGATTAATCTTAAAGGGGAGGAATTGTAGTGTATGTGCCTTTAAGTCAGAACTACTTTTTACAGCTCCTGTATAATGTAGTACCGGCAGTGACCACACCGGTATATAAGCTTTGCGCATGCCTCTGTACCCCAGTCTAGAGATTACGCTCCTCCAGTAAAGACCTGTTATTTGTTAATGTACAGCATCCGTGTGATTATTTATCCACTGAACCACGGATCCAACAGCCATGTTTGATTTAAACCCTTGATTTCTCTCACTGCCACCTTTGTTTTTCTCCTTCCTGTCTTTTGCTTCTATCCATGTTACCCTTTCCTCTGTCTCCTTGCTCAGGTTCCCAACCCCCTGCCATTTTAGTTTAAGCTCTCCCCCAGAGCACTAGCAAACACTGCCCCTAGGACATCGGTCCCGGTCCTGCCCAGGTGCAAACCGTCCGGTTTGAACTGGTCCCACCTCCCCCAGAACCGGTTCCAATGTCCCAGGAATTTGAATCCCTCCCCCTTGCACCATTCCTCTAGCCACGTATTCATCTGAAATATCCTTCTATTTCTACTCTGACTAGCAGGTGGCACTGGTAGCAATCCTGAGATTACTGCCTTTGAGGTCCTATTTTTTAATTTACCTCCTAACTCCCTCTATTCAGCTTTTAGGACCTCATCCCATTTTTTACCTATATCGTTGGTACCTATATGCACCACGACAACTGACTGTTCACCCTCCCTTTCCAAAATGTTCTGCAGTGCTCTGAGACATCCTTGACCCTTGCACCAGGGAGGCAACACACCATCCTGGAGTCTCGTTTGCGGCCGCAGAAACACCTATCTATTCCCCTTCCAATAGAATCCCCTGTTACTATAGCTCTCCCAATCTTTTTCCTCCCGTCCTGTGCAGCAGAACCACCCCTGGTGCCAGGAAGTTGGCTGCTGCTGCCTTCCTCTGATAAACCATCCCCCCCAACAGTATCCAAAGTAGTATATCTGTTTGAGAGGGGGATGACCACAGGGGATCCCTGCACTGCCTGCCTGCACCTACTACTCTGCCTGGTGGTCACCCATTCCCTTTCTGTCTGTGCAACCTTTACCTGTGGTGTGACCAACTGATTAAACGTGATATCCACGACCTCCTCAGCATCGCGAATGCTCCAGTATCTATCCACTCGCAGCTCCAGCGCCGCAATGCGGTCTGCCTGTAGCTGCAGCTGGATACATTTCCTGCACACATGGTTGTCAGGGACACAGGAAGTGTCCCTGATTTCCCACATAGTGCAGGAGGAGCATGCCATGGGGCCGAGCTCTCCTGTCATGACTTACCCTTTAATTAATTTAAATTAAATTAAATCAAATCAATACCACCAATTACACTATAATTAAATGATATACTCAAGGGCCCTTGTTTACCAACAGACCCGCTATACCACAGAGAGATTAGAAACTATAAACCACAGAGTTTAAGTTTGGAAAAAAGGAGAAAGATAGAAATACTCACCAGCCAATCACTTACCTGCTTTCTGGTGACGTCACACTTCGATTACTTTTTACTTCTCTCTCTCCCGCTCTGAGATTGGTAAATCTACCTGGTCTGCTGCCTCGGTTTAAGTTAGCTCCGCCGCCGCCGTCTCGCTCCACCTAGGTCCGCCACCGCTGTGGGGCCTACCTGGTCTGCCGCCTCGGTTTTTGTTAGCTCCGCCGCCGCTGCCTCGCTCCACCCAGTTCCGCCGCCGCTGTGGGGCCTACCTGATCTGCCGCCTCGTTTTTTGTTAGCTCCGCTGCCGCCGCCTCGCTCCACCCAGGTCCGCTGCCGCTGTGGGGCCTACCTGCTGCTGCCATCTCGGTTTTTGTTAGCTCCGCTGCCGCCGCCTCTCTCCACCCAGGTCCACCATCATAAAAGCTGAGAAAAATATCAATTCACTGTGTAGGTGCCATTTTGTGAGCAACTCCTTGGTGCACAGGACGTTAACTTTTTTCCTCCTCAGGCATGACATGTTTTTTGTGGATTCTTCAAGTACTTTGTGACAATAGACAACGGCTGTGTATGTCGTGTGCCTGAATAATACTCAGATTGAGCTGTGAGGGTGCCAGAGGCACAAATATTTATTTGGTCCAGTCACTTTAAGGACACCAATCTACATGGAACAATGTGCAATCATTTGTAGTAGCAGGTGCTTTTAAAGCATGGTTTGTATAAACACCCAGCAAATTATTGCCTCTTATATGTGTGGACAGATAAATTGAGTGCTGAAGCACTTATGGCACAAGACTCAACCTAGTAACCCTTCCCAACTGGCACCTGCAATCCACTATAGTAGGAGGTTTAAAGGAAGGGAACAGGTTATTTCCCTACTTCATTTCCTCTGTTATCTAGCTCTCAAATGGCTAGTGGCCGATTGGCAACTCTCTTTACTGCTACCGCTGCTTCTCTGCCTTATCCCTGTTCCCAGTGACCAGACCACCCAGCTCATTTCCTGTAGATACTAATCCCTCTCTTATCCTCCAATCCTCTGACTCTAGTCTTTTGTGCACCCCAATCCCTTTGCTCTACCTTCAGAGCCTTCGGCTGCCTTGACCTTATCCTCCAAAATTCCATCCATAGATCGCTGCTCTTTTATACCATCCTCCTGGCCTTCAAAATATCCCTCAAAACATATCTGTTCAAGCAAGCATTTGATCAGCTCTCCTAACACTCCCACAAAGGCTCTTCATTGGATCCTTTTCAAAGAAACATATAAACATAGAAACATAGAAGATAGGAGCAGGAGTAGACCATTCGGCCCCTCGAGCCTGCTCCACCATTTAATGAGATCATGGCTGATCATCCAAATTCAGTACCTGTCCCTGCTTTCTCCCCATATCCCTTGATCCCTTTAGCCTTAAGAAATATATCTAACTCCTTCTTGAATATATTTAATGAATTGGCCTCAACTGCCTTCTGTGGTAGAGAATTCCACAGGTTCACCACTCTCTGGGTGAAGAAATTCCTCCTCATCTCTGTCCTAAATGGCTTACCCCTTACCTTTAGACTGTGACCCCTGGTTCTGGACTCCCCACCATCGGGAACATCCTTCCTGCATCTAGTCTGTCTAGTCCTGTTAGAATTTTATAAGTTTCAATGAGATCCCTGTTATGTTCATTAATAAATAGACATTCTTACTATGAACACAGCTAGCTTTTGCTAGTTACTTTATTGAGCACATGTGGACTAGGTACTGTATCTGTGGAGGCTTCCATCTTGACTGCTGCCTTGTGGGTAGCCTAGTGCCTCATGGGTAATGTAGTCTTAATATATATACAGCTGGGTAGTGTAGTCTTATACATACAGCTATATACAGCTCTACGGCTCCACCTAGTGTCCACTATAGAATGACATGTTATTGATCGTTACATCCCCCTTTCTTTGACGTTTAACAAAATCTATATCAATCAACTTTCAAGAAAACAATAAAGATAATATCAGTAACACTTTTGTTAGTGCTCTATAAACATAAACATTTTCAAAACAGTCAACACATTTTCAAAGCTTTACATTGTACTCAAAGATTAAGTCTATCAGGCTCTTTTACTTCACGTGTGGATCTTCTCAACACGGGTAAGTCTGATGTGTCTTCATGAGATTGTTCTGGCGGTGAATGACAAGATGCAGTTGCGGCATTGTCATCAATCTGCTCTTGTATAGATCGAGGTCTCCTTGCGATCTTTGCTTGGAGAGGGTTTCAGTGTTTCCTTCACTCTTCATGCCATAACTCTCAATGTAGTCAATGGACTCTCGAAAAACTGCTGGCAGCTGGATCCCATCATACAGCATAGTCCTCTCAGCAGCCTCGGCTAATGGAACACCAAAGATTGGCCTGAGGGAAGAAGGAGTATCCACCGGAACTGCTTCCTGCTCTGGTGCAGGCTTCTTCTTTTTCTTTTTCTCTTTCCACTGCTTAACAACATCTGCTGCGGTTATATCTTTGGACTTTTTCTCCTTGTGTTTTTCCTCTTTGTGCTTTTCTTTGACCTTAAAGTCTTTTTCTTTCTTCTTGGAGAAACTAGGCTTTTTGAAGACATGGATACCCTTTGGCCTTTTCATCCTTGATGGGCTCTCTGCTTCATCACCTGAGTCATCTGGTCTGCTTATGGCACAGTTTATACGGTAGACTCTCTTGACCAGTTCTAAGTCTTCACAAGCTTTGTCACCTAGTATCGAATCAAGTCTTTCAGCACAACAGAAAACATGAGATGATGCACTTTGTCTTTGACTGTCACTTTGAGTCTGCATACACCTAAGCTATCTATTTTCTGTCCATTATAGTCCTTCAGTAGTACTGACTTTTTCTGTATTTTGGGCTTTTCTTTCATATTGTTAATGTCACTCATACTGATTAAGTTTGCTTTTGCCCCAGTGTCCAGTTTCAATGTAACCAATGCTCCATTTATCTGCAGTGGGATCATCCATTTGTCCACTTTTACTGCATTGACTTTATGTTCAGCATTGTCCATTTCTGAGGGCTGCACATTTTCTGTATCTTTTTTGATATCGTCACATGACACCATTCCTACAAAAAATGTCTCACTTAAATCAGTGTCCTCAATCACATTAACTTGTTGCCCTTTCGTTGTTTTTACTTTTGAAAAGCATTGTTTGGCAAAGTGATTCTTTCCATTACACTTTGTGCACATTTTTCCAAACGCTGGGCATTGTCTTAACTGGTGTTTGTAACCACAGCGTTTACAATTAAAAATGTCATCCTCCGATTGCTTTTCATTTCTGTTCTGCCCACGTTTCTTCCCCTTGTAGGACACAGCACCGACAGCAGCATTATCACTCATTACAATCGCATCATTATTGATTTCACTGAAAGTCTTCGCGTGCTTTCGAGCTAGCTCGCTGGCTTGGCATATTTTCACCGCATTTTCCAAATTTAGTTCGGTTTCTCTCAACAGACGTTCCCTGACTTTTTTATCATGAATACCAAACACAATCTGGTCACGAATCATGGATGCTTTGAGCTCAGAGAAATTACATGTCTGTGCTTTCAGTTTCAGATCAGTTATAAAGCTATCAAAAGTCTCATTTTGTTGCTGTGTCCGAGAACGGAAGATGTATCTTTCATAGGTCTCATTCTTTGTGGGAGAGCAATGTGCATCAATTTTTTTTTAGCACATCTTCTAATTTTCCTCTGTTCTCCTCTGGATTAAATACAAATGTATTAAATACCTCTATCGCCTGTGGGCCTTCAACCGTAAGCAGCAATGCTATCTTCCTTGCGTCTGGCTTCGTGCCAAATCCGATGGCTGCAATGTAGAGTTCGAATTGTTGTTTAAAAGTCTACCAATTGTAGTCGATTTTTCCTGTGAGTTTCAAATGCTCTGGTGGCTTCAAATTCTCCATTTCACTTTTCACAATTTTCAGCAGATCTTCACCATCCTGGTACCATGTTATGTTCATTAATAAATAGACATTCTTATTATGAACACAGCTAGCTTTTGCTAGTTACTTTATTGAGCACATGTGGACTAGGTACTGTATCTGTGGAGGCTTCCATCTTGACTGCTGCCTTGTGGGTAGCCTAGTGCCTCATGGGTAATGTAGTCTTAATATATATACAGCTGGGTACTGTAGTCTTATACATACAGCTATATACAGCTCTACGGCTCCACCTAGTGTCCACTATAGAATGACATGTTATTGATCATTACAATCCCCTCTCATTCTTCTAAACTCCAGCAAATATAAGCCCAATTGACCCAATCTCTCCTCATATGTCATTCCTGCCATCCCAGGTAGCAGTCTGGTGAATCTTCGCTGCACTCCCTCCATGGCAAGAATATCCTTCCTCAGATAAGGCGACCAAAACTGCACACAATACTCAAGGTGTGGTCTCACCAAGGCCCTGTACAACTGCAGCAAGACATCCTTGTTCCTTTACACGAATCCTCTCGCTATGAAGGCCAGCATACCATTTGCCTTCTTAACCGCCTGCTGCACCTGCATGCTTACCTTCAGCGACTAGTGCACCAGGACACCCAGGACTCATTGCACTTCCCCTTCTCCTAATCTATTGCCGTTCAGATAATAATCTGCCTTCCTGTTTTTGCCACCAAAGTGGATAACCTTGCATTATCCACATTATACTGCATCTGCCATCCATCTGCCGAATCACCCAACCTGTCCAAATCATACTGGAGTTTCTCGGCATCCTCCTCACAGCACACACACCCACCCAGCTTTGTGACGTCTGCAAACTTGGAGATATTACATCTAGTTCTTTCGTCTAGATTATTAATATATATTGTGAATAGCTGAGGTCCTAGCACCGATCGCTGCGGTACCCCACTAGTCACTGCCTGCCACTCGGAAAAAGACCCGTTTATTGCAACTCTTTGCTTCCTGTCTGCCAACCAGTTCTCTATCCAAGTCAGTACATTACCCCCAATCCCATGTGCTTTAACTTTGCACGCCAATCTCCTATGCGGGACCTTATCAAAAGCCTTCTGAAAGTCCAAATACATCACATCCACTGGTTCTCCCTTATCTATTCTACCAGTTACATCCTCAAAAAATTCCAGTAGATTAGTCGAGCATGATTTACCTTTTCTAAATCCATGTTGATTTTGTTCGATCCTGTCACTGTTTTCCAAGTGCTCTGCTATTACATCTTTTATAATAGACTCTAGCATTTTTCCCACTACCGATGTCAGGCTTACTGGTCTATAATTCCCTGTTTACTCTCTACCACCTTTTTTAAATAGTGGGGTTACATTAGCTACCCTCCAATCCATGCCAAATACACCACATTCACTGGTCCTCCCCCATCCACTCCACCAGCCACATCCCCAAAATACTCCAGTAGATCAGTCAAGCACGATCTATCTCCTGCAAATCAATGCCGACCCCGCCACCGCCCTCCAAGCGCTTCGCCACCACATCCCCCACAATGGACTCTAGCATTTTCCCCACCACTGATGCCAGGCCCACCAGTCCACAATTCCCCGTTTTCTCTCCACAACCCCCCTCCCCCCCCCGAACAGTGGGGCCACACCAGCCACCCTCCACCCTCCAATCCATGGGAACCGCCCCAGAGTCCACAGAACCCCGGAAGATGACCAGCAATGCATCCACCACCTCCAGGGCCACCTCCCCAAGCACCCCAGGATGCAGACCATCAGGCCCTGGGGATCCACCGGCCCCCAATCCCGTCAACCTCCCCAACACCACCTCCCTACAAACACCTCTGTTAAACTACTTTGGGATGGTTTTCTGCACTAAAATATTGTATAAATAACAAGTCATTGTTATATGCAGTTCTTTCTGCATGAGACTTCAGTCTGTGAGCACTTTTATAATGCTGGATTGTGTTTAAACCTAGATTAAACAAACCTTAATGCCCTCAATGTTCAACAGTAGAATTTGTGATGGAAAAAATAATTGGATGAATTTCAAATTGTTCTCCTTTCCTTTTTTAAATGTAATCTTAATTAGGTGATGAATGTCACCTTGCTGACTATTGATGGCCAGTGGGCCTCAAGCATTTCCTGATCAAGTAAGGCATGTCTTAATTACAGAGTTAAGCCTCCTAACATAAGCCTCCTTTGCTCCTTTAGAGGAGCAGCCTCTACGGCACCAGCAAAAAATGTAGTTTCTCACAACAAACATCCGTGAACATCTCCGGATGAGAGTTGCAATTTGTTGAGGTCAGACAGTGCTAAACTTCTACTGTAAGAAAGATAAAAGGAAACCGATAGAAATTACATTGCAAAAAACATCTTAAACCTGCAAGGTGAGCTGTGCACTGAGCCAAATTGGCCATGATTATTCAACAGCAACAGCATAGATTAATTAGGTGAAGCATTCAATGGGAGAGACTTTAGAAAGGAAGCTTAGAGGCCATAAGATTCCAGGGCTGAGGGAATACGAATAGACTAGAGAAGGTGGGGTTGTTCTCCTTGGAGCAGAGAAGGCTAAGAGGAGGTTTGATAGAGGTGTTTAAAATCATGAAGGATTTAGATAGAGTAAATAATGGCTGAAGGGTCGACAACGAGAGGGCACAGATTTAAGGTGATTGGCAAAAGAAGCAGAGGCGACATGAGGAAAATCTTTTTTATGCAACAAGTGGTCAGGATTTGGAATGCACTGCCTGATAGGGTGGTGGAAACAAATTCAACAGTAGTCTTCAAAAGGGAAATTGGATAAATACTTGAAGGAGAAAAAATTGTAGGGATATGGGGAAAGAGGGGGTAGTGGGACTAACTGGATTGCTCCTCGAAAGAGCCGGTGCAGACTTGATGGGCCAAATGGGCTCCTTCTATGCTGTACTATTCTATGATTCTCTGATTCTGAGCAGTTCAGCACAGTACATACCAATCACCATTGAGTGGGTGGCTACTGGCCAGATATAATTGCCTTGACTTCACAGAGGAGCAGTACCACAGCTGTAAAAGGAAACACTGGCCCGGATTTTGCGGGGCTGATGACGGCGTACGCACAGCGTGTGCTGTCATAAGCCTTGTAAAAGGCCCCTGCAAGTACCGGGTTTGCACATGCACTGCGCATGCGCGGAAACCCGGGACTTGCAATCTGTCAAGGTTCACCTTGACAGATCCTCCGAACCGAAAGTAAAATCACTATCGCTGGCGCAAAGTGGGGCTACTTGCAACCACTGTCCAGCAAATGTCCACGAAACCCTTACGCCTGGTAAAGGCAGACATAGGGCCTGCTTTCACCAGCATAAGGGTCAATGTAAATGTAAATGTTAAATTAAAAATTAATAAAAGATCATCCACGAACACTTAGGCCATAATTTTGCTGGTGCTCAGGGGGCGGGTTTGGAGGTGGGACATCCAGCAAAATCGCAAAGATTGACCGTGTCAGAAACGTGCTGTCAACCCGCCTCCAAACAATCTTCCCAGGTGTTGGGTCCCCGATTTGCGCAGGGACCCGACACCTAGCAGCGGGAAAAAAATTATAGGCACTTAACTGCTTGTTAACAGGTTATTAACAGGCAGTTAAGAGGCTTTTTACAATTTTGACAGGTGAAGGGATTCGCAAAATTTCATATGTCCCCCCCCCGAAGATTAATTGGAGTTATTAAAGAAACCTTGGAGTGAGTGTTTTAAAAATCCAGGGCCTCTCAAAATGGCTGCAGTCAGACACATAGCCAAAGGGCCTGTGGCATCCATATGGATTTTCTGATAGCTTCGCAGACTGCATGTTTAATTTGAACAATGCAGTGAGGCAAGCTCAGTTGTATTCACGCCCTGAGGCAGTTTATCAATTGTTTGCCTACACAATCTAAGTTCGGGCGGAGATAGTCCCAGTTGCTTGAGGAACATTCAGAACAATTGAGGAACATTCAGAACAATTAAGGACATTCAGAAAACAATGGAAAGGCAGTTGTGGTAATGATCAGTGCCATCAACGTAAATGGGCCAAAATCAAGGTCCTCTTGTCTTACGTTTTCGAGCCCAAATCGGACAATGGAACGGACTGATGAGGCGCGATAATGACCCACTGCCGAGAGGATATAACTGGGGCGGCCCAGCACCTCACTCTCTCTCTCTTCGCCTCGGCCCAGTGTCCTGTTTGTCTGCTAGCAACCAAGAAGGAAAACCATCTAGAAAGCATCGCAAGCACATTTCGACGGCAGCAGCGGGGCACAAGGGCCAGTCCTTTTAATCTGTTTCACCGGTGAGCATTATCTTTCTGGCCGTCACAAGACAACCTAGCTAGGTGTAAGGGTGTGAGTTAAAGGGGTATTACAAAATTGTGATTTTAGAATTTTTCCCTCGTTGTGTCCGTTTCTTCTCCCGTTAAGTGTAAAACTGTATTGCATCCATAGCGATTTCTTTTATCTTCTGTATAATACTGTTTTTCTTGTAGTGTTTGCTTTTCTAATTAATAAACATTGGTTTTCCTTGCACCAATCCACTGGTCTGTTCGTTTGTCCTTGTTACCACTCAATAAGTCCTGAGCTCAGAATCAGGAAGGGGAAATCGTATCGCAATCGCACATCCGGCGGGGCAGCTCAGGAAAACATAACTGGCTGACCTACAATAAGCCCCTGGAACAAAACCCCCTCCAGAAATGGCGAGCCAGCCAGGAGGTCAGGCGAAAGTGTGTAACAAGGCAGACAGTGGTGCGGAGGAGGAATCCGCAATGGAGGAAAGGTTGTCTACCTATGTGTGCGGCAAGGTAAATATCGCGAAAAAGTGGGTGAGCGATATGTTAAAAGCCGAGCGTCCCCTAGAGGCAGCCACCCAGTGGACGGCTAGTAAAGAGTGCTGCAAGGGCATTGAAAAAGCGGTATGGCTTATGTGTTATAAAAAGCAGGTTCTGATACTGGACCAAGCAGTGGCCAGTAAGGAAACTAAAATAAGGCATTTGTCCCGGGAGCTGCAGGAAAAGGTTGCAGCGGAGGGGAAGGTGCTAGTGGCCCTGGAGGCTGTAAGCCAGGAGAGGGCAGCGATGGTCCGGGACCATCGGGGGAAGGTAGAGCACATGGAAATCCAGGCCGCTGAAGTGCAGCGTGAGCACCAGGCCAGGGTAGAAAGGCTGGAGGGCAAGATAGCTGGGCTGGAGGGGAGCGCTAGGTTCAGGGCAGAACACGTAGAATATCAGGCAAGAGAATCCAGGGAGAAGGAGAGGAGATTAAAGACGGAGATTGGCCGCCTCACGGGGGAACTGAAGGCACAGGAGGAAAAAGTAGGCGAGGTAAAGGCAGCATATAAGCTGGCCTGCGCCCAGGGGTTTGAAGATGCAGGCAGGAAATAGAAAGCTTGAGCATGGCTTTAGCGAGGGCGAAGGGCATGGTATGCCTCATTAGCCCGAAGGCAGGCCAGTGGGATTTTACCGGCAACCCAAGCAGGGAAGTCCCACAGGCAGCTCCCAGAACGACACTGGTTAGGGAACCAGAGGTTTCACGGCCACCACCCATAGCCCCGAGTTTTCAGGAGGTCTGGCAGCAAGGGGGGGTGGAGGATGAAGCATTAGGGGAGACCCAGCAAGCCCTGGTAGAGAGACCGGGACCAGGACCAGTGTACCCCCTCCGACAACGGAGGTATGGCCTGCCCGCCGATGGCGAGGACCATGGGGCCATGCAGAACCAGTTTGTAGTGCCGCATGGCACCCAACAGCTCAGGGCTATGGTTAGCCATATCCCTAAGCTTACAGTGAAGGGAGACCCCTCTCTACACTTCCGTGAGATAGAGCAGGCAGCGTGCGTTAATGACTGCGATGAAGCAGAACAAACAAAAATGCTGCTGTTTTCTCTGGGTAGTGACCTCCTCCAAACCTTATCAGATGAGTGCAAAAAGGGGCAGAAGGATTACGAGGAGTTAAGGGATGAGATATTGGAGGCCATGGGACTAAATGACGGGAGTCCGTTCGCCCGGGTGGAAAAACGGTACAGCTCCCCGGGGAGTCCCCACAGGCGTTTGCAGACAGGCTGTGGCCAGTCTACCGGAGCGCATGCCCGGGAATGCCAGTGCGGGCATTCCTGAACAGAGATCAATTGGCCCATTGGCTCCGCTGTCTCACGACAAACTGCCTGCCCCAAATTCGAACTCAAGCTGCGGCCTGGTTTGACCCCCGAAGCCCCCAGACCACCGAAGAAACGGTGATCCGCCAGCTCACAGTAGCGTTTAGAAATATCAGGGGTATCGAGACGCCCCAACCCAAGGGGAAAGTCCATGAGGTTAAACCAGGGGCCCAGCATAAAAGGGAATGGCACCAGGAAGGGAATCGTCCCGCCCAGGCTAAGTTAAACTGCTATGGGTGCGGGAAGGACGGCCACTGGCGCAAAGATTGTAAAAACCCCTGGAAGGACACCAAGGGAAAGAATCCCCCCGCCCCAGCCCAAAAGGCAACGACGGGGGAGGCAGAGACAGGAATTACCCCCGCTGCCATGGAGTCATTTTTTGAGGCCATGCAATCTTTTATGGCCAGCCAGGGAAAAATAGCAGCCACTACCGGTGTGGTAGCTCCCTCAACCCCCTCTGACGAAGCTCCGCAATGACTGGAGCCTGCGCAGCCCGTCTACCTATGGAAGAGAAAAACTGCAGAGGGGCTGCAGCCGCAGGTCACACAGGCAGGACGAGCAGCCTGCGTGAGGGGAGGAGTTGCCCCGTCCACACGGGAGACTCCCCCATTGTTCTGGGACCCAGAAGGGGAGGAGCCGGAGGTCCTAGGTCCTGTCCCTGGTCACAGGAGAGGGGAGGAGCCGGAGGTCCTAGGTCCTGTCCCTGGTCACAGGAGAGGGGAGGAGCCGAAGGTCCTAGATCCTGTCCCTGGTCACGGGAGAGGGGGGGAGCCAGCAAGGTTAGGTCCCGCCCCAGTTTTTAGGAAGGAAGCTGAGTCGGAGGACGAAGGTCCCGCCCCCGACTGCAGTGAAGGGGAGGAGCCGGAGGTCTTAGGTCTTGCCCCTGAGTACAGCATCAGAGAGGTGGCGTCTGGGGGCGGAGACTCTCGACCTGGAGTCCCAGGTAGCGGAGAGGTGCCTGCCGCTGACCCAGAGCCTAGGGAGGCGGAGCCTGTGGGAGGAAGCCCACAGCCGGCAGTCGTGGGGAAGCCACGGGCTGCAGCCAGGGCCAAAGCTCCAGCCAAGGGCCCGACCCACAAGGAAGCCTCACATGTGGTGACCCTCAGATGGTCAAATAGGGAACCGCAACCGAGGAAGGTTTGGTCGCCGGCTTCCACAAAAGGGACCCCCCGGAAGAAAGCTGCGGGAAGTTTAAACGGTCCACAGCCAGCAGTCACGGGCGGCCAGGGACCAGCAGCTGAGGCCGATGTGGGAACGCAGCAAGGGGAGGCCTGCGACGGTCCCCACAGGTTATAAGCTGGCCGTCCGGAGACGGGCGGCGGATGTATATAACTTTAGCAGTTAGGTTTGTAGTTTTAAGTTAGGATGTTTAGGTTAATTATAAGGTGTGGAACCGTCGTGTAATTTTAAGATGGAACCATTCCAGTGTTGTCTACGTGAGCCGAGGTCGAGGGACCCGCTCACACTTCACCCGAGCCAGGAAGCCTACAGGGAGCCCGGCTAGATGTTCTTTATCTTTTACAGGGAATTAAAAGGGAATGTTCGGAGGCGTGATCCTGCTCGCCCTGTCTGGGCTGAGCCTCGCGAGAAGGGGTGACACCGAGGACCACCACATCTTCGGATGCTCCGGAAAAACGGCGCCCCTAGCCCACAATGGGAGTGGCCTACGCGAGGCAGATGAAATCGCCTTGTACACTCACGAGGG
Organism: Somniosus microcephalus; assembly: GCF_052327205.1. NCBI lineage: Eukaryota > Metazoa > Chordata > Chondrichthyes > Squaliformes > Somniosidae > Somniosus > Somniosus microcephalus. Next base: position 144,576,197 of record NC_140999.1, read on the forward strand.
GAGCTGGCCCGGATGGCTGGGGTCAAATTCGACCCAGTACTCGAGCCAGACTGGTTTTTCATATGGGGAGACCTCCCTCCAGTGCCCGAGGATAGGAATTGTCACCCCAAGGATTAGCGTCACCGTGGGAAAAGGAATATGTTTGTCATGTAAAGGCAACGTTCCCCTGGATAGGTGGTGGTGGCTTCGAAAATTAAGTAAGGATATGGGGAACCCCAGGGTAGAGTGGGTGAGGTTAGGGAATAACACCCACAGGACCATCACAGGGACCCAGGGAGGGTTAAGTGTGTGCTGGGACAAATGGTGGGAACCGGATCAGGGGATCTATGTCTGTATGTGGGGCTCAGAGAAGGTCTGCCCCACAGGCATTTCCATCATTTTCCGCAGCCAGTGGCAAGATAACGGGAGGGGGATGGATTGGGAATCGCGCCTGGACGCATGCGCGATCCCATACTCCCCAATCTCGGTTAATGCCACTAAATTAGTGACCCGTCCCTGACAGCCCCTGCCCAAGGCCCCGACGTCACAGACTGTAGCAGAGGGATGCCCCACCACCACCAAGGGACCAGGGAACGGCCTGGTGCTGATACCCACAGACCAGGTGCTGTATCAAGGGGTGCATTACGCGGTGGCCTCGGTGATTTTAAATCTCACAGAGGTGCACTTGCCCGCATGGTGCCCCGCAGAGACGGCCAAACTATATCAAGCCCTGTTAAAAGAAACGTTTCAAAGGTTTTATGAATTCGATTTTTCGGAGGTCGATAAGACCAAATTATATACGCATAGCCGTGAGGCTGGGGACTGGGTGGGGAGACAAAAGAGGGGTAGTGTTAACGATGTGTTAATGGGTTTTAATACGGGGTCTTCGGTCATTGATAGTTTAAATGACATTGAACTGCAGTCGCAGATCAACGGTTTAAAGGCCCAGTTAAAGAAGGTTTTGATTGATGAGAATAAGGTGGTGGGTTCGGAACTGCACGAAGACCAGGCCATGCTGAGGCCTACCCAGTCCCAGTGGACTGTGGGCGTTCCAACCACACCATCATAGGGATAGTTGTAAGGATGCCAGTCATGGGCGGGACGGCCCGACCTGCGCCGGTATACAGGGTGGAGAACATTGGAGTCATTCAGGGGGGTGCACACATTCGTTTTACAGCGGTCCCGCCCTACGTCATAAAGTGGGAGCATGCTGTGACGGGTACTGACCTCTCGGGGTGCCGTAGCCGGGGATCACACATAATCCTGTGTCCCCAGCACTTGAACGCCTATTCAAATCCACAGTGCGGGTTCAGAGCTGCTGACGCGAAGCCTATAAACTGCACCATGGAAGCCATGGCACAAGGCCATGTCCCCCCCCAGGTGGCGTATATAGGAGGTGGGACATACTGCGTCACCACAGCAGCGTCCCACTACCAGCACGGTCAGCACAGCTGGTGCGCGGTGAGTGACAGCAGTTTCTGCTTTAAACCCGAGGCAGAAGTTCAAGTGGCACAGTCACGAATTGTCCCCATCCCTGAACCATCCACTGTTCACCTCACTGTGAAAGAAAATTTCACCAACCTCCAAAAGTATGTAGCCCACTTCGGCTACCAGATCCCCCCTCTCCCAGAACACCTCGTTAAACTATTAAAAGCAGTAGTGGTTTCCCAAAAACACTTTTACACGCTGGAACAGAAGACTGTCCAGATAGGGGCTGATATTCTCAGTATTACAACCCCACCCTGGTGGGACATCTTTGAGAATATAGAGGTCACCTCCTGGATTCGTCTGGCATTGCACATACTAGTAATCTGTCAACTCGGGATCGTCCTCTACCTGGTTTGCGTCCAGTGTAGGAAAAGGAGTCCCGAGGTGGTAGTTAGAACACAAAGGGTATGGAAGGACCAGTATGCTCGGGTAGACGGAACACCCATGTGAGTTCTGTGATGCATCACTTGCGAGTGATGGCAGCCTGTTTCATTATTTTAATAAAGAATGCATAGTATGTGAAATACTGTTTCATCCCAAGTGGTGCAGGGATATTTGGACCCCTCCGTGCTGGGATTGTTGTAATTCAAACTTGTTTTCTATCCGAATGCCTGCCGTACACTGGGGCTCTCTCCAAGTAAGGGAATGTATGTGTCGAGGGATTGGGGATAGGTAATAAAGGGGAGGGTTGTTTGCGGCGGTCAGAAATTTTGCTCACCTTGAATGGACACTTCAAGCAAGTTTAAGTATCCACAGGGGGGACTGAAGGGATTCGCAAAATTTCATATGTCCCCCCCCCCCGAAGATTAATTGGAGTTATTAAAGAAACCTTGGAGTGACTGTGTTTTAAAAATCCAGGGCCTCTCAAAATGGCTGCAGTCAGACACATAGCCAAAGGGCCTGTGGCATCCATATGGATTTTCTGATAGCTTCACAGACTGCATGTTTAATTTGAACACTGCAGTGAGGCAAGCTCAGTTGTATTCACGCCCTGAGGCAGGTTATCAATTGTTTGCCTACACAATCTAAGTTCGGGCGGAGATAGTCCCAGTTGCTTGAGGAACATTCAGAACAATTGAGGAACATTCAGAACAATTGAGGAACATTCAGAACAATTAAGGACATTCAGAAAACAATGGAAAGGCAGTTGTGGTACTGATCGGTCCATCAACGTAAATGGGCCAAAATCAAGGTCCTCTTGTCTTACGTTTTCGAGCCCAAATCGGACAATGGAACGGACTGATGAGGCGCGATAATGACCCATTGCCGAGAGGATATAACTGGGGCGGCCCAGCACCTCTCTCTCTCTCTCTTCGCCTCGGCCCAGTGTCCTGTTTGTCTGCTAGCAACCAAGAAGGAAAACCATCTAGAAAGCATCGCAAGCACATTTCGACGGCAGCTGCGGGGCACAAGGGCCAGGCCTTTTCATCTGTTTCACCGGTGAGCATTATCTTTCTGGCCGTCACAAGACAACCTAGCTAGGTGTAAGGGTGGGAGTTAAAGGGGTATTGCAAAATTGTGATTTTAGAATTTTTCCCTCGTGTCCGTTTCTTCTCCCGTTAAGTGTAAAACTGTATTGCATCCATAGCGATTTCTTTTATCTTCTGTATAATACTGTTTTTCTTGTAGTGTTTGCTTTTCTAATTAATAAACATTGGTTTTCCTTGCACCAATCCACTGGTCTGTTCGTTTGTCCTTGTTACCACTCGATAAGTCCTGAGCTCAGAATCAGGAAGGGGAAAGCGATTCGCAACCGCACAGCGGGCAGGGCAGCTCAGGAAAACATAACTGGCTGACCTACAATAAGCCCCTGGAACAAAACCCCCTACACAGGTATACTGCGGGCTTCCCGACGTCCGGACACCACACCAGGTAAGTGTGACGTGCTGTGGGTCTACTGTAATGTTTGTGCTCTGATGACAGCTGCAGAAGTGATGTGAAAGATCCAATGATACACTGGTGAGTTTCAGAGGTAAGAAAGTGTGGAAAAATCATTTCTAATGTATTTAGACTTTTCTGTAGGTGACAAGTTTTGAATTGTTTGTGTAGTCCCACCTCACTGGGAGAACCTCTCTCACCATTGACAGATCGCTTCTGTAACCTCACCTGCAGCTGCCATCTGTTCTAGCCTAAGGAGGGAGTTACTGGAGAGCCTGGGTGCAAGAGTTTACCTTTGTACAGTGATTGTCAGTGTTTGCAGCACCTTAATGCTGTCAAACACTGAAAAATCACCTGTCAAAAAAATTGTGCATGGCCCCTTTAAGAAAACCAGCAGATGACGCATCATCAACTGACGTCACCTGACACCGGCTTTCTCTTAATTGGCCGGCAAGCCTGTGGGGTGGGCTTAACAAGGCCAATTGACGCAAAATCGCTTCTGTGCGTTGGACGTCGTTGGGGGCGGGATTGGAACCTGGAAGGCAGCTGTCCCGCCCTCCAAGCCACACCGAGAGGTAAGATCATGGCCATAAAATTAGTTTATGCAAAGTTTGGCCCAGATTAAAATATTTAAAATTATTTTTCAAAAAAAATATTTTTTGTTGTAAATGCTTCATTAAAGGGACTTTTAATTAAATGTGAAAATGGGAACATTTATTTTTATTAGAATTGTGTAAATTCTTTAATTATTTGGGAATTCCATTGCTTGTCATTAGGGGATTCTGTTCAGAAATGACAGCAATGGAATCCTCCTTTCTGATTGGACAACCCGCCCACGTGATCCCAGGGATGCTTCTGAACTGCCTGTGCCCCTGGGATCTGTGAGCCTTTACACAGGCCTCCAGAGGTACGCCTCCGACCGCAAATTCCGGCCCACTATCTGAGCTGTGCTATCTGTTTCATCCACAACTACAGGGTCAATCCCCCATTGCTGCTGTCCTTGCAGGTGAAGTCAAGATCACCATTAAAATGTTATACTTTTATTTGTTTCAGACACAAGGGCAACATCATGAGACAAACATTTGAAGGAAGATATAGGGGTATTGGAAAAGTACAACATAGTGGTACAGCTGGCACAGATATGATGGGCTGGATGGCCTATTTCTGTGCTGTTAACCTCTAGCATTCTTTGCCTCATTTGCTACGCAGTGAACTGCTGCAGTCCAGAAGTTATTGATGCTCTGTCCAGCAGCATTGAACAGCTCATTATACTCAGCAGGAAATAGCAGCAACATTATTGGCAGAGACTGCAGTTTTAGATTACAAGATTCCAGGGGGTGATTGACTGTTTACATGTACACATGTGGTGAGTGTTGACTCTCTGCAAACCTTCAAAAGAGATTTGGACCAGTTCCTGGCTAGGGCTGAGATCATGTCTTATAAAAGGTAGGTGAAATATCAGGTAATATAAGCATGGTCAAGGTGATGTCTTGACCAGTTTCCAACCGCCTAAGGGGGGGTCAGAGAGGCATTTTCCAGATTTGTTTCCCCTAATTAGCCTTGTGTTTTTACCTGGTTCTTTTTGTCTCCCAGGGGATTGTATGGCTGCTGGTGGATATGAGGTGCGTGTAACCATCATGCTGCCGCATCACGACTGTGTGGAGCAGGCTTAATGGACCAGATGGTCTTTTCCTACCTGTCATTTTCGTACAGGGTGGCCAAGGCTGGGAACTCAACATCCAGAGGTATTCAATATTCAGGAAAGATAGGCAAAAAGGAAAGGGAGGTGGGGTAGCATTGCTGGTTAAAGAAGGGATTAACACAATTGTAAGAAAGGATATTAGCTCTGATGATGTGGAATCTGTATGGGTAGAACTGAGAAATACCAAGGGGCAGAAAACATTAGTGGGAGTGGTATATAGACCCCCAAACAGTAATGCGGAGGTTGGGGATGGCATTAAAAGGGAAATTAGAGAAGCGCGCAATAAGGGCACAGCAGTCATCATGGGTGACTTTAATCTACATATAGATTGGGCTAACCAAATTAGTAACAATACTGTGGAGGAGGAATTCCTGGGGTGTTTAAGGGATGGTTTCCTGGACCAATATGTCAAGGAACCAACCAGAGATCAGGCCATCTTAGACTGGGTATTATGTAATGAGAAAGGATTAATTAGCAATCTTGTTGTACGAGGCCCCTTGGGTCGGAACGATCATAATATGATTGAATTCTTCATTAAGATGGAGAATGAAGTAGTCGACTCAGAGACTAGGGTCCTAAATTTAAATAAAGGAAACTATGATGGTCTGAGGCGCGAGTTGGGTAGGATTGATTGGGGAATGTCACTCAAACGTTGATGGTGGATAGGCAATGGCAAACATTCAAAGGCCGCATGGATGAACTACAGAATTTGTAGGGAAATGGTGTTAGGGAAATTGATGGGATTGAAGGCCGATAAATCCCCAGGGCCTGATAATCTATATCCTAGGGTAGATGATCATCTTCCAACATTTGATGGAATCTGGAACAGTACCCATTGATTGGAGGGTAGCTAATATTATCCCACTATTCAAAAAAGGTGGTAGAGAGAAATGGGAAATTACAGACCGGTAAGCCTGACATCGATAGTGGGGAAAATGCTAGAGTCCATTAAAAAAGATGTAATAGCTTGACTAATCTACTGGAATTTTTTGAGGATGTAACTGGTAAAATAGATAAGGGAGAACCAGTGGATGTGGTGTATTTGGACTTTCAGAAGGCTTTCGATAAGGTCCCGCATAAGAGATTAGCGTGTAAAGTTAAGGTACATGGGATTGGGGGCAAGGTATTGACTTGGATAGAGAACTGGTTGGCAGACAGAAAGCAAAGAGTTGGAATAAATGGGTCTTTTTCCGAGCGTCAGGCAGTGACTAGTGGGGTACCGCAGGGATCGGTCCTTGGACCCCAGCTATTCACAATATATATTAATGATCTAGACAAGGGAACTAGATGTAATATCTCCAAATTTGCAGACGACACAAAGCTGGGTGGGCGTGTGTGCTGTGAGAAGGATGCCGAGAAACTCCAGGATGATTTGGACAGGTTGGGTGATTGGGCAAAAGCATGGCAGATGCAATATAACGTGGATAAATGTGAGGTTATCCACTTTGGTGGCAAAAACAGGAAGGCAGATTATTATCTGAATGGCAATAGATTGGGAGAAGGGGAAGTGCAACGAAACCTGGGTGTCCGTGTGCACCAGTCGCTGAAGGTAAGCATGCAGGTGCAGCAGGCGGTTAAGAAGGCAAATGGCATGTTGGCCTTCGTAGCGAGAGGGTTTGAGTACAGGAACAAGGATGTCTTGCTGCAGTTATACAGGGCCTTGGTGAGACCACATCTTGAGTATTGTGTGCAGTTTTGGTCGCCTTATCTGAGGAAGGATATTCTTGCCATGGAAAGAGTTCAGCGAAGATTCACCAGGCTGATACCTGGGATGGCAGGAATGATGTATGAGGAGAGATTGGGTCGATTGGGCTTGTACTCGCTGGAGTTTCGAAGAATGAGAGAGAATCTCATTGAAACGTATAAAATTCTGACAGGACTGGACAGACTAGATGCAGGAAGGATGTTCCCGATGGCCGGGGAGTCCAGAACCAGGGGTCACAGTCTAAGGATAAGGGGTAGGCCATTTAGGACAGAAATGAGGAGGAATTTCTTCACCCAGAGAGTGGTGAACCTGTGGAATTCTCTACCACAGAAGGCAGTAGAGGCCAATACATTAAATATATTCAAGAAGGAGTTGGATATATTTCTTAAGGCTAAAGGGATCAAGGGGTATGGGGAGAAAGCAGGGACCGGGTACTGAATTTGGATGATCAGCCATGATCGCATTGAATGGTGGAGCAGGCTCGAGGGGCCGAATGGCCTACTCCTGCTCCTATCTTCTATGTTTCTATGTTTCTATGTAAGTCATATTTTCATAGAATTTGGGGGAGGGTGGGGGGATGCTGGGTGTACCTTACTATACTTACCTATCAAAGTTTTAAAATTGTGATTGCTTACTGCACTTTGTACAATACATAGAATTCATCCAAAAGACATAACAGTACAGACTCAGGAAGACACAGAATAATAAAAAGGATAAAAGTGAGCAACAGTAACCATTGACAGACTAGCCATTACAGCCAGGCAAAGATATGTGTGTTGGTCTGTGTGCTGTTTTTCATTAAAACTTTATGATAAATATGTGTCCAGATTTTGTGTGCACCAATTTGGATTTGGCAATTAGATTACTATATTACTTTTTAATTTATTTGATCAAATAAATATGTCTTACACTATTTTCAATGGCAGAGAACATTTCTATTGTCATTTATTGGGTTTATGGTTCAGTGCATAATGCAGTCTTTCAATGTATGCACATCGATAACCTGTCTATTTGTGTACTGTGCGTAAGATTCATTGGCCGCAAAATTCCTCAGGTCGAGATCCCTGCACTTACATTGGGAGCAGACCCAATCGTGCACTCCAGCAATGAGTAGTCGGAGTTGGCAGGGGCAGCGAGCGTGCACCTCATGGGCAGCAAGGCACTCACCGCCAATTCGGCCGCATTTCAGGCACCTGCCTGCCCCATGTCAACAGAAACCTCAGCCTCCATCTGTCATCTTCCCCCCCACCCATCTCCCCTTAGCTTCCCCCCCCACCCATCTCCTCTTAGCTTCCCCCCCACCCATCTCCCCTTAGCTTCCCCCCCACCCATCTCCCCTTAGCTCCCCCCACCCATCTCCTCTTAGCTCCCCCCCACCCATCTCCCCTTAGCTCCCCCCCCACCCATCTCCCCTTAGCTCCCCCCCACCCATCTCCCCTTAGCTCGCCCCCCACCCATCTCCCCTTAGCTCCCCCCCACCATCTCCCCTTAGCTCCCCCCCACCCATCTCCCCTTAGCTCCCCCCACCCATCTCCCCTTAGCTCCCCCCCACCCATCTCCCCTTAGCTCCCCCCCACCCATCTCCCCTTAGCTCCCCCCCACCCACCTCCCCTTAGCTCCCCCCCACCCATCTCCCCTTAGCTCCCCCCCACCCATCTCCCCTTAGCTCCCCCCCCCCCACCCATCTCCCCTTAGCTCCCCCCGACCCATCTCCCCTTAGCAAGGGAACAAATCCATTACATTTAGGAACATAGGAGCAGGGGTAGACCATTCAGCCCCTCGACCCTGTTCTGCCATTAAATTAGACCAGGGCTGACCTGCATCTTACCTCCATCTACCCGCCTTAGACCCGTAACCTTTAACACCCTTGCCAAACAAAAACCTATCAATCTCAGTTTTGAAATTTTCAATTGACCCCCAGCCTCAACTTTTTGGGGAGAGATTTCCAGATATCCACTACCCTTTGTGTGAAGAAGTGCTTTCTGACATCACCCCTGAACAGCCTAGCTCTAATTTTAAAGTTATGCACCCTTGTTCTGGACTCCCCCACCAAAAGAAATAGGGCCAGATTTTCATTGGGCTGTGAGGCGGGCTTTCAGGTGTGCGGGGGGGCAAAAATCCCGAATTCGGGGGTCCCGACACCATCCCGCCCAAAACCCGGCTCCACGTAAGTTTCAAGAGAGGCTGGTACCCGCCTCGCACTGGGACCCGCCGACCCGAGACGGGAAGGGATTAGTGCCAATTAACTGCCTGTTAACAGGCAATTTTTAGCCTAATCCCTATTTTGAGGGGTGTCGTATGGGATTCCCGACGGCTCCAAACCACGCCAGGTTAGAGCAGGTGGGCCGTCGGGTTGAAGGGCTTGGAGGGGTCGCGATGTCGGTGTTCAGGTGAGTGATGGGTGCATGAGTGCAAAGGTAAGTGTGTTTGGTGTGTCTAAAGTGTGTAAAGAAGTTTTACTTACCTGTACTTACCTTAACAGCCTTTCTTCCTCTAGGCGTCGGGAGTCCATCACTCAGCCGAAACTGAAAGCTGAACGGCTACGATCTGTCAAAAGTGACAGCCTTCAGCTTTCAGTGCCGGTGACAGTTCTAACTGAGTCTGCGTAGAATGACTCGGGTTAGAAGTCAGACTGTCAGTGTTTGACAGCTTCAAACAGCTGTGAAACACTGATATTTCATCTGTCAAAAACTCTTGACAGATGAAATTTCAGTCTGTGACATCACCTGTTGCCGGGTGGCCCTTAATTGGCCTGCTGAGCCCGCTGGGTGGGCTCAACAAGGTCAATCAAGGGAAAATCGTGTCGATTGGCCGGACGTCGATGGAGGCAGGACGAAAACCCGAAAGTTGTAGTCCCGCCTCCTTCCTGACAGCTTAATGAAAATCCAGCCCATAGTGTCTCTCTATCTACCCTATTAGCTCCTTTAATCATTTTAAACACCTCAATTGGATCACACCTTAATCTTCTATACTCAAGGGAGTACAAGCCTATTCGAGACAACCTGTCCTCAATTTAATTCTTTTAGCCCAGGTATCATTCTGGTGAATATGTGCTGCATCCCCTCCAAGACCAATATATTTGTTTTAAACTGGCTCCTCCTCGGTAGGTCTATGTACCCAATGGAGGCCAGTACTCCTCCACTCGCTCAACACAGCAGCTGACAGACAAACACCAGGCCCTAACTAAGGAGTAGGAGTGGGAACTCCTAGTTTAAAAAGTTCTATCCCTCACAAGTTAATGTGGATGCACCCAGAAATGTCAGCGATCCAGCATAACTGAGTGTCAGGGGCTCTACTGGAATTACCATCTGGGGAATTTCAGTCCCATAAACTTTATGCTGCATGTTTGTGAAACTTACAAAGTACGGTTGCATTGCTTCCACATGACTGAGTTGAAGTCACTTTTGTAAGTCTTCATGTTGGCACAGAACTGCTGTTGAAGTTAGTACCTCTGGTTGATCACGAAGTGAGGTTGATTTAATTTTGAGACCTGGATGACACTGGCAATGCTGCACGTAATGTGGGACTGTAGGCCAGTCCAAGCAACTTTCCCTACCTGAAGGAAATTGGAAACAAACAGAGACATGAATTTTAATCCTTTGGCGGGTTGGAACAGGGGGAGGGCTCGGAAGCGGTTGGGAAACCTGGGAGAATAGGTTTCCCACTGGCCCTGCTGAATTTGAGAGGCCTGTGGCACTAGGCCGCAGAGAGGAGGCGGGAGGGAGGAATCGAGTGGGGGCCGGGAGCTGATAGTGGGTGGGGTGGGGGGAAGCCATAGCATGATTTGGGGGCCAGAGGATGATCGGGGGGCCGGAGGATGATCAGGGGGTGGGAATGTCAGGAACAGGAGCATGTTCAGGGGTGGGGGGTGGTGCAGGGGCAGGAGCTTGTTGGGGGGGGTGGGGGGAGAATGATCGGGGTGAGGCCGGAGCTGATCATGAGAACTGGTACTAGCATGGGGGGAGGCAGAGAACATCAGGGGGCCGGAGTAGCATATTGTGGGGGGGGCGGGGACTGGAGGAACATGAGGGGAGAGGCAGAGAACATCGGGGGCAGTCTGAAGATCATGGGAGAGTGGGGGAGGCCTCGTGGGGGAACCGGCGGCCTGGGGTGGATCTGAGGCCTCATTGTGGGGGGGGTCTCTGATCGCGGGGGATGGGTTAGGCAGGGATGCTCTAGCCTCTCCTTCCATTAGGTGGCAGGTTTCACGAGGCCTGCAAAACCTGACCAGCCATAGTTAAATTTTAAATGGTGGTTAATTCTGAGGCACACCAGGCTCGTTATAATATTTAAATGGGTAACCCTTCTCCTGGGAGCGGGTTGGCTGTCCAACCCCCCCCCACGATCCCACCTCTGTTAAAACCAGAAGTGGGCAGGTTGGAGGCGGTTTCTGGTCGGGATTCAGATTTTTAACACTACCTTCCCACTCGATCCCAATCCACCCATTTTTTAGGTTAAAACTCCCCCCCGGAGTTTTTAACAGCACTCCAACTACTGTAAGGGGTTTTCCTTGAGAGATTTCCCTGAGGTTTCTCTCTTTAGAGGCCTCTCTCTCTTGCACAGTAAAACCTTGAGTGGTTCGACCCACTCGCCCCTTAGATTCTATACTCTGGACTTAGGGGCAGGAACTACAATGTAGAGAAAACTCTTGTAGACCAAGTTTGATGAAACAAAATGAAATTTTATTGCATAAGGAAAAATATCAAATCAAATGCAAGCAGATAAGGGAGTACATGGGAGGGAAAAACACACAAACAAATCATAATGACACAGTACTAACTAAGGCAAATACAGGCATCTTATACTCTACAAAGATCATCATGAAATAAGGAAACACACGGAACATCGAGGGACAACAGCTCATGTTAATTGTACCCTTAAATCCACCCCCTTATTAAACCTATCTAGATCTGATTGTGAAGGGCCAGAAACATGCTCACCAATCCTACTGGGAAGTGCAAGGTTTTGAAATCGAGTCTGTGTTTGGTCCTTTCAGGCGTTTCGTCTCCACATGGATATTGGAGCCCCTGCGAGCTGCGCCACACCTCTCTCCTGAGGTGGGAGTTGGGGGCGGCTGGACACCGGCAGGTCTGGATGTCGGCGGGGTCGAGGATCATCGGCTCGACCCTGGTTAGAGGAGCCTTGGGCTGGCTCCCATCGCTTCTTCAGTTTCCTTTTCTCTCTTCTCCTGAGCCGGGGTGGCTGGAAGGTTTCTCCTCTTGGGGTTTTTATTTTTTTGTCTCTTCTCCCAAGTTGGGTCGATGGCCTCTCGTTCCGGCAACGGCCCGGGGATGGTCGATGATCTCCCGATGTGTTTCTCCGGGGCGGGACGCCGGCTTCGAGACGGCCTTCTCGATGTTGGCTTTCTTCTTCCTCCTGCGAGTGCCTGCTTCTTCTTCTGGCTGTGATTCAAACTCTCCACACTCCAGCTCTCCCTGTCTCCAAGCTTCTTTTCAACTCAGTAACTCTCCAAGCTTGCCCCAACTGCCGAAAAGTCTCTCCAGATATACCTTTCTCCCAGAAACTTCCGTCTCCCGCCCAAAATCAGGTTAGTCTTTGTTTTACTCTTGGCGGGCTGTGAGCACAACGGGGTAGTTATTATATTTTAAAATGTCTTAAACGGCCGGTAAAGGCCCATCTCTGGTCTGGAATTACCTTCATTGTTTTTAATGTCCTGCTGATCTCGTTATCTAGTCCTGGGTGCTGTTCTCATGAATATGAAATTGTCCCCTTTTGTCTGGGTCAACATTTTGATGGCCTCTGTCTCCAGGCCGATCTTGACTGGATCTGCATCTAATCCATATGCATACGTGTGGGTCTGGTTTCGTTCTCTCAGAAACGGCTTCCAGAACTTGCTGTGGGTTAAATCCATAAAGCTGTCTGAGGTTGCGCAGGAACCATTTTAAAGTGTCCCAATAAGCTGGTCACATGGTATGACGGCCATTTTGTATGCCCCTTTTTCTGGGCTTCTTTTAAAACAGTCTTTAAAATCATGGCCTCTTCTGCCATTTGACCCTTATTAATACAAAGTCCAATTTTGCGAATCCTACACTACTTGTATTTAAATAGCGCCTATAATGTAGTAAAATGTTCACAAGAGCATTATCAATGACAATTCGACACCAAGCCACATAAGGAAATATAAGGGCAGATGGAGGTAGATTTTAAGGAGCGTCATAAAGGAGTAAAGAGAGATAATGAGGTGGAGAGGTTTAGGGAGCGAATTACAGAACATAGGCACAGCTGCCAACGGTAAAGCGATTAAAATCGGGGATGCGCAAGAGGTCAGAATTGGAAGAGCGTGGATATCTTGGAGGGTTGCAGGGCTGGAGGAGGTTACAGAGATAGGAAGGGGCGAGGCCATGGAGAGGTTTGAAAACAAGGATGAGAATTTTAAAGCTGGTGTGAGTTAGGATACGGACAGCAGAGTTTTGGATGAGTTTAAGTTTATGGAGGATGGAAGATGGGAGGCCGACCAGGAGTCTGTTGGAATAATCAAGTCTAGAGATAACAAATGCATGGATGAGGTCTTGACAGATGAAATATCAATCTGTGACATCACCTGTTGTCAGGTGGCCCTTAATTGGGCTGCTAAGCCCGCTGGGTGGGCTCAACAAGGTCAATCAAGTCAAAATCGCGTGGGTTGGCTACAACTCGATGGAGGCGGGACTACAACCCCGAAAGTTGTAGTCCCGCCTCCTACCCGACTCCTCAATGAAAATCCAGCCCAAAGGCTTCGGTCTTCCTAATATTTAGTTGAAGGAAATTTCTGTTCATCCAAGCAGTCTGACAACTCAGAGAATGTGGAGGGGTCAAGAGAAGTGGTAGTGAGGTAGAGCTGGGTGTCGTCAGCGTACATGTGGAACCTGATGTGTTTTCGGATGATGTCATCACGGGGCAGCATGTAGATGAGAAATAGAAGGGGGGGGCCAAGGATAGATTGTTGGAGGACACCATGGGTAATGGTGCAGAAGCAGGAGAGGGAAGAGAAGCCATTGCAGATGATTCTCTGGCTACGACTGGATGGATAAGAATGGAACCAGATGAGTACACACCCAATCAGCTAGATGATGGAGAAGAGGTGTTGGAAGAGGATGGTGTGATCAACCATGTCAAAGGCTGCAGACAGGTCGAGAAGGATGATACGGGCTAGTTTACCACGGTCACAGTCACATAGGATATCATTTGTGAATTTGATAAGAGCCGTTTCGGTACTGTGGCAGAGGGAAAACTGATTGGAGGGAATCAAACATGGAGTTCTGGGAAAGATGGGCATGGATTTGGGAGGTGACAGCATGTTCAAGGACTTGGGAGAGGAAAGGGAGGTTGGAGACGTAGCAGAAGGGTCAAGGTTTTTTTTTATTTGAGGAGAAAGCTGATGACAGCAGATTTGAAGGGGAGACAGTACCCGAGGAGAGAGAACCATTAACAATATCAGCTAATATGGGGGCCAGGAAGGGAAGTTGGATGGTCAGTAGTTTAATGGGAATAGGGTTGTGGGAGCAGGAGGTGGGTCTCATGGACAAGATGAGCTCAAAGAGGGCATGATTCTACACTATAACAGCAGTACGATTCTACACTATAACAGCTCTACGATTCGACACTATAAGAGCAGTATGTTTCCACTTTCTAACAGCACCCCGGACAACAAGTTCACTCTGGTATCACATGGCCAAGTTTGATGTTATTGTAATCTCCCTCCTTTTCAATTAGGCCATTAAAGATGCAAAAAAATAAAGAGTTTAATAATGAGAAAATAGCATATTAAAAAGTTTTAAAAAATGAAAGCTAATGTGAAAAAGTCTGCATGGAATATAATGAAGCCAATATCCCATAGTTTTCAGTGCCCTATGGCAATATCAGATTGTTATTTCCATAGCAAGCACAGTCCAAAGTAAATCAAACAGGCTTACGGGCTTGATGATTCCTCTAACAAACAACCACAACCATTCAACAAATCAAGTCAAATGGGGATAAAAAATAAAAGAGAAGTTGAGATGCTTGTTCTTGCATTCTACAACAGTGTTTGCAGGACAATAATGTATTCTTTAGTCCATCAAACTCTTCTTAGGCAGTCCCTCGGAACCGAGGATGACTTGCTTCCACATTAAAAATGAGTTCGCAGGTGACTGATGAGTCCAATGCGGGACTTACAGTCTCTGTCACAGGTGGGGCAGACGGTGGTTGAAGGGGTGGGTGGGGTGCTTGGGTTGACGTGCGCTCCTTGCGCTACCTGCGTCCATCAAACCTTCAGTACTGACTGGCAGAAACAGATCTCTCACAATTAATTGTCCTGTTCAAAACACAAGATTAGCTGCTTTTATATTGAGCCAGGCTCCTGATTCATGGGTCATATACAGCTGATGGCAAATCCATGCCAGATGTATTAAGATCAGTTACCAGAAGAACCCAGCAAAATAAGAGGTCTTCCTATCTGGTGATCAGTGCAAACCCGGCAAGTTTATTTTGGTGTTGCTGCCTGCTGCTCATGGCCCACCTGTTAGGAGTTGGGTCACTAGCACAGTACTTAACCCAGCAGAAAGCAGCTATTGATTAACGATGAAGGGGTCATGCATTGATCTGGGAACTTGACAATCTTCAGGAAGATTGTTTTCTAGGCATTATGGAGCACCTGCGTATTGAGTTGATAGACACTCATTTGGTCTCATCAGATTGACTGAGAGCACCTGTAGCCATTTGGGTGCAGTCAACTGCACACACCATTATGGGAAAGCCTACAATGGTATCATTTTTTTGCTGCGTGGTCAACTGTTTCTCTGAACTCTAAGAGAAATAATTGAACCTGCCAGAATTCTGGTATAGTACACCCATCAATTTCTAAATGTAAGTCACCACGGTAGCCTAACCAACGCCACTGTAATCGCTTCCTGGTGCCTGAAAGACCCAGGAGCCAAAACATTAATCACTGCTGTCATATTAATCACTGCTAGCACATTAATCCCTACTGTCACTTTACTCCCTACAGCACTGGCAGCACCAGGGAGTTCTGTATTCCTCGACTGCTATTTGTTTAAGATTTCAGCTTATACACTGCGATGCTTAAGAATCATCTTTATCATAGTAATAATAATGCTAGCGATGTTGGCTTTATTGCTCTAATATTACAATACATAATAAGCACTTGAACCCTAATTAAGTTATTAAATGTTATTTCTGCTCTGCCTGCAATTTCTTTATTCCTCTGCTTACTTCCATATATTATTTCTTATTCTGTTTTAATCCTTATATTATTTATCTATATTTTTATTAATTTTACAATATTTTTGCATTTTTTGTTTTATAAACTTTGTTCAGTGACAGTACTGACATCATACAGGAAACTTTGGTTTATCTGGAGGTTATATGTCCGGAATACTCGATCTAACGGCAAAAATCAGGAGCCGTTTTCTATATGTTTTTTTAGTTCTCGTTGCTTTTTTTCTTCCCAGTCAAGCACTGCAAGGTCTGTAGCTATAGCAACAGCTTCAGCTACAGACGCTTGCAGCTGCAGCCGACTGTTTTGAAGCTGTTGCTAAGCAACAGGGTTTGTTGAGTCACACGGAGCTTCTCAGTTCCTATGTTTAAACATTAACTCTGGTATGTCCGGCACTTTTGATGTTACGGCACCAGCTCGGTCCCGTCAGTGCCGGATATCAGAAAGTTTCCTGTACATTTTAAAACTGGGGCCTACATTAATAAAATTTGGTCTCTATTTAGCTAAAATCTATTTCCAAAGACCGTTGTTTCAGCCAATTGACAGCCAGTTATGGAAGTATGACGTGGTTATGTCATTGGAGCAACCAGGTCAAATTTCTGACACCTACTCGCTCAGCAGAGACCTGGCGGGTGGGCAGTTAAAATCGCTCTGGTTCTTAACTGTCTGAAAGCCAACATGATCGCAAATTCTGCAATTTTAACCTGCTCTCCTGAGTAGGCAGCAAGGACACGCGCCCAGAGCCAACAGGGTCCTCCTTCAAGGAAAACCCAAAGATGTTTTATAAATATATTAAGAGTAAGAGGATAACCAAAGAAAGGGTAGGGCCTGTTCGAGATCATGAGGGTAATCTGTGTGTGGAGGCGGGAGACGTCGGTAGGGTCCTTAATGAATACTTTGGGCTCGATTTTAACGCAGCCGACAGGCGGGCCTTTAGGCGTGCGGGGGGTTAAAATCGCAAAACCTGGGAGTTGGGACCCCCCCGCCTGGTTCCCGCCTCCATGCTATTTTAACCTAGGTGTGTCTGATTGACCCGAATTAGTCCCATCTGCAACGGCGGGACTGGTCTTTAGGGCCCTTAAACAGCACTCATTGGCCTTTATAATCCCATTTTAACAGGCCCTTGCCTGTTTAACCCTTTTCCCACGTAAAACGCACCTGGTGGGGATCATGCCTGTGAAACCTGGCGTGAACACTATTGGCTTGCTGACTATCAGCTGCAGGTCCAACATTAAAGAGGATATTTGATCAGTCATCATTTGCAGGTGGCAGGACTTTGTTGTCTCAGGTCTGGGGCAACTTTTACCAGGCCTAACCACACCTGTGGAAGGTTGGAGCCTCACACACTTCTCCAGTGTGACCTCCTGCGAGACCCCTTTCGCCACCCTCACTCAGCGCTTCCTCAACTGAGGCACCTACCAGAAGCATGAGAGGCCTTTTTTTCCTTCCCCTCTTGGCATTAGAGGACCTCCAGCCCCATTTGCGAAATGACACACGTCACAACTGCAGAAGTTGCCACCAGAATTTTTATGAAAAACACACAACTGATGGCATTTTCACAAAATACACAGCATTTCACCTAAGTGACTACCCTTGTGACTATTTGTGCTTTATTTTCCTCTTACGCGTGCTCCTACGTAGTGGTTCCTCTGTGGCTTCAGCAGATGTGGAGGCCCCTTGCTCACTTTCCTGCTGCTCCAGTCTCAACACCTTTGGCAGGCGTCCTCTGGGATGGCGAGCCTGTGAGGGCTCGCCAGCAGTCTGCTGCTCCTGCGGCTGTGCAGCGGTTGAGACCTCTATCTCCATTGGGTGTGTACTCTGGCAGGGCTCTGACCGAGGGCTCTGCAGTGACATGGAAGTGTGAGCACTTGGAGAGGAGCCCCCACTTCCTTGAGGTCTGCCACCAACCTCCCTCTCATGGGTCAGGTCCCCCTTAGTGCCTGCAAGTGGCGTGAGAGCAGCTTGCTGCACATCAGGGGGGTCATGGGGACCCATACCTACAATGGCAGTCCTACTCAGAAGGACTTCCATGAAGGTCTGGTTTCTCTGTTCAATAGATGCCCATCGCTCAAGAAATGTCATTCTATTCTGAACACTCACCATGTTTTCCATACCCTGGCGACTAACCTCCTCCATGGCCGTAGCCCTCCTCTCCTCTACCATAGCCAGCCTTACCACGGAGGCAGCAATCATTTCCACGTAGGTAGCCATCCTTTCCGTGTTGGTGCGTTCATACGCCAATGACTCCACAAAGGCTCTGCTCATGTTCACTATGGACTCCTCCATTCGCTCCACACTCGCAGCGACCCTAGAGACAAAACCTGCCAGAGACTCCTGCATCTGTGCATGGAGTTCCATCACCTCTGATCTTACGGATGGACCCAGAGGCAGAGGGTCGACATGCAGCTGAGCTGAGCTGGCAGAGTCCTGCACCCTCCGACGAGGACTCTCCATTGCTGTCCCTGTCTCCACAATCTGCTGATGCTCACTTGTGAGCTGTGATACACCAGCTGACAACTCTACTCTATGTTCCGAAGGTCCCACCGAGGTGTGAGTGTCTGCGCTTATTTCTGCTGACGCTGCGCCCTCAGAGGTTGCAGATTCCTCTGAGGAGTCCGGCTGCTCAGGCTCTTCCTCCTGCACAGTGGGGACGGGGGCTCTCGATGGTCCTGTGGGGGAGTCAAGGAAAAAGTTAGAGATGTGATGCCAAGGTTACATGCACATTGCATTTTGCAGATGATCATAAGTCCATATGATATAGTTTCAGAATCATTATCAGCGACTCATGCAATGCCAATGAGAGAGATGGAAAACTATTCTGTCACCAGCTTGCGGGGATGCTCCTGCCTGTCCTTCCCCAACGTCCACATCTCAGTCAGCCCCGGCAATCTCCAGGATGCCTTCCTCCCAGGGGGTGAGCTGGGCTAATGAGGGCGGCCCTCCTCCTGTCCTGGCTCGCTCTCTCCTGTTGTGAGCTCTCTTTTCCTGCAATGAGGGAGAAAAGTGGAGGTTGAGTGAGAATGAAGGAGTGAGTGCAGAGATTGCATAGCATAGATACTTAGAAGGAGACAAAGATGGAGTGAGGTTGCAATACCAAGGGCCCTCCCTGTGTGTTATCAGTTGTGTTCAAAGCATCAGAGTGAGAGGGAGTGTGAGGGCTGCATGGTGGCATAGTTCTGTGAATGTGAGCATAGAGAGAGAGGGAATGGGTAAGGGTGCATGGATGTGAGTGTCTAGTGGGATGTGCAGGAAGAGATTGCTAAAGCTGAGTGCTGGTGAGGAAAGGCAATGGGGATCAGATTGAGGGTGATGGAAACATCATACAGTACTTACTTTTCCAGTGCGAAGAAGGTCATGGAATCTTTTCCTGCACTGCAACCACGTTCTTCGTGTTAGCCCCAAGCAGTTGACTTGACCTGCCACCTGTAGCCACACAGCCTTGGTCTGGCTGGGAGGCCTCTTCCTCCCTGAAGAAGGGAAGAGGACCTCCCTGTGGGCCCTAGCACCATCCAGTAATGCCTGCAGTGAAGCCTCATCAAATTTGGGCGCAGATCTGGCCCTCCCGCTGGCCGTTCCTCCTGCAGGCTCCTGTGCCATCTTAATGTTGAAGGTTGGAAGCCTGCAGAGGAAGCAAGGCTTGCTGTTGACCTTAAAAGCAGCAGCAATTATGACGTCATATTCTGTGACTTTCTGACTGGAAATACTCAATTGCCAAGGCTTCCCACATGCTGGAAATCAATTGGCCAATTGCGTTAAATTTGCATCAATCTCAGACCCATTTACAATTGTGTCGGAATCACTGAATTCGGGGAAACCGCCAATTCCCTGCGCCTGAACGAAAATCGACCTCTGTGTCTTTGACTATGACTAAATCATATCCCTTTCTTTAGTCTTCCAGGGCCTTTGCGTGCACAGCAAGTGTCGCTGGACATGAATGAGGATGATTCCTCAGAAGACCTCATTCCTTCTGAGGGTGCATCATCACAGGACCTACAGCCATACACCAGCGCAAATACTCTGCTTAGGCAGTTAGTTGGGTTTTAACCTGGTGATTCGCAACTCACAAGTGACCACGAGCAGACACTGGTGGCAGGGACAGCTGTGGAGAGATCACGACGGAAGGCACAATCCTCTCCTAGCTCTGCTCAGCTGGACACAGCTACTGAACCCCGGGGGCTATCATTGAGAGGAAGAATGCTAGACGTGCACCAGCAACTTAGCCAGGTACTGACAGACATGACACGCACACTCTCCACAATAGTCCAATTCGATTGCTACAGGTTTGGTGGAGCAGTAAATTGTGAGAATGTCTGCCATGGAGCGAGTGGCCGCCTCCATGGAGCTTCAAGCACGGCTCTTAAATGAGCCCACGCAGGCTATGACCACGGTCATGAAAGACTTTGGATGCCAACATGTCAGCCGCCTTAAACAGGATGAAAGATACCTTATCCATGGCCTTACAACATGTCACTGATCTTCACCAATCTGGTCTACAGCAGAGTGGTAGGAGTGATGTGGCACTGTCCCGTGAGATGAATGATGGCGAAAGGGGACATGAAAGTGGGAACTCCACTCAAAGCGCTCCCACTTCTCACCTGTTGCCCCCCCTCCCTCCAGCCACTAGACGACATGCTGCATTATCTCCTGATGGCCGAGTCTGCCCCTGCACAACTGCAGGTGGAAAAGTCTTTGGCAGGGCCTTCAGTGGCTATGAAACCTAGAGGACATAGGCCAAAAGCATCTCAGCAGTCAGGGCAGGAATCTAAGCAGCCTGCTTCTACCTCTGCAGAAGCCACATGGAATGCATTACCTAGCAGCGGTAGGAAGCATAAGATAAAGCTATTGTAATTCACCAAGGGTATGCACATGGGTGTTATACAAAATGCTATGTTGTTAAGTTTCCTTTTCTTATAAGGAGACATAAAATCTATAGCTTAGCACCACTTCCGCATCTTACCGATTATTACTTCCCGAATGTCAACTCGCCCTTTCACTTGTTTCGTGATGAATGTCAATACATGACAGGACCCACTGGGCAGATGTGTAATGCTGGATGTGTGATTGAAAGACTGTTTAAAAAGGGAAGCAGGTAGGGTAGTGCTGGTGGTGGGAGCAGACTGCAAAATTTCATTTGCGATGTTTTCCTGGGTGTGTCAATGCTAGCTGAACCTTTATGCTATTAGTGCATCCCTGGCAGCAATGTACGTGGTTGGTCTGGTGATGGGTGCCCCATCTTCATATTCCTCCTCCTCCTCTATGTTTTCTTCATCTGAAGATGAATGATGAGCTCCTTCATCGACCTCCACCTGCAATTCTCTCTGCCGTACAATGTATGTATCTGGACACCCTTGCTGGCGAATACTGAAGGGCGCCTCCAGGCTTATCTAGGCACCTGAAGCGCATCTTCAACATTTTGATGGTTTGCTCTATGACACACCTGGTGGTCATGTGGCTCTCGTAGTGCTCCTGCACCTCATTGGTGGGGTTTCTCACAGTTATTATGAGCCAATTTTGAAGGGGATATCCCTTGACTCCTAAGAGCCAGGCCTTACGTCTGCTTCCGGGAACGAAAAGGTCTGGGATGTTGGAGTGTCGCAGTATGAATGCATTATGACAGCTCCCAGGGAATCTGGCATACATCTGCATGAACCTCTTCTTGTGGTTGCAAACCAGTTGCGCATTGATGGAAGAATATCCCTTGCGGTTTATAAAAACTCCTGGTTGCTGTGATGGTCCTCAGATTGTGTGTACAATGGATGGCTCCCTGTACCTGTAGGAATCCAGCCATTACATAAGGTCATCACAGGGGGAAGTAACTCCCAGTCCTGGCAAATAATCCATCCATCACCTGCCTTATATATTTATATATGCAGCTGACTGCGAGATACTCGATATGTCTCCGAGGATGCCCTGGAAGGAACCAGAGGTAAAAAAAATTGAGGGCGGTGGTGACCTTCACAGCCCCTGGTAATACATGGCCGCCAGGTCCAGCAAGTGGCAGGTCTTCTTCTAGGAAGCTGCAGATGTCTGCCACCACCTGACGTGACAACCTCAGCCTGTGGAAGCAGCAACACCAACAACAACTTGTATTTATATAGCACCTTTAACGTAGTAAAACGTCCCAAGGTGCTTCACAGGAGTGTTACGAAACAAAAAAATTGACACCGAGCCATATAAGGAGCAATTAGGGCAGATGAACAAAAGCTTGGTCAAAGAGGTAGGTTTTAAGGAGTGTCTTAAAGGAGGAAAGAGAGGTAGCGAGGTGGATAGTTTTAGGCAGGGAATTCCAGAGCTTAGGACCCAGGCAACAGAAGACACAGCCACCAATGGTTGAGTGATTATAATCAGGGATGCTCAAGAGGCCAGAATTAGAGGAGCGTGTGGAGGTCAGGGGAGGGGGTGTTGGGAAGGGGGGTTGTGGGGCTGGAGGAGATTGCAGAGATAGGGAGGTGCGAGGCCATGGAGGGATTTGAAAACAAGGATGAGAATTTTAAAATCGAGGCGTTACTTAACCGGGAGCCAAAGTAGGTCAGCGAGCACTGGGGTGATGAGTGAATGGGACTTAGTGCGAGTTAGGACACGGGCAGCTGAGCTTTGGCTGACCTCAAGTTTATGTAGGGTAGAACATGGGAGGCCAGCCAGGAGTGCATTGGAATAGTCAAGTCTAGAGGTAACGAAGGCATGGATAAGGGTTTCAGCAGCGGATGAGCTGAGGCAGGGGCGGAGACGGGCAATATTACGGAGGTGGAAATAGGCGGTCTTAGTTATGGTGCGGATGTGTGGTCGGAATCTCATTTCAGGGTCAAGGTTGCGAATAGTGTGGTGCAGCCTCAGACTGATGTTAGGGAGAGGGATGGAGTCGGCAGCTAGGGAATGGAGTTTGTGGAGGGACCGAAGACAATGGCTTTGGTCTTCCCAATATTAAGTTGGAGGAAATTTCTGCTCATCCAGTAATGGATGTCGGACAAGCAGTCTGGCAATTTAGAGACAGTGGAGGGGTCGAGAGAAGTGGTGGTGAGGTAGAGCTGGGTGTCATCAGCATGCAAGTGAAAGCTGACGCTGTGTTTTCAGATGATGCCGCTGAGAGGCATCATATAGATGAGAAAGAGGAGGGGCCGAGGATAGATTCTTGGGGGTCACCAGAGATAACGATGCGGCAGTGGGAAGAGAAGCCATTGCAGGTGATTCTCTGGCTACGATTTGATAGATAAGAATTGAACCAGGCGAGTGCAGTCCCACCCAGCTGGATGACGGTGGAGAGGCGTTGGAGGAGAATGGAGTGGTCAACTGTGTCAAGGCCTGCAGACAGGTCAAGCAGGACAAGGAGGGATAGTTTACATTTGCCACAGCCACATACGATGTCATTTGTGACTTTGATGAGAGCCGTTTTGGTACTGTGGCAAGGGCGGAAACATGATTGGAGGGATTCAAACATGGAGTTTCGGGAAAGATGGGCATGGATTTGGGAGGCAGCAACACATTCAAGCACTTTGGAGAGGAAAGTAAGGTTGGAGATGGGGCGGAAGTTTGCAAGGGTGAGGGATCAAGGGTTTGTTTTTTAAGAGAGGTGATGACGGCAGATTTGAAGGAGAGGGGGATAGTACCTGAGGAGAAAGAACCGTTAACAATATCAGCTAAGATGGGAGCCAGAAAAGGAAGTTGGGTGGTCAGCAGTTTAGTGGGAATAGGGTCAAGGAAGCAGGAAGTGGATCTCATGGACAAGATGAATGCGGAGTGGACATGAGGGGAGATCAGAGAGAAACTGGAGAAAGATGTGAGTTCAGGGCTAGGGCAGGGGGGAACCTTAGAGGAAGTTCGGCCCGGTGGGCTAGGAGAAGGAGGGGAAGTGGCAGAGTCAGCTGATCGGATGGTCTCAATCTTAGAGACAAAGAAGTCTATGAGCTCCTCGCACTTGTTGGAGGTGAGGGTGGAAGAGACAGGGGAGAAGGGTTTAAGAAAATGGTTAACAGTAGAGAAACGAAGCTGGGGTTTATCTTTGCTTCCAGGGTGATCCAGGAATATTGAGCAGTATTGGCAGATGAGAGCAGGACCCGATAATACTTTCTGTGGTCCAGCCAGATCTGGCGGTGAATGGCTAAACCATATTCGTTCAAGTCTGCGTCTCTTGGACTTGAGGGAGTGAAGATGAGGGCCGGAACAGGGGGAATGGCCAGGGTGAGAGAGAGAGTAATGGTTTTAATAGGGACTAGGGCATCAAAGGTGGTGGTGAGGGTGTGGTTTAGCTGCAGAAATGTCGTGGTGAATGCAGGGCCAAAGGCTGAACAGTTGGGATTTCATAAGTGCAGTTGTGAGTTGGGAGAGAGTTTCTTCCAGGGGCAGACATAGAAGGAAGTAGGGTTGTGAGGGGGAGGAAAAGGAGATGTGGGTGGAGAGTGATACAAGGAAGTGGTCAGAGATGGCCTTATCTGAGATTGGTCTTCCGAGAGGTCAAGGAAACTGAGCATGTGTCTGTAAACCCTGTGACGTGGGTAGTGCCTCCTGAAACCTCGGTCCCTCTCCTGTGCACCTCTCTCCCGTGGACCTCTCTCCCGAGTGCCTCTCTCCCGGCCTCCCGTGCGCCTCTCTCCATTGGGCCTCTCTCCCGTGGGCCTCCCACCCGTGCGCCTCCCTCCCGAGCACCTCCCTCCCGTGGGCCTCCCTCCCGTGGGCCTCCCTTCCGTGAGCCTCCCTCCCGTGTGCCTCCCTTCCGAGCACCTCTCTCCCGTGGGCCTCCCGTGTGCCTCCCTCCCGTGCACTTCCCTCCCGAGCACCTCCCTCCCATGCGCCTCCCTCCCGTGCGCCTCCCTCCCGCCTCCCTCCCATGCGCCTCCCTCCCGTGTGCCTCCCTCCCGTGGGCCTCCCTCCCATGGGCCTCCCGAGCGCCTCCCTCCCGTGGGCCTCTCTCCCGAGCGCCTCCCTCCCGAGCGCCTGCCTCCCGTGGGCCTCCCTCCCGAGCGCCTCCCTCCCGTGTGCATCCCTCCCATGCGCCTCCCTCCCGAGCACCTCCTTCCCGTGGGCCTGCCTCCCGTGGGCCTGCCTCCCGAGCGCCTCCCTCCCGAGCGCCTCCCTCCCGCGCGCCTCCCTCCCGTGCGCCTGCATCCCATGGGCCTCCCTCCCGTGGGCCTCCCTCCCGTGGGCCTCCCTCTCGTGTGCCTCCCTCCCCTGCACCTGCCTCCCGAGCGCCTCCCTCCCGTGGGCCTCCCTCCCGTGCACCTCCCTCCCGTGCACCTCCCTCCCCTGCACCCGCCTCCCGTGCGCCTGCCTCCCGTGCGCCTGCCTCCCGTGTCTGTGTTGATCCTACCACAGCACGTTGTCACTGTCATGGATGGTGATGCTCTTCCTCTTCTGATGTGCTGTCAAACACTTCCAGTGCGCCTTGGAGCCGGGTTGCAGTCATGATCTAAAAATAACTTATTTTAACTATCCACCCGCCCCCAGCCCATTCATTCTTGGGGGCTAAAATTGCCCCCAATGTTCGTGGAATGTTTCATCATATTGTTAAATACATGGGGTGAAACTATGCTGTATGATATTAACATATAAATACAATAGCGCATTCATGAACCCTGTTTATTTCAGATGGTTAACATTTTTGAACAGAGAAATTTCATGTGATGTGTTAATACATTACTGTATAAACTTATTCCAAATATACAGAACTAAAAATTGCAAACTTTCTAACTTAACAATTTATACCATCATTTAATTTTCAAAAATACATTATACATCTTCACCTGAATGGTCTATTTTGTCACCCTAAGTGGATCTGCACAATGCTTTCAGTGTTCAAGGTGATACAAGATAGAAGGAAATGTTATATCATTATACTAAATACTAGTGAGCTTGGTGGGCAGTGTGTCTATTGCAACCTCAATACTGTCAGTTGGAGATGTCATGCTTCCAGTTAGCATCACAAGTGCAGTTCTTTTCATGGGTCCATGTGCTGTACTGTTACCACTTGAAATATCAGTACTGGCTTTGGATGTGGATCCTCCCGAACTCTGAGATTTTGGATAGTTACTGAAATTTTCAAATGTATCTGGGCATGTGTTGCAGGCATCATCCATATCCACTAATCCATTTGGAGTTTTGGTAGAATCCAATGTGATCTGATCACAAACTGATTTTAAAGTAAGGTCTGGTCCACTGCTGCAGGGTCCACGCTGCCGCCTGCACAGATTGAGCAAATGTGCCATGTCTTTGCTTAGAAACTTTCAAAAGTTTGGTTTGAACAGCAGATGGATGATAGGGTTATATAATGTGGATGATTTTGTAAACATAGCTGACAGAGCAAACGCTAGTGATGGAACCATGTCAGCGTTCCCAAATGCTGCCCACATTGCTGAAATCGCATACGGCGTCCATGCTACTAAAAATCCAATGCACACAGCAACACTCAACTGTGGAATAATGAAAAGAGAATGGTCACATTATTTTAGTTCACAGTAGTAATGATTGCAACAGAAATGAAGCATTTTTGTCTAAAATTTAGCATGCTGTCGGCTTCTTTAACTCAGTCACAGTACCCAACCAGCTTCGTTCATGGACATTTTATCCCAACTTAACTCGGCACAATCGTTACAGAATTTTGTCAATTTATAAAAAATGAACAGGCAGTCATTTAAATCTGACTGGTTCTGGTAACCTTTTCGAAGGCATTTATCAACCCGCCTTGTTCGAATCAGAGAGTCTGTCTTAAGCCTTCAAGGAGAGATAGTCAAGCCAGATAGCTTCCTTAGATGGTGAGAAAAAGCAAGAAGCTGCTACGTTACAATATTTCTTGTATCATCGTGCTCATCTACAAGAATAGTCTGAAACATGGTGAGGGTGGTTTTCGCCTTTAATGCCCGAGCATTAAGGATCACCTATGTGAAGCATAGAAAGAAAAATCTGGCAGGAAATAGAACTCACCTGATTTTTCTTCCCTTGAACTTAGTGGAAGGGAAAGCCAGGAGTTCTGTAGGGGGCGTGCAATTTTCCCTGCCAGATTTTCCTTTCTGCACTCTGCACAGATGATGCTTAACCCCCCCGGGCATTAAAGATGAAAATCTACCCCATGAAATAGCGCCAAAAATATCTTCCATGAAGAAGAGTAGGAAAACCCAAAAATTGTAACAGTGATAATATCTGAATTCATATTTTATATGGAGGGTGAATACCAGGCCAATTGTGGCTCAATAGAAGAGCTTTGAGTACATTCTGGTCACAAATGGAACATGCCCTAAAACTCTTTCAATGAATCTATAAACACAAGAATTGTGGCTTTGTTTAGCATTCATTGCATTTCTAATTTAATATTTTTAGATATGGCAGTAAATTGTTTTTGACACATTGATACTTAAATCCTCCTTTTTGAACATGCTTGCTGCAGTGATGTTGGGATGAAGATACTACACTACCAACTTAAGTCTACTAACTTTAAACAAAGTAAAAATGTTAACAGAGAGGATTCTTCTCCTTTGTCTTTACAGAGGAAGAAGAGTATAGGCAGCACTCCAAAAACAGCAGCACTCCAAAAACAGCAGCAGAGACAGCCAATTCTCAGCACCAGTTTAGTGTTGAAACAAAGGGCTGGATTTTCATTCAGCAGGCGGGAAAGAGGCGGGACTACAACATTCGGGTTTTAGTCCCGCCTCCATCGACGACGGGCCAATCCACGCGATTTTCCCTTGATTGACCTTGTTGAGCCCGCCCAGCGGGCTCAGCAGGCCAATTAAGGGCCACCCGGCAACAGGTGACATCATACAGATGAAATATCAGTGTTTCACAGCTGTTTGAAGCTGTCAAACACTGACAGTCTGTGTTCTAACCTGAGTCCTTCTACACAGACTCAGTTAGAACTCTCACCGGCACTAAAAGCTGAAGGCTGTCACTTTTGACAGATCGCGGCCATTCTGCTTTCAGTGCCGGCTGAGTGATGGACTCCCGACGCCTACAGGAAGAAAGGCTGTAGAGGTAAGTACAGGTAATTTAAACTTCTTTACACACTTCATGTTAAGTCTGTGTGTTCTAGTTATT
This sequence comes from Somniosus microcephalus, assembly GCF_052327205.1. NCBI lineage: Eukaryota > Metazoa > Chordata > Chondrichthyes > Squaliformes > Somniosidae > Somniosus > Somniosus microcephalus. The sequence goes on from NC_140999.1 coordinate 144,604,181, forward strand.
GTTACTAAGAATCACTGCACACAGACCACAAGAGTAAATTCAACAGGTCTTTACTAGTCGGAGGTCAGGCTGAACTGCCCAATAAATCATTACACAGCACTTATATACCGGTGTGGTCACCACCGGTATTACAGTATACAGCAGCCAAGATAAAGTAGTGCATCTCTTAAAATAGTTCTCTTAAAGGTGGAACGGTTACATACGCCACAATCCTCCCTTTTTAGCTTAACAGTATATATTCCCCATTAAACATAACATAATAACATATATACACAACTTCATGTAAAAACAGTTCACAGATTCAGTCTCTGAGGAGGCCTCCTGATCTGAGACGGATAACGCCTTTCAGGGGTCTCTGGTTCTCGTTGCTGGGGTGACTCATCTAGTTGATCCCCTATGGATAGGGCATCATCATCAGGTATATTCACTTCTGAGGTAGATGCTTCAGGTTCACTAACTTCCTCCACGGTTGTCTCTGTCGTAACCATGGGCTCGACCCTTGTTCTCGATCCCACCAGTTGGTCAGCATGACGTCGCATTACATTTTCACCAACATCTACCGTGTACATCAGGGGTCCTTGTCTGGCCCGAATTGTTCCAGATTGCCATTTCTCGTTTTTATAGTCCCTGGCTAACACCGGTTGTCCTATTTCAAAACTCCGAGTGGGCTTGTTATTGATATGCTGGAACTGTTTGTTTTCGACTTCCCTCCGCACATTTGGTTTTAACAAGTCCAACCTGGACCGCAACCTCCTGTTATAGATCATCATGGCAGGACTTTGGTTTGTTGTTGCATGGGTGGCGTTTCGATATGCCAGTAGGAAATTGTCCACCTTGTGTTGCAGTGGAATCTGATCTTCGCTCATGGCCTTTATTGCCTTTTTGAACGTCTGTACAAACCTCTCGGCCAGCCCATTCGTAGCTGGATGATATGGGGCAGAGGTATAATGTTTCACCCCATTCTTCTTCAGGAATTTCTGGAATTCCTCTGACACGAACTGTGGTCTGTTGCCTGAACATATTTGCTCTGGCAATCCATTTCTTGCAAATATCGTTCTTAGCACCGCGATCGTCTTCTCCGAGGTAGTGGTAGTCATTTTAATCACTTCTGGCCATTTAGAATGTGCGTCCACCGCAATTAAAAACATGGAGTCCATGAATGGACCAGCAAAGTCAATATGTACACGTTGCCATGGGGTTGAAGGCCATTCCCATGGATGCAGCGGTGCAATTGGAGGTGCATTTTGGACTTTTTGGCACCCTGAGCAGCTTTTCGTCAGATCCTCTATCTGTTGGTCGATACCCGGCCACCACACATAAGCCCTAGCAAGGCTTTTCATCTTGACTCCCCCCAGATGACCTTCATGTAGTTCTTTTAGAACTCTCTCTCTTAACTTAGGAGGGATAATCACCCTTGTTCCATACATCAATGTTCCCTGACAGATGGACAGCTGTTCTCGTCTTGCTGAGAATGCCGGTAACAGTGGATCACCATGGGCTGGCCATCCCTTTACTGTCAATTCGTAGACCCGGGACAGTGTCGGGTCATTCCTAGTCTCCCTTTCAATATTTGCATTGGTGACAGGTAAACATTCGATGATGGTCGAGTGAAATAACTCCACCGGGTCAACCGTCGGTGCCTCCTCCTCAGTAGGTAGTGGCAGGCGCGACAGCCCATCAGCATTACCATGCTGCTTTGTACCTTTGAATTCTATCTGATATTGATGTGCCCCTAGGAAAAGGGACCATCTCTGGAGCCTCTGTGCTGTCATCACCGAAACACCCTTCTTAGGGTTAAAAATGGATACCAACGGCTGGTGGTCTGTCAGCAGTGTAAACTTCTGGCCCTGCAGGTAATGATTAAACTTCTTTACTCCCCACACAAGGCTGAGAGCCTCCCTATCTATCTGAGCATAGTTGCGCTCAGCGGAGGTCAATGATCTGGATGCAAATGCGACTGGCCTTTCCAAGCCATTTGACAACTTGTGTGAGAGTACTGCTCCAATACCATAAGGAGAAGCATCACAAGCTAAACGAATAGGTAGCGTTGGGTTGAAGTGAGCCAACACTTCCTCTGAGGTGATCAATGCCTTGCTTTTGCGAAAGGCCTTCTTACAGTCCTCGCTCCACTTCCATGGTACTTCTTTCTGCAAAAGAGCGTTCAGCGGGTGCAGCACCGTGGATAGATTTGGCAGAAACTTATGGTAATAGTTAATCAACCCTAGGAACAACCTCAACTGGGATACATTTTCCGGAGCGGGAGCCTTCACAACAGCTTCGATCTTGTCAGGTGACTTGTGCAGCCCCTCCTGGTCAATGACATGACCACAGTACGAGATCCGTTTCTGAAAGAACTCACATTTCTGGCGATTAACTCGAAGTCCATATTCCTTCAATCTGGTGAGCACCAGTTTCAAATTTGCAAGGTGTTCCTCATCGTCATCTCCTGTAATCAGGATATCGTCCAAGTAACATTGAGTGCTTGGAATTCCCTGTAATACCTGCTCCATGGCCCTCTGCCAAATTGCTGGAGCCGAAGCCACTCCAAAAACCAGTCTATTATATCGATACAAGCCTCTGTGCGTGTTGATTGTGAGATACTGGCGCGACTCTTCCTCAACTTCCATCTGTAAGTACGCTTGCGCCAGGTCTATCTTGGTGAAGTGTTTCCCGCCAGACAATGAAGCAAAGATATCCTCAATCCGCGGAAGCGGATATTGCACCGTGTGAAGCACCGGATTAACCGTGATCTTGAAGTCTCCACAGATGCGGACCTTCCCCGGTTCCCCGGCTTGTTACTCGATGAACACTTCATGACGGGAACAATGGGCGTGGCCCACTCACTCCAGTCCACCTTAGACAGTACTCCTGAACGTACTAGCCCTTCCAGCTCAGCTTCCACAGCAGGTCGTATCGCATAAGGTACCGGTCTGGCTTTGAAAAATTTTGGGTTTGCATGTTCTGCAATCTTGATTTTTGCCGTAATTCCTCTCAGTGTTCCCAGTCCCTGTTGGAACACCTCTTTAACCTCATCCAATATTCTGGACAATCGTTCAGGTTTGACATCTTTTTTTCCGGAATCTACCGTTATTGCTTTTAGGGAGTGCCAGTCCATATTTATTTTCCTGATCCACTCCCGTCCCAGAAGTGGTGGACCTCCCTCAGGTAGTACATATAAGTCCATTCCTTGGTGTTCTTTGCCCTTGTGTACCACCTTGACTTTTATCTTTCCGATGGGGTATACTCTTTGCCCCATGTATGTCTGCAATACTATCTCCGTATCCCGTAGGGGAATATGTGTGAATAACCTTTTGTAATCTTGCTTATTCATGACCGTCAATGCCAATCCGGTGTCCAATTCCATCTTCACTTGGACTCCTGCTATCTGAAGTGTGACCCAGATAGTTTGTAGGTCAGCTTCCTTACTCACATTGTGAATTCTCAGACTACCCAGTTCCTTGCTGTTGGAGTCTGAATCCAAATTCTGTTCATCCAAACTCTTCTCAGCCACCTTATGTACCTTTCTGCACTTTTCCTGCGGTGACTTTTTGTTGCTGGTCTTCTTTCCTGACCGGCATACTTTAGCTATGTGACCAAGCTTGCCACATTTTCTACATTCCTGATTTTTAAACCAGCATTGGTTCTGATCATGTGTTGTCTTTCCACAACGATAACATTTCACTGTACCCAAAGCCATTTGATCTACGCTGAGTACCGCTGCCTTCAGCTGCATTTCCGCAGTGCTTCTCGCTGCGGCTTCGTGCGATGCTGCAATAGTGACAGCCTTATCAAGTGTAAGATCATTCTCTTCAAGCAGCCGCTTTTGTGTTCCTTCTTTCGACAATCCACACACGAATTTGTCTTTCAGTGCCTCTGTCAGTCTTTCCCCAAACTGACAGTATTTCGCTAGCTTACGCAGTTCAATTAAATACTCCGCATTGCTTTCCTCTTTCAGTTGCGTTCTCACATAAAATTTAAATCGTTCCGCTAACATCAGCGGTGTAGGGTTCAAATGATTTCTCAGGACAGCAACAATATTAGCGAAAGCCTGATCCGCCGGTTTAGCTGGTGATAGAAGATGCTTCAATAGCCCGTATGTCTTCGCACCCATTGAGTTTAGTAAGGTTAGTGCTTTATCTTCATCTGATATTTTATTTGCCTTACAATAAATCTCTATGCGTTCTACATACGTGGCCCAATCTTCAACATCGGGATCGAAATCGTTGATGTTACCACGCTTAGGCATCCTCGCAATCTTCTTGAGAAACAAAAATAAATTTTTCTTTAATTTTTTTTCAAAATGGCGGTTTCCTGCGCTCGTCTTCTTCCCCCGCCTACGAAAATGGCGGCTTCCCGTGTTTGCCTTTCTCCCCCGCTGGTTGTAATGGCGATTGCCGTATTGCTGCGTTCGCCCTCCCCAGCAGTTCTCAAATCGTGCCTCCCAGCCCCTCTTTCCCCCGGCTGCGGCTGAGTTCTCCGCGGTTTTTTTAAAATAAATTTTATCCCGCGCCTCGCGGCCTCGGTAGCTGCCCGGCCTTTTTCCCCGGTCGCGGTCGAGCTCTCTCTCGACGCTGTTGCGTCTCCCAGCCCGCTTGCAGCCCGGTCTTTTACACCGGCTGCGTTTGCATTCACCGCGGCTCCCGTGCCTTACGCTGCCCCAGTCTCAGCGCCTCTGGCCCCGACTTCTGTCCGGCTCTTTTCCCCGGCCGTGGTCGAGTTCTCCGCCCTTATATCCTCCGTTTTTCCCTCCCCTACTTCACAGCCAACGTGGCCGACTTGCTGCTCGTCGCTGATCGGCTTACCCACCACCGTGATAGAAGGGATGATCACTGCCTGTTGCTGATGGAAGGCTTCGTGTCAGGATTCTTCCTTGCTCTTCAGACCCGAGTCTTTTCTCAGCAGGATGATGAGGGCGGATGCCTCTTCTCGACGCCCGTTAAACTGCCTTGGATATATCTCTGCCGCAGGGTAAGATCGTCATCGTCGCCACTGTTAAGTCTGTGTGTTCTAGTTATTGTTAATAAGAATCACTGCACACAGACCACAAGAGTAAATTCAACAGGTCTTTACTAGTCGGAGGTCAGGCTGAACTGCCCAATAAATCATTACACAGCACTTATATACCGGTGTGGTCACCACCGGTATTACAGTATACAGCAGCCAAGATAAAGTAGTGCATCTCTTAAAATAGTTCTCTTAAAGGTGGAACGGTTACATGCACCACACTTCAGACTTCAGACACACCAAACACACTTACCTTTGCGCTCATGCACCCATCACTCACCTGAACACCGACATCGCGACCCCTCCAAGACCTTCAACCCGACGGCCCGCCTGCTCTAACCTGGCGTGGTTTGGAGCCATCGGGAAACCCACACGACACCCCTCAAAATAGGGATTAGGCTAAAAACTGCCTGTTAACAGGCAGTTAATTGGCACTAATCCCTTCCCGCCTCGGGTCGGCGGATCGCAGTGCGGGGTGGGTACCCACCTCCATTGAAACTTACGTGGAGGCAGGTTTTGGGCGGGATGGTGTCGGGACCCCCGAAATCGGGATTTTTGCCCCCCGCACGCCTAAATGCCCGCCTCACGGCACACTGAAAATCTAGCCCAAAGCTTCACACTCTCATTTCCTTGTCATGGAAATGTTACAAATTTTGGATCTGCACTAGATATTCTTATGGGTTCAGCATCTTCGGTCTCTCCCATGAGTATATCCTGTGTCCCTTATAATGAAAATCTGAAGCAAAAACAAGAGCAGAATGAAGAAGACAAGGGCCTTAACATTGTGATGTCGAAGGTGTGGTGGGGCAAGACTTCCATCCACCAGTTTGCTCTAGCACTGACCCCATCCCAAATCCCTGGGACAGGTTCATTGGTATAAAGGGAGTGGGCACCCATGCCATTATGTGCCCTACAGGGAGAGGCAAGGCATTTTGGGGAGACACCTTGCCACTTCAGGAGAAGGCAGAGCATCCTGGCTGAAGATCCTGATATTTTTTTAAACTGAGCAAATCGACATTTGCTGATTCTGAATGGCAATTGATTGCTTTTTGATTCCAGAAACCAGTAATGTGGGATCCATTTCCATCTGTATGTAATGCAAGAAAGGGAACTTTGCCTGCAGTATGAACATGCACTTTCCATTGGGGTGAAAGGGGATGGAGTCGATGGGATTTCTGGTGGGTGATGGCAAATAGAAGAAGCAACCCCTGAGCTCCCATCAGAATTCTACAAAAGGACAAAAAAGAGCAGATTCTGAGCGCAACCAGGTCCTGCCCCAAATTCCTCCCCCGTACGTCAACCTAACGTTGACTTTATGTCACTAGAGGCTGGGAGGGGGGGAATTTGGTTGCTTTGCGCCTCCCGTTAGCAAAATTCAGCGGGATGTTAGCGGCGGCAGTAACTGTTAGCGCCCCGCGGCGCTGCGCCGCCGGTGATGTTGTCATCGCAGTGCACAGCGCCCCGCTTACACCCCCGCCGCTATCTTCGGTATCGCCCCCTGACTTACCACCGGATGCTATGTCTGACGGGGCCAGGGTGGTCTACCTGCCGCCGGGGCGGCGCTAATCAAAGCCAAGGTGCCGGGCAGCCATTTTTGTTACTGGCCGCCTGCCAGCACCTGGCCCCGTTGTCGTCCCCGGCCTCCTCAGCAGCCCCCCCGCCCCAGAGTGCTGGCTGCGCTCTGTGAGCCCGCCACTTCTCTTGAGTACCGGGCTCTTTTGCCGGCACGCCGATCCCTGGAGGCCCAGCTGGGCCCCAGGTCGCGCTGTGCAAGGCCCCTCCCCTTTAAGAAGGGGAGGAAGGCCTACAGTACCGTGGTGCAACGTGCCGCAGCGCATGGTGTTGTGGCACGTAGCGCCACGATATTCCCTCACAGCGCCCCAAGAGGGAGGCGGGGCACTTCCAGTAGTGCCCCACTTCCCTCTTGGGGTGCTACCAATGAATTTTGGCCACGGGGGGTGCTACTTTTAGCGCCCCAGCGAAGTTAGCGCCCCAAGGGGGCACAACTCAATTTTTCCCCGAGGGGTTTCTGTAATGTGTGTACCTTTAAGGGGGAGAACTACTTTTTACAGCTCCTGTAGTACCGGCAGTGACCACACTTGTATATAAACCCTGAGTAGTGATCTGCACAGTCAGTTGCAGTTTGAACCCTCATTCAGTAAACACCTGTTGATCGTTCCCTGCAGTCTGTTGTCTGATTATTGAAGGACACAACATTAAGATACACGGATATAACATTGGCGACGATGCAGATTCGAACCTACCTGCAACTCTGCATCACCTCCCAGGGATTCACTCCTGGAGAACAGTGGAAGGAGGTCGAGTCCAGAAGCACGGGCGTCGACCACGGGCAACCGCCCAGTCATCCAGCGGAGATTTGAGCATCGCAGGGGAGGCTGTCGAGAGCCAGGCTTGGCTTTCCAGTCACGGTGGTCCAGCGAAATGGGCTGGCAAGAGGTACTGCGCAGACCCTTCCCGGACAGCTGCGGCTAGAGCCGACCGAGCGGCACAGAAAAAGACCGAGCAGCGTCGACGGGGGAGAGAGAGAGAGGGCAGAGCGCACAGGGCGCAGCCGGTATTCAGGACTGAGCGGCGTCAACGGGGAGGGAGACGAGAGAGAGCAGAGCGCAGCCGGTGTTCAAGGGCCGAGCAGCGTCAACGGGGGAGAGAGGCGCGCAGGAAAACGCGAGGCGCTGCCATTGCCATGAGGACCGCAGAGAGCGGCATTGGCAGCAGCGCAGGAGCAGCGCATGAAACCCACAGGGCATTGCCATTTGCCACGAGGACCGCCGAGAGCGGCGTTGGCAGCAGCGTGGGAGACGCCATTTTAAGCCGCAGCGGGGAAGAAAGGAAAGCGCGGGAGACGCCATTTTAAGTCGCAGCGGGGAAGAAAGGAAAGCGCGGGAGACGCCATTTTAAGCCACACCCAAAAATGCCGAAGAGTGGCAGTATCACAGCGTTCGACAATGAAGTCGAAGATTGGACAACATATGTCGAACGCATAGAAGTATATTGCAAGGCGAATGAAGAGCCAGATGACAAGAAAGCGCTGGTATTGTTGAATTCAATGGGTGCAAAAACGTATGGCTTACTACGAAACCTAGTAACCCCAGAGAAGCCAGTAGAAAAGGATTTTGAAAACATAGTGTCAATCCTACAGGACCACTTAAACCCCACACCGCTGCTGATAGCAGAAAGATTTAAGTTTCACAAAAGGAACCAGCATAAAGATGAAGGTAATGCTGAGTATTTAACGGAACTGCGCAAGCTATCGAAACACTGCCAGTTTGGAACGGGACTAGCAGATACTTTAAGGGACAAGTTTGTGTGTGGGCTTCAAAGTGAAGGAACCCAGAAACGGCTTCTATCAGAAAAGGATCTTACGCTGGACAAGGCTTTCAGCATTGCAGTATCACACGAAGCAGCAGCAGCACGGGGCGCTGCAGAGATACAACGGAGACCACAAGAATATGGCACAAATGAAATGTCATATGGAACAGTGAAGTGCTATCGCTGCGGCAGAACAACACACGACCATAATGATTGCTGATTCAAGGACAAAGTGTGCAGACAGTGTGGAAAAGTAGGACACATAGCAAGAGTCTGCAGGTCGGGAAAGAAAACCAGCAGCAAGAAATCTCCACAGGAGAAGTACAAGAAGGTACATAAGGTGACGGAGAGTAGTTCAGACGAACAGAAGAGTGATACAGACTCCGGAAGCAAGGAGGTGGGTTGTCTGAAACTACATAATGTGATCAAAACGGAGGATCACCAAACTATCTGGGTCACGCTCAAGATAGCAGGAGTCCAAGTGAAAATAGAATTGGACACAGGATCAGCCCTAACAGTCATAAACCGAAGGGACTACAAGCGGCTATTCTCACATATACCCTTGAGAGATACAAAGATTGTCTTGAAGACGTACACGGGGCAAAAAGTCTACCCCAAAGGAAAAATAAGGGAGAACGTTATATATAACGGCAAGGAAACACCAAAAATGGACCTATATGTATTGCCAGATGGAGGACCACCACTACTAGGACGTGAATGGATCCGGAAGATACAGCTAGATTGGCATTCCATACAAGCACTGACTGTAGATGCCAAAAAGGATGACGACATCACACCTGGACGACTGTCAAAAATGCTAACTGATGCACAAGAAGTGTTCCAGCAGGGACTCGGAACACTAAAAGGCATAACGGCAACGATCAAAATAGAGGAAAATGCAAGCCCAAAGTTTTTTAAGGCCAGACCGGTACCTTATGCGATCCGCTGATCCATCAAAGCAGAGCTGGAAGGTTTGGAACGTTCAGGAGTACTGTCCAAAGTGGACTGGAGTGAGAGGGCTACACCCATCATTCCTGTAATGAAGAGGTCGTTGAGTAATACGCCTGGGGAACCAAAGAAGGTTCGCATCTGTGGGGACTTTAAGGTGACAGTGAACCCAGTCCTTCACACTGTACAATATCTGCTTCCGCGGATTGAAGATATTTTTGCCTCGCTATCTGGAGGGAAACGCTTCACTAAGATTGATCTGGCCCAGGCGTACCTGCAAATGGAGGTAGAAGAAGCTTCGAAACAGTACCTCACGATCAACACTCATAAAGGTCTCTACCAATACAACCGGCTGGTGTTTGGGGTAGCATCTGCTCCGGCTATTTGGCAAAGGGCAATGGAACAAGTCCTGCAAGGGATCCCAAGGACCCAGTGTTATTTGGACGACATCCTGGTCATGGGCGAAAATGACAGTGATCACCTCGCCAACCTGGAGCAGGTGCTCACTAGATTGAAGGAATATGGGCTCCGAGCTAATCGCCACAAATGCGAGTTTTTCCAGAGGCAGATCTCGTATTGTGGCCACGTTATTGATAAAGAGGGGTTACATAAGTCCCCTGAAAAGATTGAGGCAGTAATCAACGCTCCAGCACCGGAAAATGTGTCACAACTGAGGTCGTTCCTCGGGCTGGTGAACTACTACCATAAGTTATTGCCGAATTTGTCTACAGTACTACACCCACTGAACACCCTACTGCAAACGGGGGTACCATGGAAGTGGAATGACGAATGTAAACGAGCTTTCCAGAAGAGCAAAGCATTGATCACATCAAAAGAGGTGTTGGCTCATTTCAACCCAGCACTACCAATTCGGTTGGCGTGTGATGCATCACCCTATGGCATTGGAGCGGTGCTGTCGCACAAATTCCCGGACGGCTCGGAGAGGCCAGTAGCCTTTGCGTCTCGGTCACTAACCTCAGCCGAGCGTAACTACGCCCAGATTGACAGGGAGGCCCTCAGCCTAGTGTGGGGAGTGAAAAAGTTCAATCACTATCTGCACGGGCAGAAGTTCACCTTGCTGACTGACCACCAACCACTTGTCTCCATCTTTAATCCAAAGAAGGGCGTTCCGGTGATGTCTGCGCAACGGCTACAAAGATGGTCCCTTTTTCTAGGGGCGCACCAATATGAAATCGAGTATAAGGGCACGAAACAGCATGGAAACGCTGATGGGCTATCACGCCTGCCACTGACTACTGCGGAGGAAGCACCAGCAGTGGATCCTGTCAAAATATTTCATTCGACTATAATTGAATGCTTGCCAGTAACTAACGCTGGTATAGAGGAGACCCGAAATGACCCGACACTGTCTCGGGTATATGATTTGACGGTGAATGGATGGCCAGCACATGGCGACTCACTGTTGCCAGCATTCTCATCCAGAAGAGAACAGCTGTCAGTCTGCCAGGGGACCTTGATGTGTGGATCCCGAGTGGTAATTCCACCTAAGTTAAGGGAGAGAGTGCTCAATGAGCTTCACGAAGGTGATCTGGGAGGGGTGAAAATGAAAAGCCTTGCTAGGGCTTATGTGTGGTGGCCGGGGATCGATCAGCAAATCGAGGACCTGACAAAGAGCTGCTCAGGATGCCAGAAGGTCCAAAATGCACCACCACATGCCCCTCTACACCCATGGGAGTGGCCCTCATCTCCATGGCAACGGGTGCATATTGATTTTGCTGGTCCATTCATGGACTCAATGTTTTTAATAGCCGTGGATGCGCACTCGAAATGGCCTGAGGTGATCAAAATGTCCTCCACCACCACGGAGAAAACTATTGCAGTCCTACAGAGCATTTTTGCCAGGAATGGCTTGCCAGAGCAGATTTGCTCTGATAACGGACCACAGTTTGTGTCCGAAGAGTTTCGAAGATTTATGAAACGGAATGGGGTAAGGCATTACACATCCGCCCCGTATCATCCAGCCACAAATGGATTGGCTGAGAAGTTCGTACAAACCTTTAAAAAAGCAGTAAGGGCCATGTGCGATGACGACATTCCACTGCAGCATAAGGTGGACAATTTCCTGTTAGCCTACAGAAATGCGACACATGCAGTCACCAACCAGGCCCCGGCCATGATGTTCTTTAACCGAAGGTTGAGATCTCGTCTGGATTTGCTCAGACCAAATGTACGAAGAGATGTTGAGAGTAAGCAATTCCAGCACATCAACGAGAAGCCGACAAGGAGCTTCAATGTAGGGCAACCAGTCTTGGCCCGCGACTACCGAACAGAGAAATGGCAACCAGGGACAATATGCACACGGCAGGGGCCACTAATGTACACAGTGGATGTTGGGGAGAACATTGTGAGACGCCATGCAGACCAGATCCTAGAGTCACAGGAACGAGTCAACCCCATGTCTCGGCCATACGTACCTGGTGAGGAACCAGACGTACAGGTCGCATCTACCTCAGAAACAATAGCATTGGAAGCTGATGAATCAACTGATGACAGGGTGTTAGAATCGTCTCCGCACCAAAAGCGAGACACTCGGGAAAGGCATTATCCAGAAAGAATCAGGAAGCCTGCCCAAAGACTGAATTTATAAATTGACTATTTTCAGTTAATGTTGCATGTTAAAAGTGTTAATTGTAATTAGTTTGATATTTAATTGTTAAATGAGTGTTATGGTACTGTTAATCTAAAAGGGGAGGAATTGTAATGTATGTACCTTTAAGGGGGAGAACTACTTTTTACAGCTCCTGTATACTGTAGTACCAGCAGTGACCACACCTGTATAAACCCTGAGGAGGGATCTGTAAAGTTAGTTCTAGAGTAACCCTCATTCAGTAAACACCTGTTGATCGTTCCCTGCAGTCTGTTGTCTGATTATTGAAGGACACAACATTAAGATACACGGATATAACAGTTTCTAGCCAATTTGTTCTTTTACGACATATGAAGAAGAGTAACACACCCAAAATGTTATAACCTGTCTTTTCTCATTACAGATGCTGATTAACCTGCTATGTGTTTACTTTTATATTTGTTCCCATTTTATTATCAGAATATTCTGTTTTCTGTACAGCCATACTATATAAAAGCTGGGAATCCGTTAAAGGCCACCATGGGCCCCGATTTTAACATGTCCTTGCTGCCTGCTCAGGAAAGCAGGTTAAAATTGCAGATGTTGCAATCATGGTGGCTTTCATAAGAACATAAGAAATAGGAGCAGGAGTAGGCCAATCGGCCCCTCGAGCCTGCTCCGCCATTCAATAAGATCATGGCTGATCTGATCCTAACCGCCAATCTACTATCACAGAACCATCTCCTGCATCTAACAGAGTTAGACACACGAAATAGGAGCAGGATCAGGCTACACGGCCCCTGGGCCCGCTCCGCTACCCACAGGGCCATGTCCGATCCGAACCTAGACTCATGTCCAAATTCCTGCCCGCTCCCCGTAACCCTTAATTCCCCTTACTTCTAGGAAACTGTCTATTTCTGTTTTAAATTTATGTAATGATGTAGCTTCTACAGCTTTTTGGGGCAGCATATTCCATGGATCTACCACCCTCTGAGTGAAGTAGTTCCTCTTCATCTCAGTTTTGAAAGAGCAGCCCCTTATTCTAAGACTATGCCCCCTAGTTCTAGTTTCACCCATCATCGGGAACATCCTCCCCGCATCCACCCGATCCAACCCCTTCACAATCTTATATGTTTCAATAAGATCGCCTTTCATTCTTCTGAACTCCAATGAGTAGAGTCCCAATCTACTCAACCTCTCCTCATATGTCCATCCCCTCATCCCCGGGATTAACCGAGTGAACCTTCTTTGTACTGACTCGAGAGCAAGTATGTCTTTTCTTAAGTATGGACACCAAAACTGTACGCAGTATTCCAGGTGCGGTCTCACCAATACCTTGTACAACTGAAGCAATACCTCCCTATTTTTATATTCTATCCCCCTAGCAATGAAAGCCAACATTCCATTGGCCTTCTTAATCACTTGCTGCACCTGCATACTAACCTTTTGAGTTTCGTGCACCAGGACCCCCAGATCCCTTTGTACTTTAATACTTTCCAGTTTCTTGCCATTAAGATAATAACTTGCTCTACGATTTTTCCTGCCAAAGTGCATAACCTCACACTTTCCAGTATTGTATTCCATCTGCCAAATCTCTGCCCACTTACTTAGCCTGTCTATGTCCCCTTGCAGGTTTTTTATGTCCTCCTCACTCACTACTTTCCCTCCCATCTTAGTATCATCTGCAAACTTTGATATGTTACACTCGGTCCCCTCCTCCAAATCGTTAATATAGATTGTAAAGAGTTGGGGACCCAGCACTGACCCCTGCGGAACACCACTAGTTACTGATTGCCAGTCTGAGAATGAACCATTTATCCCAACTCTCTGCCTTCTGTTAGATAGCCAATCCTCTATCCATGCCAGAATATTACCCCCAATCCCGTGATTTTTTATCTTAAGCGATAACCTTTTGTGTGGCACCTTGTCAAATGCCTTTTGGAAGTCTAAATACACTACGTCCACTGGTTCCCCTTTATCCACCCTATATGTTACTTCCTCAAAGAACTCCAGCAAATTTGTCAAACATGACTTCCCCTTCATAAAACCATGCTGACTTTGTCCTATTAAATTATTATCCAAATGTCCGGTTACTGTCTCCTTAATAATGAACTCCAAAATTTTACCTACCACAGATGTTAGGCTAACCGGTCTATAGTTTCCAGCCTTCTGTCTACTGCCCTTTTTAAATAAGGGTGTTACATTAGCAGTTTTCCAGTCTGCCGGGACCTTTGCTGAATCCAGGGAGTTTTGGAAAATTATTATTAATGCATCCACAATCCCTACCGCCACTTCCCTCAAGACCCTAGGATGTAAGCCATCAGGTCCAGGTGATTTATCCGCCTTGAGTCCCATTATTTTACCGAGTACCACTTCCTTAGTGATTTTGATCGTGTTTAGCTCCCCCCCCCCTATAGCCCCCTGTTTGTCCAGTGTTGGGATATTCTTAGTGTCTTCTACTGTAAAGACTGATAAAAAATATTCATTCAATGTTTTTGCCATCTCCATATTTCCCACCATTAATTCCCCGGTCTCATCCTCTAAGGGACCAACATTTACTTTAGCCACCCTTTTTCTTTTTATATAACTATAAAAACTCTTACTATCTGTTTTTATATTTTTTGCTAATTTACTTTCATAATCTATCTTCCCTTTCTTAATCAATCTTTTTGTTATTTTTTGCTGTCTTTTAAAGTTTCCCCAATCCTCTATCCTCCCACTAGATTTGGCTACCTTATATGCCCTTGTTTTTAGTCGAATACTATCCTTAATTTCTTTACTTAGCCACGGATGGCTGTCTTTTCTTTTACACCCTTTTCTTCTCAGTGGAATATATTTTTTTTGGAAGTTGTAAAATAACTCCTTAAATGTACACCACTGATCATGTATCGTCTTACCCTTTAATCTATTTTCCCAATCCACTCTACTCAATTCCGCTCTCCTTTATTCAAGCTTAGCACGCTTGTTTGAGATCCAACCTTCTCACCCTCTAATTGAATATGGAATTCAACCATGTTATGGTCACTCATTCCAAGGGGATCCTTTACTAGGACATTTTTAATTAATCCTGTCTCGTTACACAGGACCAGATCTAAGGTTGCTTGCCCCCTGGTCGGTTCAGTTACATACTGCTCAAGAAACCCATCCCTAATACACTCAATGAACTCATCCTCAAGGCAGCCCTGCCCAATTTGATTTGTCCAATTAATATGATAGTTAAAATCCCCCATAATTATAGATGTTCCCTTATTACAAGCCTCAACTATTCCCTGATTGATACTCCGTCCAACAGAGTTGCAACTGTTCGGAGGCCTATAGACTACGCCCACTAGTGTTTTTTTCCCCTTATTATTCCTTATCTTCACCCAAACTGTTTCATTATCCTGATCTTTTGACCCAATATCATTTCTCTGTATTACAGTGATTCCTTCCTTTATTAACATAGCCACCCCACCTCCCCTTCCTTCCTGCCTGTCATTCCTGATCGTTAAATAACCTGGTATGTTTAATTCCCAGGCATTGTCACCCTGCAGCCATGTTTCTGTAATGGCCACAAGATCATACCCATATGTAGTTATTTGTGCCATTAATTCGTCTATTTTGTTACGAATGCTACATGCATTCAGATAGAGAACTTTCAAATATGTTTTGTGACACTTAGTTCCTGCTTTTGCCCTTTTTATTACTTTACCTTTTACTCCATACCTTCTGCCCCTTCCTGACACGCTCTGGTTTTTAATTTCCCCACTGCTACCTAAGTCTATGACCTTCTCTGTTGTCATTTTTATTATTTGCTCTCTAGGAACCTCCCCCCCACTAGTTAGTTTAAAGCCCTCTCTACAGCCCTAGTTATATGATCCGCCAGGACTCTAGTCCCAGCACTGGCCAAGTGAAGCCCATCCCAACGGAACAGCTCCCTCCTGCCCCAGTACTGGTGCCAGTGTCCCAGGAAGGTAAGGGCCAGGGCAATTTTAACTGCCCACCTACCAGGTTTCTGCTGAGCGAGTAGGATTATAATCACTCTCCCCCGCATGTGTCTTCATAGTTTCACAGCCAGTGCAGTTCATCTTAGTCTGGTTGATTGCACAGTTAAGTGCTTGAAACGCAACAAGAAGCCTGTGAGCTTGAGCTCCAGGGAGTTTGTTACACAATGTGCTTATGTCAGTTGGGTGTTTTTATCAGTTTTATCTGTTGCCTGCAAGGTTGTCAAATAGAAGATAGAGCAAAGGCAAAGAATTCTGTCTGGCAAAGAAGGAACTGACATCCTCCAACTTACCCTGTGTAAATTAAGCCTCCAGCTGGATGACATGCAGCAGCACAAGTGCGTGTTCATGACCCAGATGTCTTTCTGCCAGGTTGGGGGAGGATATGTGATGGCAAGCAATTAATAACAGGGAAAAAAAGTGAGGGCATAGAAATTAATAAATGGTGCTCCCTTTTCAGCCAACAGGAGGCATGCTTGCTGCCAACGGGATTAGCAATGCCACTTTTCTTTCTACCCTTAGATAAAGGGAGGAATTTTTTGGGGGGTCAGTGGGCGCATTTGGTGGCTGGTCGGGTGGGAAAAATGTTTTTTTTGACAGCGAGTAAGGAACCCGCTGTCAACCCGCCTCCACGCTAGTCTCCCAGATGTTAGGCCAGTCATCACTGAACAGACCCAATACCAAATGGCAGGGGAGGCAATTTAAATCATTAAGAGCTTGTTAACAGGCACTTAAAAACTATTTTAAGCTCACCTTTAGATTTTAAGGGGTCGATTTTAACTGAGCCGTGAGGCGGGCTTTGAGGCGTGCGGGGGGTTAAAATCACTAAAACTGGCGGGCGGGACCCCCTCCCCCCTGCCTGGTTCCCGACCCCAAGCCATTTTAACCCAGGCGTGTCTGATGGTCCCGAATCAGTCCCGCCTCCAACAGGCGGGACTAGTCCTTAAGGCCCTTAATCAGCAATAATTGGCCTTTATAATGCCATTTTAACAGGCCCTTCCATTTTTAACCCTTTTCCCACGTAAAACACGCCTGGTGGGGATCACGCCTGTGAAACCTGGCGTGAGCACTATTGGCTTGCTGACTATCAGCTGCAGGTCAACCATTAAAGAGGAGATTTGATCAGTCATCATTTGCAGGTGGCAGGACTTTGTTGTTTCAGGCCTGGGGCAACATTTACCAGGCTTAACCACAGGTTGGAGCCTCACACACATCTCCAGTGTGAACTCCTGGGAATCCCCTCTCGCCACCCTCACTCAGCGCTTCCTCAGCGGAGGCATATGCCAGAAGCATAGGAGCCATTTTTCTCCTTCCCTTCTTGGCATTAGAGGAGCTCGAGCACCAGGCGCAGCAGCAGCAGCACCAGGAACAGTAGCATCAGCAACAGGAGCAACAGGCTGCTGGTCACCCACCTGAGGCAGCACAGGCCAGAAGGGGCCAGCACATGGAAGCCCCGTCGGCACAGGAGATACCCCCCAAACAGGGTCTACAGACACAGGGTGAGCTACCTCAACATAACTGAGCAGTAGTGCCAAAGGCGGCTCCGACTTTCGCGACAGGTAGTGACTGACATCTGCGCAATGATACAGCAAGACCTGCTGCCCAGAGGACCAGGTGGAAACTCCTTAACAGTGGCCATCAAAGTCACCACCGCACTCAACTTTTTTGCCTCAGGCTCATTCCAGGAATCATCAGCAGACATCAGCGGCATCTCCCAGTCGGCCACACACACTTGCATCACGCAGGTAACCGATGCCCTCTTTGCCCTCGCGCACAATCACATCCATTTCACCAGGGATCGCGCAACTGTGACGGCGCGAGCGGTTGGATTAACTAATCTGGCAGACTTTCCAAGGGTGCAGGGCGTCATTGACTGCACACATGTGGCCCTTAGGGCACCCCATCGCATTCCAGGTATTTTTGTCAACTGCAAGGGCTTCCACTCCCTTAACGTTCAGCTGGTGTGTGACCACAAGAAGGAGATTTTGCATGTTTGTGCCAAGTACCCTGGCAGTTGCTATGACTCCTTCATGCTGCACCAGTCTAGTGTGCCTCTGCTATTCAGGCCGCCAGACCAACTTCACGGATGGCTACTTGGAGACAAGGGCTATCCCCTGAGGACTTGGCGAATGATGCCGTTCAAGAGGCCAGCCAATGAAGCAGAGGAGCGCAACAACTCCAGCCACATTTCCACCAGATCCATAATCGAGCAAACCATCGGCTTGCTGAAGATGTGCTTCAGATGCCTGGATAGATCAGGTGGAGCCCTACAGTACTCAGCAGCCAGGGTCTCCAAAATCATCGTGGTTTGCTGTGCACTCCACAGCATGGCACAGCATCGTGGCTTGCAGATGATGATGATGATGATGGTGGAGGTGGAGGTGGAGGAGGAGGAGATCGAGGAGGAGGAGATCGAGGAGGTGATCAAGGAGGAGGAGGTGATCGAGGAGGAGGAGATCGAGGAGGAGGAGATCGAGGAGGAGGAGGAGATCGAGGAGGAGGAGGAGGAGGTGATTGAGGAGGAGAAGGAGATCGAGGAGGAGGAGATTGAGGAGGTGATCGAGGAGGAGGAGATCGAGGAGGTGATCGAGGAGGAGGGGATCGAGGAGGAGGAGATCGAGGAGGAGGGGATCGAGGAGGAGGAGATCGAGGAGGAGGAGGAGGAGGTGATTGAGGAGGAGAAGGAGATCGAGGAGGAGGAGGAGATGATCGAGGAGGAGGAGGAGGAGGTGATCGAGGAGGAGGAAGAGGAGGAGATGATAGAGGAGGAGGAGGGGGAGGAGGAGATGATAGAGAAGGAGGAGGGGGAGGAGGAGGAGGAAGAGATGATCGAGGAGGAGGAGGAGGAGGAGGAGATGATTGAGGAGGACGAGGAGATGATTGAGGAGGACGAGGAGGAGATGATTGAGGAGGACGAGGAGGAGGAGATGATCGAGAAGGAGATGATCGAGGAGGAGGAGGGGGGAGGAGATGATCGAGGAGGAGGAGGGGGGAGGAGACGATAGAGGAGGAGGAGGGGGAAGAGGAGGAGGAAGAGATGATCGAGGAGGAGATCATCATCATCCTGCAGAGGCCCAGCGGCAGCATTACGCGAGAACATTACTGCCCAGGATGCAAGCAACGCACTCATCCTGGCCAGATTTGCTTAGCCTAGTAAATCAAACTCTTTTGCCTCACAGCTTCTTACCTCAGCATCGACAATGGCCAAACCCTGCGGATTCCTAGCTATTTGACCAGCATCCTGACAACTGCATGTAATCCTAAGCCCTCAATGTGAAAGCCCCATTCGCGAAATGACACGCACCAGAACTGCAACAGTTGCCATCAGAATTTTTATGCACAAGAACCAACTGATGGCATTTTTATAATATACACATTTCACCCAAGTGACTACCCTTGTGACTACTTGTGCTTTATTTTCCTCTTACGTGTGCTCCTATGTAATGGTTCCCCTGTGGCTTCAGCAGATGTGGTGGCCCCTTGCTCACTTTCCTGCTGCTCCTGTCTCGACACCTTTGGCAGGTATCCTCTGGGGTGGCGAGCCTGTGAGGGCTCGTCAGCAGTCTGCTGCTCCTGCGGCTGTGCAGGGGTTGAGACGTCTATCTCACTTGGGTGTGGACTCTGGCGGGGCTCTGACCGAGGGCTCTGCAGTGGCATGGAAGTGTGAGCACTTGGAGAGGAACCCCCACTTCCTTGAGGCCTGCCACCAACCTCCCTCTCATGGGTCAGGCCCCCCTCCGCGCCTGCAAGCGGCTTGAGAGCACCTTGCTGCACATCAGGGGGGCCATGGGGACCCGTTTCTGCAATGGCAGTCCTACTCAGAAGGACTTCCATGAAGGTCTGGTTTCTCTGTTCAGTAGATGCCCATCGCTCCTCAAGAGATGTCATTCTATTCTGAACACTCACCATGGTTTTTCCCCACCCGCCCCCTCCCCTTTACTTATCGCCCCGCAAGCCTCCTGCCACTCCATTCCTGTCCCCTGAATCGGTCGCTGTCATCACCCGGGGCAGATTCAGGGGGCGTGGTCCAATTTGGCAGATGGGGCGAAAACGTGGTGCTGCGCATGGTGATGACATCATCATAGTCTGCGCAGCGGAGCGGGGCACTACTGGTTACCGCCACCGCTAAACTCCCGGGCGAAAAGTCGTCCCCAGAGGTGTTAACGGGAGGCGCTAAGGTACCCAATTTCTAGCCCAACAGGTCCTGAAAGAACCTAAATGATAAATGTATCATGTCAATCTGTCTCATCCCATTATATATTTTAAAAAGACTTGCATTTATATAGGGCCTTTCTCGACATCAGGATGTCCCAAAGCGCTTTACAGCCAATGGAGTACTTTTGAAGTGTTTTCACTGTTGTAATTAACTAGTTACATGAGGCTATCCTCAATTTGCCAATAAGTAGTAATAGAAAAATACCATTATAACCAATGGGAAGTTCGAAAAATGATTTACGTATCATCTGGTTATCCTTCGTGAAAGTATGAATTTTTTTAGTTTCTGAGAATGAAGCTGTTTTGGTTCAAGTTTTGTAGTGTAAATATAGATTTCTCAATATTAGCAAACAAATCAGCACTAATGTGTATCAGTCAGGCCTAGAAATTCAGTAGCGTGCGCCAGCCATTAGCGCCTTAGGAGGAGTAGATCTCGAGCGCTAGGCGCTTAGCGCCCGGGCGCAGCGCGATCTGCGCCTCGCCCCAACTTCAGTAGACATTTAGCGCCGGCGCAAAGTCTTTGCGCGCGCCCTGCTGCGCGCGCAGATTATGACGTAATTTCCTCGTGCAACGCCCTTTGTGCGCCCCAAACCGGAACTTCAGTCGCGCCGGCCCATTGTGCGCCGGGCGGCCCTAACGACTGTGGAGTGGAACGGTACACAGCCGAAGCGGGCCGCGGGGAGCGCAAATTAAAGGGCACTTACCCTGCACTAAAAAGGGCTGCCATTTTGCAGCAATCACTCTTGTGCAACGGATTTTTTGAAAAAAACCAAGGAAGGGAGCTTACTGCTTTGGGCCAACACTAGGACAGGTATTTTTGGCTTCAGGCCAGAGCTTGGCAATTCGCCTTCACTGATATCTCATTGTTTGCCAGCATATTATGGGGGCTGCATGGGGTGCCAATGCTGAGTTTCAGGATTATGTCGGAAGGGCTCGCAGACGCTGGGTTAGAGGGGCAGCCCTGGCTAGACGCAGAGGGGGCAACAGGCGTCGGCAACGTGGGCCTTACCCACTCAGGCAATACCGCCAGCAGGTCTCGTATCTCAACATGACTGGCGCGCAATGTGTTAGGAGGCTGCGATTCAGAAGGGAGGTGGTTGCAGAGATCTGCCATCTGCTTCACAGAGATCTGCGTCCACAGCTGAGTTGCAGGACGTCTCTGTCGGTGGAAGTGAAGGTGACGGTGGCTCTGAACTTCTATGCCACCGGCTCCTTCCAATCAGCTGCTGGGGACATTGCTAACATATCCCAGTTCGCCGTCCATTGCTGCATCCACCAGGTCACCAATGCCCTTTTCAGAAGGAGACGCCAATTCATCTCCTTCCCCATGACCCCGGAGAGGCAGCAGCAGCGTGCAGTGGGATTTGCAAGAATCGCGGACTTCCCCATGGTGCAGGGCGCCATTGACTGCACGCATGTGGCTTTGCGGGCACCTCTGGACCATCCCGAGCATTACCGCAACCGGAAGGGCTACCATTCCCTCAACGTACAGCTGGTGTGTAACCACAGGCAGCGCATCCTAGCTGTCAATGCCCGCTTTCCAGGCAGCAGCCACGATGCCTTTATCCTGCGACAGACTACTGTGGCTGATATCTTCCAGGCACAGCCTCACCCAAGAGTATGGCTTATCGGGGACAAAGGCTATCCTTTGTGTACCTGGCTCATGACCCTGCTCCGCGCGCCCAGGACCCCTGCTGAAGAGGCATACAACGAGAGCCATCAAGCGACTAGGAACATCATAGAACAAACAATTGGCGTCCTCAAGCAACGGTTCCGCTGCCTGGATCGTTCCGGCGGATCTCTGCAGTATTCGCCGGAGCGAGTCTCCCAGTTCGTGGTCGTTTGCTGCATGCTGCACAACCTGGCTATCCGCAGGACTCAGGCACTGCCACCTCACGCTGGAGCACCACCTCAGGAGGAGGAGCAGGAGGAGCATGAGGAGGAGGAGGAGGAGGAGGAGTACCAGGCCAGGAGGGAGGCACAAGGTCCAAGGGCCGCCCGTCGGCGGCTTATTGAACGTCACTTCTAGGCCCCCTGTCAGGGCATGGCTTGTGCCAATGAAAGAACATGAATGCAGCCGCTCCGCAAGCCCTCAGCCGCTTAAGGCAACAAACACTTCAAAGATCAAACGTGGACAATATGAATAAATAAAATGCTTTATTGAACAAACTCAGGGCCCTTCCCACATGAAACCCAAAAACAGACAAGACCCCCCAAAAAAGTCAAACACATGACTCACTCCCACAACCTGGGGAGGAATAACAAAACATTTGAACAAAAATGGCCTTCATCCTCGGCCTTAACAGAACAACCATCCCCAGAAACAAAACAACCATCCCAATATAAACAAACATTTGTCCACACCCTCTACTTTGTGGCCCGCGAGGGCGATTCCTTGTTCAGCCTTTGGCGGCCCCTGGCCGCCCTGCTGCTCCTCCTCAAACCGTGGCCAGTGGCTGCTGCAAGGCTGGGGGAAGGCTCCTGAGGGGCACATGTCGTCACGGCAGATGCCCTTGGGGATCGGCCTAGACGAGGTCTGGGCCTCGAGGGGCCAGCTGGTGAATGCTGCAGCTATGGCTGGCCAGCATCAGTCGGACCAGCATCTCGTGGCAGCTCCACTGGGGGAGTGACAGTGGCGGCTGGAGGAACGGGGGCAAGCTGGCGTATGGCAGGCCGCCGCTGGTCAAGTGACACACTGGCACTCGCCCGGGCCCACATTGCAGCATGCGCTGCCATGTGCCGAACGACAGGCCGCTGTGCTGCTACAGCGCGGCGGGTGTCCTGGCGATGCCTGGCTGACGCAGCGAGTGTGGCAGCAGTGAGTGCCCGTGCTGCCCTGGTCTGTGACCGCATCAGACCAGCCAGTGACTGCACGGCACCACTGATCAGCTGCCCACTCGCTGCCTGTGCTGCCGCGAATTCGGCACGACTCGCGTCCTGTGCTGCCCCGAATAGCTCCAAACTCCTGGCCTGTGAGGCCCCGAACTCGGCCACACTATGAGCCAGGGACTCGATGGCCTCAGGCATCTATGCCACAACCCCCATGAGCTCGGTGTGCCGGTGCTCCGAGTCCACGGACATTTGATCGAGGAGGCGCAGCTCCTCGGAGTTGACCGTCGGCGGACTGGAGGCCGGACTCTCCCTCTGGGGAGAAGGCCGCCGAGCTGGCCGACCCTTCCCGCGTTGCTGGATGCTACTGGGCCCAGCAACTACACCCCTCTGGGAAGAAGGCTGCTGAGCAACCGCACACCCCCTGCGTTGCTGCACGCCACTGGTCCCAGGAGCGACACTCCCCTCCGACACTTCCCCCACGCTCTCCTCCAGGGAAGACGTGTCCCCTACATTGGCATCCCCTGGCGCGGGTGAGGGTTCCCCTGATGGGCCGCCTTCCTCTTCCTCTTCCTCCTCCTCCTCCTCTTCCGAGGGGCTGTCAGTGGCAGCTTCAGGGACCTCCTCCTCACCATCTGAAAGCAGGAAGGGACAAGAGTAGCTTTAGATTGAGGAGAGGGCGTCAGCGAGGGAGGCATGAGTGGTGGCATTCAGCGCATTGGTCGGACAGTGGCAAAGGATGTAGATCTGATGCGCAAGTGGGACGAGAGAGGTCCAAAAGGTGATGTCCTTACCATTGGTGCCCAGAACAGGGTCGGCATCTCCACTGGCAACGGGGCCAATCACCCGGGCTCCCATGAGGCGACCCACGCGCTCTTCCAGGTCAGTGAGCTGCTGGATCTGGGGACCGCCTCCCCCGGTCTCAGTACGGCTCTTCTGATTGTGGGCCAGCTTGGCCTGCAAGAGAAAGGACAGCCTCTAAGTACAGTGTGTAGTCCTCATCTGGTGTGCACTGCCTCCCATGGTCGAATAGCTTGGCCAGTGTGTAGCCCTCATCTGGTGTGCACTGCCTCCCATGGTCGAATAGCTTGGCCAGTGTGGAGCCCTGATCTGGTGTGCACTGCCTCCCATGGTCGAATAGCTTGGCCAGTGTGGAGCCCTGATCTGGTGTGCACTGCCTCCCATGGTCGAATAGCTTGGCCAGTGTGTCAAGTGCAGAATGTGCAATTGATGTTCATGCCAGTCCCATAGCTGCTGGATGAAGGCTGGCCATTAGGGCTTTCAGGTCCCTTTGCCCATAATGTGAGGTGCACATGCAAGGATGAGGAGGACACTGGAAAGGCTACTCACCCTGACAATCCTCGTGAGGTCATTGAACTTTTTTCTGCATTGGATAGAGTTCCTGGGGACCTCGCTGTTGGCTGTCACCCCGATGGCGACCTCCCTCCAGGCTTTCCTGTAGACGCTGGTCACAGGCTTCTTCCCACTGTCCGGGAACAGGTGTTTGCGTCTCCTCTCCAAAGCCCCAACCAGCAGCTTCAAATCATGGCCAGAGAAGCGCTGCGCTCGTTCACGGGCCTTCTGCATCTTTCCCGGCGCTATTTCTGTTCAGCAGCAGTGTTTAGGCCTAGCTGGAGGGCTGCAGTGTCCAGGGCGTGGCAGCAGACGAACTCGACCCTTCCCCCTTTAAGAGCTGGCCGGCGCCAGGGTGTCTGCTGTCAATCAAGAAATGACCGCACCTGCGCTGCGCCCGGCCTCGGCGGTTTAGCTCAGCACCGCCGGCTTTGCGCCTAAAGATAGTTGTGTAACGCCAGTTTTAGCGCTCGAGCAAACTCTTAGGGCGAAGCTACTGAATATCGGCGAAGTGGCCTCGACTTTGCGCCGGGCGCAAACTTTAGCGGCCGCCCGACTTTTCCGCCCCAAAAGTGGCTATACTGAATTTCTAGGCCTCAATGTCTTGATTTATGTCAAGCTTGTACAAAATGGAAAATGCTGGTCTTGGAGTATCTTCAGACAGCAAACAAAAATATTACACCAAGGACATCAATAGCATATCCGCTAGTTAATTTTTAAACTGTAATTTACTTTTTGATATTTCCAGACATACCTTTACAATTAAATTGTGAGCACTGCTTGAGTTTGTTTGTGGGGACACGTGCTGTTGCAGCGCTCTTCTTGATCCTTTTACAGTTAACAGGATGAGAGTGTACGACGTAGTGATTATAACACAGGGAAAGGTGTAGCAAAACACAAGGGCCTAGAAATTCAGTTGGTTGCGCCAGCCGTTAGCGCCTTCGGAGGAGTAGGTTCCGGGCGCTAGGCGGCTAGCGCCCGGGCGAAGCGTGAACTGCGCCTCGCCCCAACTTCACTAGAGATTTAGCGGCGGCGCAAAGTCTTTGCGCGCGCTCAGCTGCACGCGCAGATCATGACGTCATTTCCTCGTGCAACGCCCTTTGTGCGCCCCCAACCTGAACTTCAGTCGCGCCGCCCCATTGTGCACCTGGCGCCCCTAGCGACTGTTAAGTGGAACAGTGCTCAGCCGATGCGGGGCGCGGGGGGTGCAAATTAAAGGGCACTCATCCTGCAATATAAAAGGCTGCCATTTTGCAGCACACCTTCTTGCGAAACGGATCTTTGGAGAGAGACCAAGGTAGATAGCTTTCTGCTTTGGCCCAACACTCGGACAGGTACTTCTGGCTTCAGGCCACAGCTTTCAAAAAGTTTTTGCCTTCATTGACATCTCATTGTTTGCCAGCATATTATGGGGGCTGCAATGGGTGTAACCGCTGGCTTTCTCAATTACATCCAAAGGGCTCAGAGACGCCATGAGAGACTGGCAGCCCTGGCTAGATGGAGAGGGGGCAACAGGCGTTGGCAAAGGAGGCCTTACCCACCCAGGGTATACCGCCAGCAGTTCTCCTATCTCAACATGTCTGAGGAGCAGTGTGTTCGGAGGCTGCGATTCAGAAGGGACGTGGTCACAGAGATCTGCAGCCACAGCTGAGGTGCAGGACGTCTCTGTCGGTGGCAGTGAAGGTGACGGTGGCTCTCAACTTTTATGCCACCGGCTCCTTCCAATCCGCTACTGGCGACATTGCCAACATCTCCCAGTTCGCCGTGCATTGCTGCATCCGCCAGGTGACCAATGCCCTTTTCAAAAGGAGACGTCAGTTCATCTCCTTCTCCATGGCCCTTGACAAGCAGCAACAGCGTGCAATGGGCTTTGCAGCATTCGCGAGCTTCCCCATGGTGCAGGGCGCCATTGACTGTACGCATGTGGCTTTGCGGGCACCTCTGGAGAATGCCGAGGATTACCGCAACCGGAAGGGCTACCATTCGCTGAACGTACAGCTGGTGTGTGACCACAGGCAGCTCATCCTAGCTGTCAATGCCCGCTTTCCAGGCAGCAGCCACGATGCCTTCATCCTCCGACAGACTTCTGTGGCAGACATGTTCCAGGCCCAGCCTCACCCACGAGGATGGCTTATCGGGGACAAAGGCTATCCTTTGTGTACCTGGCTGATGACCCCGCTCCGTGCGCCCAGCAGCCCTGCTGAAGAGCGATACAACGAGAGCCATCAATCGACCAGGAACATCATTGAACAAACAATCGGCGTCCTGAAGCAACGGTTCCGCTGTCTCGATCGTTCCGGGGGAGCACTGCAGTATTCGCCGGAGCAAGTCTCCCATTTCGTCGTCGTTTGCTGCATGCTGCACAACCTGGCTATCCGCAGGACTCAGCCACTGCCACCACACATTGGAGGACCACCTGAGGAGGAGGAGGAGCAGGAGGAGGAGGAGGAGGACCAGCACAGGAGGGAGGCACAAAGTGCAAGGGCCACCCGTCGCCGGCTTATTGAACGGTTCTAGGCCCCCTCTCAGGGACTGGCTTGTGCCAATGTCAGCAGATGAATGTAGCCGCTCCACAAGCCCTCAGCCGAGCAGGCCAACCAGGACTTAACCAAAAAACCATGCACACTGCAATTTAACAACAAAAATTTATTGAAAACCTCTGCCCTTCCCACATTACATGCTCATGTGGAGAAGCCCCCTCCAAAAACACAAAACTACCAGTCTCGGCCTTACAAAAAGAAAGAAAGACACCAGTCTCGGCCTTACACAAATAAAGATAGACACGAGTGCAGCACGGTGGCATAGTGGTTAGCACTGTTGCCTCACAGCGCCAGAGACCCGGGTTCGAATCCGGCCTCGGGCGACTGTCTGTGTGGAGTTTGCACATTCTCCCCGTGTTTGCGTGGGTTTCCTCCGGGTGCTCCGGTTTCCTCCCACAGTCCAAAGATGTGCGGGTTAGGTTGATTGGCTATCATAAATTGACCCTTAGTGTTAGGGGGATTAAATACGTGGGGTTACGGGGATAGGGTGGGATATGTGTTGGTGTAGGGGTTACGGGGATCGGGTGGGATATGTGTCGGTGCAGGCTTGATGGGCCGAAATGGCCTCTATCTGCACTGTGGCGTTTCTGTGATTCTGTGAGTCTCGGCCTTACACAAAAACAGATAGACACCAGTCTCGGCCTTACACCCAAACAACTGCACAAGTGTCGGCCTTCCAACAAGCACCAGGCATTTGTGCATACTGTGGTAAACCACTGTTCTACCTGTCTGTGTCTGTATGTGTATTCCAATAGGTACAGGTCTGGACATGCCTCGGCTGACTCCTCCCACTATTCCAGGTATATAAGTGACTACCTCCCAGTCCCTTAGTATTCTGGACGGGTCGACCACTTGAGACAAGACCTTCATTCTTTAGTTAATAAAAGCCTGATTGTTACTCGCTCAACCTCAGTCTTTTGAGTAATTGATGGCGCATCACATACCTCTACTTTTTGCCCTGTGAGGGCGATGCCTTGCGCATCCTTGCCTGGCCCCTGCCCGCCCTGCTGCTCCTCCTCAATGGGAGCCCAGTGGCTGCAGCAAGGCTGGGGGAAGGCTGCTGAGGGGCAGATGGCGAGACGGCAGATGCCCTTGGGGGTCGGCCTGCACCAGCTCTGGCCTTGGAGGGGCCGGCTGCTGACTGCTCCAACTCTGGCTGGGCGGCAGCAGTCCGTCCAGCAGCTCGTGGCAGCTGCAATGGCGGAGTGGCAGTGTCGGCTGCAGGAATGGTGGCAACCTGGCAGATCACAGGTGCTCGCTGGTCGCCTGACACATTGGCACTCGCACGGGCCAGCAGTGCAGCATGCGCAGCAACCAGCTGAAGGACAGATTGCTGGGCTGCTGCTGCGCGGCGAGTGGCCTGGCGAGGCCTGGCTGATCCAGCGAGGGTGGCAGCAGTTAGTGCCCGTGTGGCCCTGGTCTGTGTCCGCAATACACCAGCCAGTGAATGGACGGCACGACTGAGCACTTGGCTAGAAGCCGACTGTACTGCCGTGAAGTCCTGCAGACTCGTGGCCTGTGCTGCCGCGATGTCCTGCAGACTCCTGGCCTGTGCTGCATTGATGTCCTGCGCACTCCTGGCCTGTGCTGCATTGAATTGTTCCAGACTCCTGGCCTGTGCTGCACTGAATTGTTGCAGACTCCTGGCCTGTGCTGACCCGAATTCCTGCACACTCCTTGCCAGTGACTCTATGGAGTCAGGCATCCTTGCCACTGCAGCCATGAGCTCAGTGTGCCTGCGCTCAGCCTGGATGGCCATTTCCTCTAGGAGGCGCACCTCCTCTGCGATGACCGTCGCAGGACTGGAGGCCGCACTCACCCTCTGGGGAGAAGTCCGCCGAGCTTCCCCACCCCTCCCGCGTTGCTGCAGGCCGCTGGGCCCCGGAGCTTCACTCTCCTCCGACCCTTCCCCCCCGGCTCCCCTCCAGGGAAGACGTGTCCCCTACATCGGCATGGGCTGGCGCGGCTGAGGGTGGCACTGATGGGCCGGCTTCCTCTTCCTCGTCTTCCGAAGGGCTGACAGTGGCAGCTTGAGGGCCCGCCTCCTCACCTGGCGATTCACCATCTGAAAGCAGGAAGGCACAAGAGTAGCTTGTACAGGTGAAGCTGAAGTGGTCAGGCCTAGGTTGAGGGCTGCAGTGTGCAGGGCGTGGCAGGCAAACAAATCGACCCTCCCCCTTTAAGAGCTGACCGGCGCCAGAGTGTCTGCCGCCAATCAAAAACTCGCCGCACCTGCGCTGCACCCGGCCTCGGTGGTATCACTTAGCACCGCCGGCTTAGCGCCTAAAGATAGTCGTGCATCGCCTGTTTTAGCGCAGCAGCAGCCTCTTGGGGCGATGTGACTGAATATCGGCGAAGGGGGCACGACTTTGCGCCGGGCGCAAACTTTAGCGGCCGCCCGACTTTACCGCCCCAAAAGTGGCTATATTGAATTTCTAGGGCAAAGAGTACAATAATGTAGGACATTGCATTGGAATCTGTATTTGTTGCTTTCCAATCTATGCAGCAAGCGGTCCCATAAGGCTCCAGTCCGTAATGACCCTGTAGTGTATGTACCCGTCTACCCTTAAGGAAATTATTGTATGTAACCGTTCACCTTTAAGGGAACTACTTTAAGTGTGGCACTACTTGTTTGGCTTCTGTATACTGTAATACCGACAGTGACCACACCAGTATATAAGTGTTGTGACAGGATAACTGGGGCAGATTCGCCCGGACCTTCGAATAGTAAAGACCTGTTTGTTGTTATTTCTGAAGTCTGTGTATTTATTAACTGCACAACCCACAGACTTTACAGTGGCGACGAGTCCGATCGTACCCTGCGGCAAGATTACCAAAGCAAGAAGAGCGTCGAAGAGAGGCAACCGCCCTCGTCGTGCTGCTGGAAGAAAACACGAGGCTGCAGCAGGAGAAAGGTGGAAGACTTTAGCAACAAAAGCTTCCGTCTGCAACAGGCACTGACTACCCTTCTACCACGGTACAGAGTGAGCCGATCAGCAGGGAACAAGGCGGCCGAAGAGACTGTGAGTAGGGGAAGGTGTAGAGAATATCCGGAGGATAAGGGCAGAGCACTCGACCTCGGTCGAGGGGGAGCTGAGCCGGTCAAAAGTCAGGTCCAACGGCGTCGGGTGACAGCCGGACCGCGATCGGCGGGAAAAATCCGGGCAGCGACCGCAGCCACGAAGCGCTGAGCCTGCGAGTAGGCGCGGGAAGAGTAACCCAGCCGCAGCCGGGGAGGGAAACACCGGTCTGCGAGAGGGCTGGGGAGGCGAACGGGAACCGTGCGGGTGAGAGCCGGGTGCGGAGAGTGAGACTGCGAGGAGCCAGTCCAGCGGCTGAGCTGTTCTCCACCAACGGGGTACTCAGAGCCGGCAAAACCGAACGTGCGGGAGTGGGAGAGAGACACAGCCGAAAACGGGGTGAGAGACTGCGCGAGAGCCAGTCCAGCGGCTGAACTGTCCTCCGTTAACGGGGTGTACCCAGCGCCGGTAGAGCCGTGCGGGCGGGCGGGAGAAGACAGAGCCGAGTAGGGGGAGCTGTGCGAGAGCCAGCCCAGCGGCTGAACCTGTCCGCTGCGGGGAAAGCGTACCCCTTCCACCAGGAAGAAACGCGGGAAGCCGCCATTAGGCGGAGGAGCCGACAGAAGCGGGAAACCGCCATTGAAGTGGGCGGGGAGAGAAAGGAAGAGCGGGAAACCGCCAAATTCGCGGGAAAAGCCGCCATCTTAGAAAAAAAAAAATACATAAGAATTTAAAGAAATATTTGTGTTGTACCCAAAGAAAGGAAGATGCCTAAGCGTGGGGACAGCAACGATTTTAACTCCGAAATAGAAGACTGGCCCACGTACGTGGAACGTATTGAGATACATTGTAAGGCTAACAAAATAGCTAAGGAGGAAAAAGCTGTAACCTTACTTAACATGATGGGTGCGAAAACATTCGGGTTGTTGAAACATCTTCTCTCTCCAGCTAAACCGGCGGATCAGACTTTCGAGGATATAGTAGCGGTGCTGAAGGATCACTTGAACCCCACACCGTTGAAGCTGGCTGAACGATTCAGATTCTATGCGAGAACGCAGAAGAAAGACGAAAGCAACGCGGAATACTTGGTCGAACTGCGGAGGCTAGCGAAACACTGCCAGTTCGGAGGGAATCTGACAGAGGCACTGCGAGACAAGTTCGTATGTGGATTGTCCAAAGAAGGGACGCAAAAGCGACTACTGGAAGAGAACAACCTCACACTTGACAGGGCTGTCCTTATAGCCGCATCATACGAAGCCGCAGCAAAAGGAACGGCGGTAATGCAGCGGAAGGCGGTGGCACTAGGGGTTGACCACATCACCTCGAGGACTACGAAATGCTATCGTTGTGGGAAGACAACACACGACCAGAAGCGTTGCTGGGGTAAAAACCAAGAATGCCGGAAATGTGGCAAGATCGGGCACATAGCTAAAGTGTGCCGGTCAGGAACGACGTACAACAATAACGAGTCCTCACAAAAATGGTACAGAAAGGTACAAGAGGCGACTAGGAAGAGTCTGAAGGAACAGAAGTCAGACTCACACTCCAAACACAAAGGACTGGACAGTCTGAGAATCCACAACGTGAGCAATGAAGCCGACCGACAAACTATTTGGATAATGTTACAGATTGAGAAGGTCCAAGTAAAAATGGAAGTAGACACCGGATCGGTGTTGACTGTCATGAATAAGCATGACTATAAAAAGTTTTTCAAGCATATTCCACTACGGAATACGGATCTAGTGCTGCAGACATACACGGGGCACAAAGTATTCCCCATCGGAAAACTAGAGGTTAAGGTGAGATACCAGGATAAAGTTCACCACCGGTTAGATCTGTATGTGTTGCCTGAGGGAGGTCCACCACTTCTGGGACGAGAGTGGATCCGAAAAATAAAGATGGACTGGCATGCACTAAACACCATGACGGTGGAGTCCGAAAAAGATGATGTCAAACCTGAACGGTTGTCCAGAATATTAGACGAAGCTAAAGAGGTATTCCAGCAAGGACTGGGAACGCTGCGAGGTATTAAAGCAAAGGTCAAGATTGCAGAACATGCAAGCCCAAAGTTTTTTAAGGCCAGATCGGTACCGTACGCAATACGACCAGCAGTAGAGGCAGAACTAGAAGAACTTGAACGATCAGGGGTTCTGTCAAAAGTAGACTGGAGTGAGTGGGCCACGCCCATTGTTCCCGTCATGAAATCCTCACCAAGTAATAAGCCAGGGGGACCGGGGAAGGTCCGTATCTGCGGAGATTTCAAGATCACAGTGAATCCGGTGCTTCACACGGTACAATACCCGCTTCCGCGGGTTGAAGATATTTTTGCTTCATTGGCTGGAGGGAAGCACTTCACGAAGATAGACTTGGCTCAGGCATATTTACAGATGGAGGTTGAGGAAGAGTCACGCCAATACCTCACCATCAACACTCACAGAGGCTTGTATCGCTATAATAGACTGGTCTTTGGAGTAGCTTCGGCGCCAGCAATTTGGCAGAGGGCCATGGAACAGGTGTTACAAGGAATTCCAAGCACGCAGTGCTACTTAGATGATATTCTAATCACGGGAAAAGATGAGGAAGAACACCTCACGAATTTGAAACTGGTACTCACCAGGTTGAAGGAGTATGGCCTTCGGGTTAATCGCAAGAAGTGTGAGCTCTTCCAAAAACGGATCTCATACTGCGGTCATGTCATTGACCGAGGGACTACATAAGTCACCGGAAAAGATAGAAGCGGTCGTGAAGGCCCCCGCTCCAGGAAACGTGTCACAGCTAAGGTCATTCTTGGGGTTGATTAATTATTATCACAAGTTTCTGCCAAATTTATCTACGGTGCTGCATCCGCTAAATGAGCTGTTGCGGAAAGAAACACCATGGAGGTGGAGTGAAGAATGCAAAAAGGCTTTTCGCAGGAGCAAGGAGTTGATTACCTCTGAAGAAGTGTTGGCTCATTTCAACCCAGCATTACCCCTTCGGCTAGCTTGTGATGCTTCCCCGTACGGAATTGGGGCAGTACTTTCGCACAGACTACCAAATGGCTCGGAAAGGCCGGTGGCATTCGCGTCCCGATCATTGACACCAGCGGAACGAAATTACGCCCAGATAGATAGGGAGGCCCTCAGTCTTGTGTGGGGCGTGAAGAAATTCAACCATTACCTGCAGTGTAAGAGGTTCACATTGCTGACGGACCACCAGCCGTTGGTGTCCATATTCAACCCAAACAAGGCCGTTTCTACCATGACGGCACAAAGGTTACAAAGATGGTCAGTTTTACTTGGGGCACACCAGTATGATATTGAATACAAACGGTCCAAACAGCATGGAAACGCTGATGGGCTATCACGCTTGCCATTGCCGATGGTAGAAGAAGCGAGGACAGTGGACCCAGTAGAGTTGTTCCACTCATCAATAGTGGAGTGTCTGCCGATAACAAACTCAATGATTGAGAATGAGACAAGGAATGACCCGACTCTTTCACGAGTCTATGATTTAACGGTGGAGGGATGGCCAGCACAGTGCGAACCAACACTGCAAGCATTCTCACAGAGGAAAGAACAACTGTCAGTGTGTCGAGGAACCCTGATGTGTGGGTCTAGAGTGGTGATTCCACCCAAACTCCAAAAGAAGGTACTCAAGGAGCTGCACGAAGGACACCTGGGTGGCGTAAAGATGAAGAATCTAGCAAGGGCGTTTGTGTGGTGGCCAGGCATCGATGGGGACATAGAGGAGATCACGAAGAATTGCCTAGGATGTCAGAGGGTTCAGAATGCGCCACCACAGGCTCCTCTGCACCCATGGGAGTGGCCCTCATCTCCCTGGCAAAGAGTACACATCGACTTTGCTGGTCCATTTATGGACTCGATGTTCCTAATAGCGGTAGATGCCCACTCCAAGTGGCCAGAAGTAATTAAGATGACCACCACCACGACGGAAAAAACCATCACGGTGTTAAGGACTACGTTTGCTCGGAATGGCCTGCCAGAACAGATCTGTTCTGACAATGGACCGCAATTTGTATCTGAGGAATTTAAGAAATTCTTAAAGAGCAATGGAGTTAAACATTACACGTCAGCCCCATACCATCCCGCCTCCAATGGATTGGCTGAAAGGTTTGTCCAGACCTTCAAGAAGGCCGTAAAGGCCATGAGTAATGAAGACATAAGTTTACAGCATAAGGTGGATAGTTTTTTGTTGGCATACCGAAATGCAACCCATGCGGTCACAAATCAAACTCCCGCGATGATGTTTTGTAATAGACGCCTACGATGTCGGCTGGATTTACTCAAACCAAACGTCAGAAGGGACGTAGAGAACCGGCAATTCCAGGGCATGAACGAAAGGGCCACTAGATCCTTCCAGACCGGTCAACGAGTTTTGGCCCGGGACTATCGTACTGAGAAATGGCAGCCTGGAACGATTGGAAAAAGGCTAGGCCCGTTGATGTACACTGTGGACATTGGAGACAATATAATAAGGCGCCATGTTGACCAGATCATAGGGTCCGCCACAAATGGGCCCCCGACTTCACCACCTTACCCGGATAAGGTTGAGACTGAGTTACCCAGAACACCTACGTCCGATCTGGTAGTTCTGGAGTCAGAGGAACCTGACACTGTGCTTCGAGCCGATTCAACTTTACCAGAAACACCTACTAGCCCGCTTGGAATGACGACACCACTGCGGCGTTACCCGGACAGAATCCGGAAACCTCCCGAAAGACTGAACCTATGAACTGTCTTAAATAAATCTGTATATATATATGTGATAATGTATGTCCACTATGGACTCAGTATGTTGAAAGCTAAAAAGGGAGGATTGTAGTGTATGTACCCGTCTACCCTTAAGGAAATTATTGTATGTAACCGTTCACCTTTAAGGGAACTACTTTAAGTGTGGCACTACTTGTTTGGCTTCTGTATACTGTAATACCGACAGTGACCGCACCAGTTTATAAGTGTTGTGACAGGATAACTGGGGCAGATTCGCCCGGACCTTCGAATAGTAAAGACCTGTTTGTTGTTATTTCTGAAGTCTGTGTATTTATTAACTGCACAACCCACAGACTTTACAGACCCCAATTTGCCAGAGGAGAAATGGCAAATATAAAAGCATATGCCCAAGCAAAGGCGATCAGGAGACATGTATGCATTGATGTAAATCTGTTGCCTGTTATAGAATAAAAAATTAGAATCAAAACAGAAGTACATGATGCACAAGAACACTATAGAGCATGGAATGGTCCATCAAAACCCATTCCTTTCACAGACCCCATACAATTTATCCAATTATGGACTGTACGCCACCTATTTAAATTCCTGACTGAATAAATTACATAAATATTCCATCATCCCCAAAAAAGCTAAATTTCAGAATATTTATCATTACCAAACATCAACCTTGGCACCATTCTTCCCCCACAACCAGCACATTGGGGCTGATTTTCAGTTTGCGTGGACATTGGGTGATGGGTACTGGTCAGGCTACATTAACATGTCTTTGACAAGGTGGCCATATGTTTGGAGCGAGGGCTGGCAGGCGATAGCTCAGAGGATTGGGGGCAGCAGGCAGGATCATACAAAATTGTTAGCTTTTCCATGTTTGGAGCAGCCTCTAGCATTCCCTTTTAAGAATTGCTGGTTAGGTCACTCTAAGCACAGTTCTACTGGGCAGAGCTTGTGCAGTAGAAACCCCCAAATTGCATCGGGGTCCTATGTACAATGATGAGGCACCTGTCTATACAAAGGACCCCAGCAAAATCCCTCTCCTCCTGCACCCACAAAGGAAAGTTTTAAACTTACTTGGAAAGGCCTCTTCGGTCTTCATGACTAGTTGTAGCTGTTCGGGAGGCCGCTGTGGACACCCCACTCTCTTCCAAGTTAAGATGGCGTCAGGGTCCACCATAACAGGACCCTAATTTGCATAAATGTATGAGGCTCCCACCTGACTTGGGTGGGCGCCTCAGATGCCTGAAAAATCAGGTATTTTTAAATCGGAATGGAGCAGGAACGGAGTGAGTATTTCACCCATTCCATTTTAACTACTCGCCTGCCCGGGCGGGGGAAGTTAAAAAATTCCCCTTGTATAACCTGAGAAGGGGAAATTGGAAATTGGAGCAGGCCATTCAGCCCCTCAAGCCTGTTCCACCAAAGAAATGTGGATGCATTTAAGGGGAAGCTAGATAAGCACATGAGGGAGAAAGGAATAGAAGGATATGCTGAAAGGGTTAGATGAAGTAGAGCGGAAGGAGGCTCGTGGGGAGTATAAACACCAGCATAGACACGTTGGGCTGAATGGCCATTTTCTGTGCTGTAAATTCTATCTAATTCTATGTAGATGAAGCAGTCTTGGATTGATGTATTATTGCAAATATTCCCTGAATTGCATTTGAAATTCGACATGTATTGTAAAATTGTTCAACTACTACAACATAAGATTTTAGAACCTACCATAAGCAGGGTAACAGACCTTCATACAGCAGACAATGCTCAACACTGTCAGATTAGTAAGGCTGCAGATACCAAACAACACACCACAGAAAGCATAATAGATGCACCACCCTTGACTAAACAACCATCTGGAAGAGAGATCACTCTGTTAGTCATCTTGTAAGAGTATGTAGACAAAAAGTTAAATTAGGTCTACTATATCCTGGATAAAGTTGGACTGGACTTACTTAAATGCTTCACACTGCTGAGATATATATGCAATTTTTTTAATCTGATAAGGTTGTCCAATTTCCTTCTCGCATCTGTTTTTCTAATCTCAAAATGGAGATGCTTTGGGCTGCTTTCACAATATGTCATAAAATTTGAACTTAACCTGACGACTGATCCTTAAGCATATGAAGCCCTGAAGCATATGTTTGTACAAGAATAAATTATTTGTAATTCAGAGCCAAAGTATGTTCATGCAGTTTTCCTGCTCTTGCATCTTACCTGCTGTCAAACATTTCTGTAATCTAATGCTACTCAGTATTTTTCCTTGCCTCCATTTCATTGTCACTTACTTTGATGTATGAGGAGAGAGTGGGTCAG
The DNA here is from genome assembly GCF_052327205.1 of Somniosus microcephalus. NCBI lineage: Eukaryota > Metazoa > Chordata > Chondrichthyes > Squaliformes > Somniosidae > Somniosus > Somniosus microcephalus. The sequence continues at coordinate 144,641,027 of NC_140999.1, forward strand.
TTAGGCTTATATTTCCTAGAGTTTAGAAGAATGAGAGGGGATCTCATTGAAACTTATAAAATTCTAACAGGACTAGACAGACAAGATGCAGGAAGGATGTTCCCGGTGGCAGGGGAGTCCAGAACCAGGGGTCACAGTCTAAGGATAAGGGGTAAGCCATTTAGGACTGAGATGAGGTGGAATTTCTTTACCCAGAGTGGTGAACCTGTGGAATTCTCTACCACAGAAGGCAGTTGAGGCCAATTCATTAAATATATTCAAGAAGGAGTTAGATATATTTCTTAAGGCTAAAAGGATCAAGGGATATGGGGAGAAAGCAGGGACAGGGTACTGAATTTGGATGATCAGCCATGATCTCATTAAATTGCGGAACAGGCTCGAGGGGCCGAATGGCCTACTCCTGCTCCTATCTTCTATGTATCTAGGTATGTATTTTCTACATCTATACTTCACTTTAATAAGTTTAGTTGTAGCTCAATTCTCAACTCCCTTTCACATCTTATATACAGATTTTTTATTTTTTCCCCTACAAATAGCCACACATGGAGTGTTTCAAAAAAGTCACAGGGGGAGAAATTCGGTTGCTAGTGCCAGCGATTAGCACCTAAAGAGGTCGAGAATTGGGGCGTTACCCAAATTTCGGGCGGGCGCAGTGAACCCAGCGCCTCTCGCCATATTGAGTGGTATTTTAGCGCTGGCGTTAAGTCTTAGCGCCCGCGCCCGGGCAGATCATGACATCATTTCAGTGTGCAACGCCTTCTTGGCGCCCCAGACTGAAAATTCAGTGGCGCCCCCCTCTGTTCCGCCCGGCATTAATAAGGACAGCTTCCAGGAACGTTCCCCAGTGGCTCTCGGGCTTAGGGGGGCGCTATTTAAAGGGCACTGCACTGGTATAAAAGCGGCAGCCATTTTGGGAGCACAACTTATTTGTGATTTACACAGATTGGAACAGTTGAACTCTGAGCCATTTCACTACTGACCCAGTGCTGCCAGAGGACCTTCAGCCTTCATATCATCACCCTGCTGCTGGTGATCGCTTACACCCTTTTTAATTTCTGCTGGCCTATTATTATGGGGGCTGCTTTGGAGGGGAACGTCCTGCTGCTCGACCATCTTGAAAGGGCATAGGGCTGGAGGGAGAGAGGGCCAGGAATGGCCAGACGGAGGAGGGCCAACAGACGTCGCCACACCAGACCTTACGCTGCCAGGGTATTCAAGCAGCAGTTCTCTTACCTCAACATGTCAGAGGAGCAGTGTGTTAGGAGGCTGCGATTCTGAAAGGAGGTGGTGACTGAGCTGTGCCACCTGCTTCAGGAAGATCTGCAGCCGCAGATAAGGTGCAGGACCTCTCTGTCGGTGGCTGTGAAGATAACAGTGGCATTGAATTTCTATGCGACCGGCTCCTTCCAGTCAGCAACTGGGGACATTGCCAACATATCCCAGTTTGCGGTGCATAGCTGCATCCAGCAGGTTACAGATGCCCTGTTTAAAAGGCGGCGTCAGTACATCTCCTTCAATGTGACACCGGAGAAGCAGCAGGAGCGCGCAGAGGGCTTCGCGGCAATAGCGGACTTCCCCATGGTGCAGGGCGCCATTGACTGCACGCACGTGGCTTTGCGGGCGCCTGTACAGAATCCTGAGGTGTTCCGCAACCGCAAGGGGTTCCACTCCTTGAATGTGCAGCTGGTCTGTGACCACCGACAGCTGATCCTGGCGGTCAATGCACAGTTCCCAGGCAGCAGCCACGACGCTTTCATCCTGCGCCAGACTTCAGTCACTGACCTTTTCGAGGCCCCGGCTCACCCAGAAGGCTGGCTTCTCGGCGACAAGGGCTATCCACTGTGCCCATGGCTGATGACCCCGCTCCGTACGCCCAGCACCCCTGCAGAAGAGCACTACAACATCAGCCATCAGGCGACGAGGAACATTGTGGAGCACACAATCGGCGTGCTCAAGCAGCAGTTCCGCTGTTTGGACCATTCGGGAGGAGCCTTGCCGTACTCACCAGAGAGAGTCTCCCACTTCATTGTTGTCTGCTGCATGCTCCATAATCTCGCCACCCTGTGCACCCAGCCAATGCCAGCAGACATTGAAGGACCAGCAGAGGAGGAGCAGGAGCAGGAGCAGGAGGAGGAGGACCAAGACGGGAGGGTCCGAGAAAGTGGAAGGGCCGTCCGTCTGAGGCTGATAAGGAGTCGGTTCTAGGCCCCTCTCACGGACTGCTTGGTGCCATTGGAAGACCACAAATGGAACCATTCAGAGAACCCAAAGCCTATGAAGGCCACAATGATTGTAAATAGCAGACATGGCCAATGACATTAAAATTCTTTGTTTATTTTGAAAATTGTGCTTCCTTCCAACATGACAAAGCAATGGCAACTGAAAGCTTAACTAACAAACTAACACATAAGTGACTCGCACACCCGGGAGACTATCCAAAACATGAGTAACATTCAGAACACGTGCCTCGCACACCCAGGAGACTATCCAAAACATGACTAATATTCAGACCACCATCCACGGCCTTGATTTCTAGAAATAGGAGGTTTCTGCAGCTCCTTCTACTCTTTCCCCTTTGATGGAGATCTACTTCTCTTGCGAGAAAGGCCCCTTCCCTCCCTGCAGCTCCTCCGTAATGGGACCCCAGTGGCTGCATGAAGGCTGGGGGACACCTGCTGACTGTCCGAACGCAGGACGGCCCGGACGGACTCTGGGCTTGGAGGGGCCAGATGCTGACTGCTCCAATTGGGCATGGGTGGAAGCAGTCTGTCCTGCAGGTAATGGCAGCTGCAGTGGAGACGTGCCAGCGTTGGCATCAGGAATGCTGACATCCTGAGAGTGGACACCAGCTCCGTGGTCGGCCGACACACTGGCACTCTGACGGGGCAGCACCGCAGCATGCGGACCCATCGGCTGGTCCACAGATTGCTGGCCTGATGTGGTGCTGCAAGGGCCCCGGGTAATCCTGCCTGAACCATGGAGGGTGGCAGCAGTCAGTGCTTGTGTGGCCTCAATCTGCCTCTGCATGAGGCCAGCGAGGGACTGCGTGGCAGGTGCCAGTGCATCGGTGAAGCCCTGGACAGTCCTTTCCAGTGATGTCGCGACGCCCTGGGCACTCCTTTCCAGGGCTGCCCCGAAGTCCTGCACAATCCTTTCCTGTGCTGCCCCGAACTCTTCCACACTCCTTGCCAGTGTCTCGACAGCTTCAGGCATCCTTCCAACTGCAGCCATCAGTTCAGTGTGCCTGAGTGGAGCCTGGGCGCTCATTTCGGCAAGGGAATGCACCTCTTCTGCACTCTGTGCAGCAGTCATCGTGGCCTGACGCGCCCTCCGGGGAGATGGCTCCCGAACTTCCCTCCCCCCCTTGCGCTGCTGGAGGCCGCTGGTTCCTGCAACTGGTTCCTCCTCAGATCCATCCCCCCCGCTCCCTTCCAGGGAAGCACTATCCCCAGTCTGCAGATGGGCTGGCTCGCCTGAGGGTGGGACGGATGATCCGGCTTCCTCCTGGTCGTTGCCTCCGGAGTCAGTGTCCCTGGCAGCTAGATGGCCCGGCTCCCGAGCTGGTGATGCAGCATCTGAAAGCAGGGAGGTTGAAGAGTGGATTTAGCGAAAGGCCAGGGTGGTAGCAAGGGATGCAAGAGTGCTGCAATGCTCTGACATGGGTCCAGGCTGAAAAAGCATGCTGGTGGGGGGAACAAGTGGAAGGAGAGAGTTCAAAAAGGTGATGACCTTACCATCGCTGTGCACAATGGGGTCGGCAGCCCCAGTGGTGACAGGACCTATCATCCGGCCTCCAGCAATCTGGTGGACTCTTTCCTCCAGGTCCGTCAGTTCCTGCAGCGGAGGAGGGCCCCCGCCAGTACGATTCTGTTCCCTCCGGTTCCTGGCCAGCTTACCCTGCAGGAGAAAGGACGGGAAGTTCTGAAACATGCTGCCCTGAGTTGTCATCTCATGCCCCCCCATGGTGGATCAGCCCTTACAGTATGCCCTGAATTGAATGTACGTGTGCGTTCCCAGAAAGGGCCATGGGTCCTGGCTGACAGATGGCCATTGGGGCATCGCGCACCCTCTGGCCATAAAGGATGGTGCAGATGGAGGGATGAAGAAGATTGCCAGCAAGCCACTCACCCTAATGACCCGAGTGAGATCGTTGAACTTCTTCCTGCATTGCACAGGAGTCCTGGGTGCCATGCTGCTGGAGTTGACTCTTTGACAAACGTCCCTCCAAGCTCTGCGGTACTCGTTCTGAGGAGGCCTCTTGCCATTGTCAGGGTACAGCACTGCTCACCGGCGCTCCACTGCGTCAACCAAAACATCCAATGCCCTTTGGGAAAAGCGCTCCGTTCTCTGCCTCACCCTCTCCATCTTGTCAAAGTTTGCAACGCCTCAGTTTGCACAGCGCCGAAATTGAGGCCTACAGGGCGATGAGTCTGGCTGCTGAACCTAAATGACCCGCTCCTTTAAGAGCTGGCTGGCGCCTGCATGTCTCGTGGTCATCGATTATTGACAGCACCTGCGCTGCGCCCGTCCGCCCAGGTATTGAGTAGCGCCGGCAGGTTAGCGCCTTAGGAGTCCCGTGCAGCGCCTGATTTAACGCCGCAATCACCCTCAGGGGCGCAGCAACACAATATTGCTGGAGGTGGTGATAAGTTGCGCATCGCCAATTCTAGCGCCCCGAGTGGGGCTATACCCAATTTCTCCCCCAGAGTGTTTGTGGAAAATGTGGAAAAAATAATTTTTCATCCAATAATAACTTTGTGACTTTGTCCCTATAGTACAATTTTGCAATGCTCTGTTCTTTCCTATCCCTTGTAAATGAGCTATAGGATGTTTGAAAAATGGTATAAAAACATTTACCAGAATGGTACAGTGGCAATTATTACACAATAATAAAAAAATCATAAAGGCCCTGAAATTGCGGTCGGTGGTGTAGCTAAGGAGTATGCCGCCGACCTCCGAATGAAACCCGCACTTACCTGGTGCGAAGCCCCGAGCAAAAAGTTGCTTTCAAACGCTGCAGAGTTGTGCGCAGAGTAGTGGCCCACGGATCCCAGGGGCGCACCGTCGTGCGTAAGCGTACCTGGGATCACGTGGGGTGGTGCCACTAGCCAATCAGGAAACATAGAAAGCTCCATTTGACTAATATGCTTTAGAGGAAGACATAGGTCAATTGGAATGCTGCCTACAGCAGGGTTAAGCATAGCAACTTGACAGCCTCACTATAAATACTGGCTGGCCTTCGTTAGAACACAAAACCCTGTCACCTCAGAATTGTGACGACCAAACCCTTTTGTCAATAGAAGTAGATCGATAGACTTTTTAAAACTGGCAATATAGTTTTTTGGTTGATAATTCAATTTTGAAATGAGAAGATTGACTCTGCAAGATTAAAAAAAGGATTAAAACGATCTCAAAACCAGGGAGAGTTCAAAAGCAGCGGGAGCAGAGCGAGAGCGCCAAAACCCGGGAGAGTTCAAAAGCAGCAGGAGCAGAGCGAGAGTGCCCAAACCCAGGAGAGTTCAAAAGCAGCAGGAGCAGAGCGAGAGCGCCAAAACCCGGGAGAGTTCAAAAGCAGCGGGAGCAGAGCGAGAGCGCCCAAACCCGGGAGAGTTTAAAAGCAGCAGGAGCAGAGCGAGAGTGCCCAAACCCAGGAGAGTTTAAAAACAGCAGGAGCAGAGCGAGAGTGCCCAAACCCAGGAGAGTTTAAAAACAGCAGGAGCAGAGCGAGAGTGCCCAAACCCAGGAGAGTTCAAAAGCAGCGGGAGCAGAGCGAGAGTGCCCAAACCCAGGAGAGTTTAAAAGCAGCAGGAGCAGAGCGAGAGTGCCCAAACCCAGGAGAGTTTAAAAACAGCAGGAGCAGAGCGAGAGTGCCCAAACCCAGGAGAGTTTAAAAACAGCAGGAGCAGAGCGAGAGTGCCCAAACCCAGGAGAGTTCAAAAGCAGCGGGAGCAGAGCGAGAGTGCCCAAACCCAGGAGAGTTTAAAAACAGCAGGAGCAGAGCGAGAGTGCCCAAACCCAGGAGAGTTCAAAAGCAGCGGGAGCAGAGCGAGAGTGCCCAAACCCGGGAGAGTTCAAAAGCAGTGGGAGCAAAGCGAGAGCGCCAACACCCGGGAGAGTTTAAAAGCAGCGGGAGCAGAGCGAGAGCTCCAAAACCCGGGAGAGTTCAAAAGCAGCGGGAGCAGAGCGAGAGCTCCAAAGCCCGGGAGAGTTTAAAAGCAGCGGGAGCAGAGCGAGAGCTCCAAACCCGTGACATCACCAGAAAGCAGGTAAGTGATTGGTTGGTGAGTATTTCTCGCTTTTTTTCCAAACTTGAGCATCTAAATTTAAGTGCCTTGGTGTAGATTATAACGTATAAGTGCTCCAAATTTTAAAACTAATTAATTAACTGAGATGGGCATGTTGTTGCATGTGGGAACTCGTGGACACCATTGAGGTCCAGGGCGACCACATCTGCAGCAAATGTTGGCTGCTCGAGGAACTTTGGCTCAGAGTTGATGAGCTGGAGTCCGAGCTTCAGACACTGCGTCACATTAGGGAGGGGGAACGTTACCTGGGCACTAAGTTCCAGGAGGCAGACACACCCACTAGAATAATTACTTCCAATTTGGTCCATGGTCAGGGACAGGAGGGTGTGACTACAAGCAAGGCAGGTATTGGGATCAGGAGGTAGTGGTGGAGGAGCCTCAGCCCTTGGCCTTGTCCAACAGGTACGAGATTCTTGCTCCCTGTGTGGACGAGGCCAGGGATTGCAGGGAGGATGAGCAATCTAACCACAGCACCATGGTACAGGGAGCCATTCAAGTTGGGGGAGCAAAAAGAAATGTTGTAGTGATTAGGGACAGTATAGTGAGGGGGATAGATATTGTTCCCTGCAGCCGAGAGCGTGAGTCCCGAAGGCTGTGTTACCTGCCTGGTGCCAGGGTTAAGGACATCTCCTCTGGGCTGGAGAGAAACTTGGAGTGGGAGGGGGAAGATCCAGTTGTCATGGTCCACGTAGGTACCAATGACATAGGTAGGACAAAGAAAGAGGTTCTGCTGAGAGAGTATGAGCAGCTAGGGGCTAAATTAAAAAGCAGAACCACAAAGGTAATAATCTCTGGATTACTACCTGAGCCACGAGTGAATTTGCATAGGGTAAGTAAGATCAGAGAAATGAACGAGTGGCTCAATGACTGGTGTGGGAGAAATGGGTTTCGATTTGTGGGGCACTGGCACCAGTACTGGGATAAGAGGGAGCTGTTCCATTTGGATGGGCTTCACTTGAACCATGCTGGGGCTAGAGTCCTGGCAAATCAAATAACTAGGGCTGTAGAGAGGGTTTTAAACTAAATAGTTGGGGGGAGGATCCAGGTGAGCGGGAAAATAAAAAGTAAATGAGAAATGAGAAAGCAATAGCACAGACTAGAGATGGGGGAAATAATAACCAGAGTGTGACAGGAAGGGACAGAGGGGGAGAAATTCAGTGGAGCCGCAAAGGAGGCGCCAAGCTCGCCTGGGCGCTGGAATTAGCGCAGCGATCGGAGCAGTTGCGACCGCCGGAAATTCAGCTTGAACGCCCTAAGAGGGACACGGGGCGCGGCTCGAGGCGCTCCGCGTCCCTCTTAGGGCGCTGAAACTGAATATCGCAGCGCAATGTGCCGCAGCGCCACACGCTGCGGCATGGCGCGCTGCGGTACTGCAGGCCTTCCTCCCATTCTTAAGGGGGAGGGGCCTGCACCAGCGCGAGCGGAGATCGTGAGTGCCGGCAAAAGAGCCTGGCACCGAGGAGAAGTGCCGGGCTCTCGGAAAACAGCCGGCACTGCCGCGGGGGGAGATCAGGTGGCCGGGGACGGAGGTGCTGACAGGCGGCCGCTGAAAAAACGGCCGCCCCGCACCTCCACCTTAATTTGCGCCACTGCCGCCACAGGTAGGCCCCGTGAACCGGGCGCGATTTGCGAATGGCACTACAGAGGCGGGCGCTACCGAATATCGAGATCGGGAAGGTAGCGGGGCGCTGTGCACACCGATGACGTCATCGGTGGCGGCGCAGCGCAACAGGCTAACGCCGCCATTAGCGCCCCAGCTAAATATCGCGGGAGGCATGGCCAGTGGCGCTAAAGCCACTGAGTACCCTCTTTTGGCACTAACTGGTGGCGCAGCCCATCGAATTTGTAGGCCAGAATGTTTAAAAATCAGAGTGTAACAGAAAAAAAGGCTAAAACAAGGAAAAATGGTAAAAAGACAAAGTTAAAAGCTCTATATCTGAATGCACGCAGCATTCATAACAAGATAAATGAGTTGACGGCACAAATAGATACAAATGGATATGATCTGATCACCATTACAGAGACATGGTTGCAAAGCGACCAGGGCTAGGAACTGAATATTCCAGGGTATATGATAATTCGGAAGTATAGAAAGAAAGGAAAGGGAGGTGGGGTGGCTTTGTTGGTGAAAGATGGGATCAGTGCAGTGGTAAGAAGTGATATTGGCTCAGAAGATCAAGATGTAGAATCGATTTGGGTGGAGATAAAAAATAATAAGGGGGAAAAGTCTCTAGTGGGTGTAGAATACATGCCCCTGAATGGTAGCAATGCTGTTGGACAGGGTATAAATCAACAATTAATGGAGGCCTGTAAAAAAGGTACAGTAATAATCATGGGTGATTTTAATCTCTATATTGATTGGACAAATCAAATTGGCCATGGTAGCCTGGAGGAGTTCATAGAGTGCATCCGGGATGTTTTCCTCGAACAGTATGTAATGGAACCAACCAGGGAGCAGGCTATCTTGGATCTGTTACTATGTAATGAGACAGAATTAATAAATGATCTCATAGTAAAGGATCCTCTAGGAAAGAGTGATCATAGCATGGATGAATTTCAAATTCAGTTGGAGGGTGAGAAAGTTGTATCCCAAACCAGTGTCTTGATCTTAAACAAAGGCAATTATAATGGCATGAGGGCAGAACTGGCTAAAGTGGACTGGAAAAACAAATTAAAGGGTAAGAAAGTTGAAATGCAGTGGCAGACATTTAAGGAGATATTTCATAACTCTCAACAAAAATATATTCCAGTGAGAAAGAAAGATTTTAAGAGAAGGGAGCACCATCTGTGGCTAACTAAGGAAGTAAAGGATGGTATCAAATTGAAAACGAAGGCTTACAATGTTGCCAAGATTGGTGGGAGACTAGAGGATTGGGAACTTTTTTTAAACCAGCAAAGGATGACTAAAAAAATAATAGAGAGAGAAGATGAATTATGAGAGTAAGCTGACAAGAAACATTAAAACAGATAGTAAGAGCTTCTACAGGTATATAAAAAGGAAGAGGGTAGCTAAAGTAAACATTGATCCCTTAGAGGATGAGACTGGGGAATTAATAATGGGGAATGGGGAAATGGCAGAGACTCTGATCAAATATTTTGCGTCTGTCTTCACTGTAGAAGACACTAACAACATCCCAATAATGGATAATCAAGGGGCCACAGGGAGTGGGGAACTAAAGACAATCACTATCACTAAGGATATAGTACTTGGTAAAATAATGGGACTAAAAGACGACAAGTCCCCTGGACCAAATGGCATGCATCCCAGGGTCTTAAAAGAAGTGGCTGCAGAGATGGTGGATGCATTGGTTGCAATATACCAAAATTCCATTAACTCTGGAGAGGTCCCAGTGGATTGGAAAACCGCTAATGTAACGCCCCTATTTAAGAAAGGAGGGAGACGGAAAGCAGGAAACTATAGACCAGTTAGCCTAACATCTGTCGTTGGGAAAATGCTGGAGTCCTTCATTAATGAAGCAGTAGCAGGGCATTTAGAAAAACATACTGCAGTCAAACAGAGTCAGCATGGTTTTAGGAAAGGGAAATCATGTTTAACCAATTTGCTGGAGTTCTTTGAGGATGTAACACGTAGGGTGGACAAGGGTGAGCCAGTGGATGTGGTGTATTTGGATTTCCAGAAGACATTCGATAAGGTGCCTCTGCTGGTGGATAGTTCTGCTTTCTGGAGAATCTCCGCCTGCAGAAAACTCTTAGAATTCTTACGCCTGGTAAAAGCAGGTGTAAGGCCTGCTTTTACCAGGATAAGAGCTGAAAAAAGTAAAAATAATTTTTCTTTTCACTCATTTATCATTTAAAAATACTTTAAAAAAAGGTAAGTTTATTTTTAGCCCTGTAAAAAACTTTAATTATTTTTTTCAAAAAATTAAATTTTTGTTTAAAGTATTTCATTTATTGTAATTTCATCTCATTTTAAAAATGTGATTTTTTTTTTAACTTTTATTTAATGTTTTAAAGTGTTTTTGGGGTGATCTCCATTCATATATTTGACAGCTCTACCTGTCAAGTGTAAGAAGGGAGATTACCTTCTTTGATTGGCTCCCCATGGCCCACGTGATCACAGGGATGCTTGCGAACCACATGCGCCCCTGGGATATGAAGGCCCTGTGCACTTGGAGTTGGAGAGGCCCAGCATCGGAACTATACGCACCTCGGGAGCCCTCAGGTAAGTGCTTGGATTTTTTCCAGATTGGCGGCCTCCGCACGCGGGAAGCCTCTGATTGGAAAATACGGCCAAATATTATTTAAATATTTCTTTGTCACTTATATAACTTTTATTATATTGTTGTATAGTAAAGATTCAACACCCACTATGTTAGATTAAACTTTAAATTTAATGTGGCCAGGGTCCCTTTAAGGATCTCGACTTAAAATGCGTTGTGGATGACGTCACCAGATACGCTCCATCTAATTGGGCCGGGTAACGCGCTGGGTGGGCTTAATAGGCCCCATTAAGGTAAGTTCATTTTGCACAGCGGGATGGAACCAGCAGCGGGATCAGGACCCACCATGGACACCGGCCACACTGGACCCACCAAAGTAAGGAAAATTCCGGCCAAAGTGTGGGCATAATAGGAGGAGAGAGTCACCCTGGGGAAAAGCTGTAATTTACTCACAGACCTCCCTTAAAATGTCCATTTGAAGCAGGCACTTAATGATTACAATGCTGTTCAGATGCTCCAGCTGCATCAAGGGGTTTTGCTTTAAATAGAATAAATTCTGATAGTTTAATGAGCCTTGCACACAGTCAGTTAGCTTAAAGTGCTTGCGTTATTTTGGCTTGTTAAATCAGGGGCTGAATAGGCTTCAGTGGACTTCCACCTGGAGTTGCTCTCACTCACCCGAGTACCAGCCTTATTGACAGCTTTATTTTGACCTTTTGTTAATAGCGTGCTGAAAATCTTGGCAAAATACGAGTTCCAAAGGCAGCATGACTGTATGAAAGGAGAACAAATAAAGCTGAAACCTGCTGAGAGACTCTGTTTGTGTTTTGGAGTCACTCATTTCCACTGCATTTAATACGTTAGTCCTTATTTTGTGGATGTTGTTGTTTTCGTATCTTCACACTCTTCCCATGGAGAATAGTGTTGAAGTAGTGGAAGGATTCATAAGCTGATTAACAGTCTGACAGGCCACAATGTGAATGTTCCTTCCATGGCTGTAACCATCTTTATATTAGGTGGTTTGTCCTATATGGCGGAAGGGTTTTATGGGCTCCCACAACCCTTACGATGAGAGGGGTTTACCCACATCCACCAGATACGCGTATCCCTGCTGGATGTTGCTGGAGCTGAGCTTTGGTTTCCACTTGCCGTGACTGTCTGGAGTGAGGGTTTGAACACTGCACCTTTTGAGCCAGAGGCGGGAATGTTACCACCAAGCCAAAGGCTCACTCCATGTTACGATTGCCACTTCAGTAAAAACCCTATTAGTCAGTCACACCGCTGCATAAGCTATTCTATATGGGGGACATAAAACTGCATGAAGTTGCAAATGGACTAAATTTACCAATATCTGCACTGTGGGTTGGGCAACTATAGTGTGGAGTTTATGAATTTGCACTCCCGATACAGAGCTTCACACTCTGAGAACACATGCCGAGAATTGGGCATGGAGGGCAGCAGGCCCCACAGAATTTTCTGTCCAATCCTGCAGGGCCTGCTGATCCCCAGGCCCGAATTCCCTGATGTCTGTTGTCAGCATTTGAAATTACCCACTCGGATTGCTAATCTATTAATTCTAGCCCGATAAATCTCCAAAAAAGCACAAAATATAACATTTCACAGATCCTGTTTTCTACTCTTGTGCCACCAGTGCGGATTGACTGTGCTGTTAGATGGGAAATTTGAACACTGCACAAAAGAACCTATTTTCTCCAAAGGTATATTACGGAACAAGTTAAAAATCAATATTTCATTGCTCTGCCAGGTCGCCGATGCTTTGCACTCATGTGGTTTGGGCATTGGTACAGCATTGTGTACCTGTCTTGTTTTGCACACTTTGTACAAAAATAATAACTTGCAGGACAACGGAGTATTACAGTTTAACTCTTTTATTAAGCATTAGGTCTGATCTTACTCATAGCAGCACAGTGGGGAAAAGCATGGCGTTAGGACCCCTAGCCTGGGTCTTCAAAACAATAGTAGTCCTTACAGATGCCTGCAGGCCAATGACAACTCAGCATGTGATCACATGTGAACATAATAGGTATTCCTTACAGATGCCTGCGGGCCAATGATAATTCAATATGGAAATGTTACAGTGTACCAATTAGAGAGAACAAACAGGAAAAATAAAGTGATTTGTTCAGTGGATAGAAACAATAAAATCACTTTTGCGCTGTATTTGCTTTTTTCCCCATTTGCTGCTTATATAGTAAGCATAGCATTAACTATGGGATAAAGTCTCAAAATGTCTTGTGCCTTGTGGAGGGAAGTGACACAGGCATGGAGTGCCAACTCTCTCAGGCCCAGAACTGCAGTTCAGTGCTACAAGTTTAGTCTGCAACTGACCCAGCCATCCTTACAAAGCCTTTGGAGGCTGCTGACAAAAAGGGAGGTCGATGTTTTGTTACATATTGAATGTGCATCCAGGAGAAGCAGGAGATCTCCTCATGGTTCCACAGCAATACTGTGAGATGTTGCTGGGCTACGCTCACTAACCCCACTCCCGTTCACCTCCCCCCACCCTACTCCCATTCACCTCCATATTAGAGCCAGACAAATTTTCTAGGGCACCAACCAGACAGCAGCATTGGGACACCCAATTGGTGTCCACGACTCACCAATTTTATGTAGACGAGGACAATTTGGAGTGAGCCATGGGCCGATGTCTTTGGGCATGCATGCCGTCCACTTCGCATCAGTTTCCAGCACAAATCCAATTTCTTGACTGATGTCCATAAGAGGCAGGGACCAGAGGAGGCATCCTCAATATTAAGGACCTCACTTTCTACGACAAACAAACTGTGGAGTTGATTGGGATGCACTCTGCTCTAGCTGTGGGAGATGTTGAAATCAGGGACACTTGGCAACAAGTTACTCGCTACATAGTCACCATGGCACCCCTGTGAAGCAACAACAATGGGGGTGGGTATGGAGAATGAGGAAAAGGAGGAAGAAGATGATGATGATGTTGAGGAAGAGAGACAGAACTTCTTTCTCATTGACTATGAGGATGACTTAGCCAAGGAGGATGATGCTGAAGTAGGAGACGAAGTGAAGGTAAAGATCACCCACGATCACTGGATGTCATCCTGGACCACCATTCTGCCCTGTATTTGCTTGCCACAGCCCCCTCGATCTTGGCCCCTGTATCACTTGCTTTTTCACTCCCACGCACCAGTTCAGATACTTTCACTAGGCAGGAAGTATGTGATGGAAGTCAGGATGTGGCACTGGGTGACTCACAGAGCATAAGGGGGCCAGAGGGGAGTGGGTGAAGATGTACCACCTTCCGAGTGGAGAGCAAGAAGAAAGCTTCCCATGGCTTTGAAGTTGTGGAACTCAGAACTCATGGATAGTCACCTGAAAAGAAGGATGTTAAAGGAACATCACACTTATGTGCAGGCTCTGAAGTCAGCCTCTGACGATGAGTGGCAACTGACAGAAGTGACTCTCGAGTCTACAGCTCTCATTTGCTGCAGCATCAGCAAAGTTTTTTCTTTGTTGCAGACATCAATGGAGTGGGTGTCCCCTTCAGTGGAATCTATATAGCTCCCCACTTAAGAAGTGCTGAGGGACAAATCCATGCCACCTCATCCACAGAAGCACAGACTGCAGCTCTGGTGGTTGCAGGGGACCAAATAAACAGTACCCTGTGTAATGGCCTCCAGAATATAGGGACCAAGATGCAGACAGCTGTCTTTCACAGTTTTCAGGATCTGAGAGCTACCATTAGACTATGCCTCCTGCTAATCAGTGGGGATACTGATCCTGGGTCCAGTACATTGGCCACATCTGGAATAGACCTGCCTGAGGCTGACATTGTTCAGCAAAGCAGCACATGCCAAGACTCCTGCCTTCCCCCTCAGAGCACCACACCATTGGCATGCAAAAGGCAAATTCCAGGCTGTCCAGAAACAAGTTCCAGAGATACAGCCTATAGTGACTTCATGCCAGAAGCAAGCTGCCATGAAAGGAGGGCGCTCTCAGTCTCACGGGCCTTTTGCAGTACAAGAATAGCCAACCATCTCTCGCAATACTGGCCCTCAGGTTACACCTAGCAGAAGCACTAGAACAGGAGAAAGAAAGGCACATTTAGACACCCAGGGGAAGTACGGCGTCAGGAAAGAGAACTTTGGCTTGTGTTCACTTTAGAGTTTGTTGTATTAATGGAAAAATGTGCATCTATGTTATGCTATGTTATTCTTGGAGTTTAGTCACATAAAAAAATGTCATGCTGACAAATTCAATCAGGTGATTACTACTGGCATGGTCATGTAAATGCAAAGCAGTTTCATCTGTTATAATGTTCTAGGCTGGGCACTGGATTGAAGGATTATTCCTTTATTTGAAGGTGGGAATGAATAAGCTAAAACAGTGGTGACAAAAGTAGATTATATTAAACAGAAGAGAAGACTTCAGTGATCACTTGTGCTCTGATGCCTCTTGCAGCAATCACTGAGGACTCCTCTGAGAAACAATTCTGTTGATGCTCTCTTCTATGTACTTCTGCCTCCAAAGCAACTCGGGCCACTTCCTCTGGAAAGGCCACATCCAGACATTTTTGGATGATGAAGTTGTGACTATGTGGAACTTGAGCTAGAGCATACCTCATTTTATTACATGTTAATTTTTTTTTAATTCATTTTTTATGGGATGTGGGCATCGCTGGCAAGGCCAGCATTTATTGCCCATCCCTAATTGCCCTTGAACCGCTGCAGTCAATGTGGTGAAGGTAATCCCACAGTGCTGTTAGGTAGGGAGTTCCAGGATTTTGACCCAGCGACGATGAAGGAACGGCGATATACTTCTAAGTTAGGATGGTGTGTGACTTGGAGGGGAACTTGGAGGTGGTGGTGTTCCCATGCGCCTGCTGCCCTTGTCCTTCTAGGTGGAAGAGGGCGCTGGTTTGGGAAGTGCTGTCGAAGAAGCCTTGGCAAGTTGCTGCAGTGCATCTTCTAGATGGTACACACTGCAGCCACAGTGCGCCGGTGGTGGAGGGAGTGAATGTTTAAGGTTGTGGATGGGGTGCCAATCAAGCGGGCTGCTTTGTCCTGGATGGTGTCGAGCTTCTTGAGTGTTGTTGGAGCTGCACTCATCCAGGCAAGTGGAGAGTATTCCATCACACTCCTTACTTGTGCCTTGAAGATGGTGGAAAAGCTTTGGGGAGTCAGGAAGTGAGACACTCGCCACAGAATACCTAGCCTCTGACTTGCTCTTGTTGCCACAGTATTTATGTGGCTGGTCCAGTTAAGTTTCTGGTCAATGGTGACCCCCAGGATGTTGATGGTGGGGGATTCGGCGATGGTAATGCCGTTGAATGTCAAAGGGAGGCTGCGTTAGGGCTGTGGACTTGGCAGCAGATTATGGGAAGGGCCAAATCACACTAGGAAATTCGAGGGGTTAATTTTGTGGCAGAGAAGTAGCAGAAGCATCTTTCACCCCAATAGCTGACCATAAAAAGCACTTGCCCTGACTTAACAATGCAGTTACACTGAAAGCGGCAAGGAATTTCAGAGCCATATATTATGTAAAATCATCTGCTTAAATATCGGCATACTGCCAATTTGTTAAGGGGCCATAAAAATCAATTTATAAAAGATTAGTTAACTCCTCTTGTGAAAAAATATAGCTCATAGCAATTTAATTTAATAGAGGGAGCCTAAGGGACAGGAAAATAACTTCTAAAGGTGATATAGGTGTAGCCAAGTGGGAAAATGCAGTGAATATTTAAGTCCACTAGATGGCGCGGTTCATTTTCCCCTTTAGAATTTGAAAAAAGGAGAAAAGGGTTATGGGTAAGGCCATGTGATGCCAAAGGAACCTCCCCTTTCTTCACAGCCTCCATTTTCTAGATCCAGCGTGGGGGGTGTGCTCTGAGGAGAGTTGGGGTGAATATGACTTTTGAAATGAACTTAGTCTGCGTAAAGTACAACTAAAACAGCATTTAGTGCAGCCAGACATAGTTTTAAAGTGATATTGTTTCCCAAATCACTCGATATCACGGGGATGCTTGTAGATTGTCCCACCATGTGCTGGTGTTAACCTTTGTTAAAATTGTTGTTGAGTCCTTGGGGCTACGTTTCGAACGAGTTTAATACTTTCTGTTTGCTTGTAAGAGGTGACAAGTGATAACGGGACATACGAATGTATGGTATGATATGTTTTGTTTTGTATAATGATTGTTAGTTAATTAACAGCCTTCACCTGTGGTTTGCCTCATGTTCTGTTTTGCAGCAAGCCACTGCCGTATTTTGTCGACTGTGTTTTATGTATTTACAATTTCATCCTAAACCTAGACCCAAGTTAATAATACAGAATAAAAAACCCCAAAAATGAAAGTTCGTGTCCTGTGCTGCTCCATTTCGCCAGGCTACATAGGAAAGAAATTATGCTTTGTATTAGGCATGTCTTAAGTCATAGGACATTCAAAGTTGGATTTTTCAAAGATAATAAGATCATAGGCAGTCTTTTATGAGAAGCTGGGCTAGTTTAGGCCACACTTAAGAAATTGGTTCATCTGCTGGCAGCTTCAGTAGGCTTTTCAGTTGTGACAATGTCATAACTGATTAGTCTCATTATTGTAAAGACCCTATAAATAATTGCATTAGGATGCTTTTACAGTATTGCTCAGCAAGGATTTAAAAAGCTTATTGCTGACAGCACTTCAATGAACATTACCAAATGTTCTGTATGAAAATGTTACTGTAATGTTAGATGGAAGTGGCATTTCCACAGATAGTGACATAATATCAATTTATTATGAATTGAGATAGATTGTGTAATCAGACAGTCAAGAACTGAACTGCATAAAGGTTAATTGAATGGTTTTATTTACCAGTTTTATGTCATGTATCTGTTATGTTCAGGTGCAAACACATGACTTAAACTGAAGACTTAATGCAATACTAATTGACATTAATAATAGATAGCCTCCCTCCCGCATTGTTTCTGTGCGGTACATCATTCTTTGAAAATAACTGATGTAATTTGACTAAATGCTCAGGGGATAAATAATATCATACAGTTGAAAAGCCTCCTTATTCTGTATTAATTGTGGAGATACTACAGGATAGATTTTCCAATCGGGTCTCCAATTGGGTGTCAGTCAGGCTATCTATTATGTCCGTGTGTAATTGAGACATGGACTGCAGGAGTTGGTTATAACAGGTCTTTACTGAGTGGAGACAAACTGGAACTAACTATGCAAAGTTACTACACAGGCTTATATACAGGGGTGGTCACTACTGGTACTGCAGTATACAGGGGCTGCAGAATATAGCTCCTTCTGCAAAGTACATACACTACAATTCCTCCCCTTTTAGCTAAACAGTACATAACATTTGATTAATAATTAAATAACATATTTATAATTACAGTTGTCATATACATTAGCTGAAGTTAAGCAATTATAAGTTCAGTCTTTGAGGAGGCATCCTGATTCTGTCTGGATAACGCCTCTTTGGGGTATCAGGTTCTTCTGGCAGAGTTGATTCGGAATCAGCGTCGTTGTTGGGTTCGTCTGCTTCCAATATTCCCGATTCTGAGGTAGATGCAATTGGTACTTCGGTTTCATCACCAGGTGTATCGGATCGTGGTGTGGAATTGACGTTTTCCAGTGACTCTAGAATCTGGTCAGCATGGCGTCTTACAATGCTCTCTCCAACGTCCATGATATACATTAGAGGTCCTTGCCGTGTACAGATCGTTCCTGGCTGCCATTTCTCTGTGCGGTAGTCCCGGGCCAAAACTGGTTGACCTATCTTAAAACTCCTGGTCGGCCTTTCATTCATATTCTGAAACTGCCTGTTCTCCACATCTCTTCTGATGTTTGGCTTAACCAAATCCAAGCGGCATCATAGTCTTCGATTGAAGAACACCATGGCTGGAGTTTGGTTGGTAACCGCATGTGTCGCATTCCGGTAGGCAAACAAGAAGTTATCCGCCTTGTGTTGTAGGGGTATGTTTTCATTACACATTGCCTTGATAGCCTTCTTGAATGTTTGAACGAACCTCTCAGCCAATCCATTGGTGGCTGGATGATATGGGGTGGATGTGTAATGCTTAACACCATTGTTCTTTAAGAACCTCCGGAACTCTTCAGACACAAACTGTGGTCCATTGTCGGAGCAAATCTGTTCAGGCAGCCCATTTCTGGCGAATATGGTTCGTAAGACTGTGATAGTTTTTTCTGTGGTGGTTGAGGACATTTTTATTACCTCTGGCCACTTTGAATGTGCATCCACCGCAATTAAAAACATCGAGTCCATAAATGGACCAGCAAAATCAATGTGCACCCTTTGCCATGGAGATGAGGGCCACTCCCATGGATGTAGAGGGGCTTCTGGTGGGGCGTTTTGGACCTTCTGGCATCCTGTACAGCTCTTGGTCATCTCTTCGATTTCTCTATCGATTCCCGGCCACCACACAAACGCTCTGGCTAAGTTCTTCATTTTTACCCCTCCCAGATGACCCTCATGAAGCTCATTGAGCACTCTATCCTTCAATTTGGGTGGAATTACTACTCTGGATCCACACATCAAGGTTCCTCTGCACACTGACAGCTGTTCTCTTCTCGGCGAGAATGCTGGCAACAGTGGTTCGCCATGTGCTGGCCATCCCTTCACCATTAAATCATAGACCCAGGAGAGTGTCGGGTCATTTCGTGTTTCCTTTTCTATGTTTGCATTCATCACAGGTAGACATTCGACTATGGTCGAGTGGAATATCTCCACCGGATCCACTGCAGGTGCTTCTTCCACCATCGGCAACGGTAGGCGCGGCAATCCATCAGCATTCCCATGCTGTTTAGTTCCTTTGTACTCAATGTCATATTGGTGTACCCCTAGGAAAAGGGACCACCTCTGTAGCCGTTGTGCTGTCATTATTGGGACGCCCTTCTGAGGGTTGAAAATGGAGACAAGAGGTTGATGATCAGTTAGTAGAGTAAATTTCTGACCGTGCAGGTAGTGATTGAACTTCTTCACCCCCCACACCAGGCTGAGGGCCTCTCTGTCAATCTGGGCGTAGTTACGCTCGGCTGAAGTTAACGAGCGTGACGCAAAAGCTATCGGCCTCTCTGAACTATCAAGGAATTTATGTGACAGCACCGCTCCAATGCCGTAGGGAGACGCATCACACGCCAGTCTTATCGGTAGTGATGGGTTGTAGTGAGCCAATACTTCTCTTGAAGTGATTAGGTCTTTACTCTTCTGAAAGGCCCGCTTACATTCATCGCTCCATTTCCATGCTACTCCAGTTTGTAGTAGGGTGTTCAGTGGGTGCAGAATTGTGGACAAATTCGGCAAAAAGTTATGGTAGTAATTCACCAATCCGAGGAATGACCTCAGTTGCGACACATTTTCAGGCACTGGAGCCTTAACTACCGCTTCAATTTTGTCAGGGGACTTATGTAACCCCTCTTCATCAATCACGTGGCCACAATACGATATCTGTTTCTTAAAAAACTCGCACTTGGGGCGATTGGCTCGTAGCCCATGTTCTCTTAGTCTAGTGAGCACCTGCTCTAGGTTGGCAAGGTGTTCACTGTCATCGTCACCTGTCACTAGGATGTCGTCCAAGTAACACTGAGTCCCTGGAATCCCTTGCAGGACTTGTTCCATCGCTCTTTGCCATATCGCCGGAGCTGATGCTACTCCGAATACCAGTCGATTATACTGGTAAAGACCTTTGTGAGTGTTTATCGTGAGATACTTCCTAGAGGATTCTTCAACCTCCATCTGCAAATATGCTTGCGCTAGGTCAATTTTTGTAAAATGCTTCCCTCTGGATAGTGAGGCGAAAATATCTTCTATCCTCGGGAGAGGATATTGTACTGTGTGAAGGACTGGGTTCACCGTCACCTTGAAGTCCCCACAGATGCGAACCTTCCTTGGCTCCTCAGACTTATTGCTTAACGTTTTCTTCATGACAGGAATGATGGGTGTCGCCCACTCGCTCCAGTCTGCCTTAGATAACACGCCTGCATTCTCCAGATTCTCCAGCTCTGCCTCGACGGCTGGGCGAATTGCATATGGTACCGGTCTTGCTTTGAAAAACTTGGGAATTGCATTCTCTTCTATTTTTATCGAGGCGGTTACGCCTTTAAGAGTGCCCAGTTCTTGTTGAAATACCTCTTTGGCGTTAGCTAAGATTTTTTGACAATCGTCCAGGTGTGACGTCGTCATCCTTTTTACCAGCCACCGTCAGTGCCTGAATGGAGTGCCAGTCTAAACTTATCTTTCTGATCCATTCACATCCCAATAACGGTGGTCCACCATCTTGCAGTATGTACAGATACAATTTCTGTATTTCCTTGCCGTTGTATTCGACAGGCACCCTTATTTTCCCTCTGGGGTATACCTTTTGCCCCGTATACGCCTTCAAAACAATGGATGTCTCTTTCAAGGGTATGTGTGAGAATATCCGCTTGTAGTCTCGTCGATTCATGACGGTCAGGGCTGATCCTGTATCCAATTCCATTTTGACTTGGGACCCTGCTATCGTGAGGGTGACCCAAATGGTTCGGTGATCCTCTTTTGCGATTATGTTGTGAAGTTTGAGACAGCTTAGTCTCTTGTTCCCGGATTCACTATCGCTCATCTGGTCTTCGGAACTACTGTCCGTCATCTTTTGTACTTTCCTGTACTGTACCTTAGTAGCCTTTTTGTTGTTGTTAGTCTTCTTCCCAGACCTGCAAACTCGTGCAATGTGTCCCATCTTTCCGCATTGCCTGCATATTTTGTCCTTGGACCAGCAGTCCTTCTGGTCATGGGTTGTTCTGCCGCAGCGATAACATTTTTCAAATCCCCGTGTCATTTCGTGGTTGCCGTATTCCTGTGGCTTTTGCTGTATTTCCACAGCTCCCCTTGCTGCTGCTTCGTACGATACTGCCACGCTTAAAGCCTTATCTAGCGTCAGCTCTTTCTCTGAGAGTAACCTCTTCTGGGTTCCTTCACTCAGGAGTCCACAGACAAATTTGTCCCGTAGAGTATCTGTCAGTCCTGCTCCGAACTGGCAGTGCTTTGATAGCTTGCGTAGTTCCGTAAGGTAATCAGCATTGCTCTCATCTTTATGCTGATTTCTCCTGTGGAATTTAAATCTTTCTGCTATCAGCAGCGGTTTAGGATTTAGGTGTTCCTGCAGGATATCAACAATTTCGTTAAAACTCTTCGCCATCGGTTTGGCTGGAGTAACCAGGTTCCGCAATAGGCCGTACGTTCTTGCGCCCATTAAGTTTAGTAGTACCGATGCCTTTTTCTCATCGGCTACTTCGTTTGCCTCACAATATACTTCGACTCTTTCCACATACGTGGTCCAGTCTTCTATTGCATTATCGAAGGCAGTGATATTGCCAGTCTTCGGCATCTTGGAAATCTAAGATGGCGCCTCCCGCGCTTTGCCTTCTTCCCCGATTTAACAAAATGGCGCCTCCCGCGCTTTCCGTCTTCTCCGCTGCTGCTAGCGCTGTTGCTGGGGTTTTATGCCTTGATGGCGACGCCCTATGGTCTTCGCGCACTTCCCCCCGCGCTGCTGCTAACGCCGCTCTCCGCGGTTCCCGTAGCAAACTGCAGCTCCTCGCGGCTTTCTGCGCTTCTAATTTCTTTTATTTCCCCGTCGTCGGAGCAACCCTGCGGGACACTTTCCTCCCTGTTCTCGGGTCTGTACGCTGCCCGGCTTCGTAGCACCGGCCACGCCCTGTGTGCTCCACCCTCTCTCTCTCTCTCCTCTTCCCGACAACGCTGCTCGGCCCCGTTGAAAAGCCACCCGATCGAGCTCTAGCCCGCTGCAGCCCAGGAAGGATCAGTGTACTACCTGCCACCAGCCCGATTAGCTGGAACACCATCGACAGGACAACCAAGCCCCGCTCTCGACAGCCTCTCCTACAAATCTTTCACTCCGATGAATCAGAGGCGGTTGCCCACGGTCGACGCCCGTTTCTTCTGATTGTTTTATTTATTTTTTTTTTTTTTTCTTTCTTCCTTCTGGCCTCGACCTCTGACAACTTCGCTTCAGGGATGGATCCCCATGAGGTGGTGCAGACTGTAGGTAAGTTCGGATCTGCTCGTCGCCAGTGTTATGTCCGTGTGTAATTGAGACATGGACTGCAGTAGTTGGTTATAACAGGTCTTTACTGAGTGGAGACAAACTGGAACTAACTATTCAAAGTTACTACACAGGCTTATATACAGGGGTGGTCACTACTGGTACTGCAGTATACAGGGGCTGCAGAATATAGTTCCTTCTGCAAAGTACATGCACTACACTATCCACTATTAGTACCTGCCCAATTATTCCTGCGATAACCCAGGCCAAACCAGGCCAGTTCCATTTACATTATATGGGGTCAATCCTGACCCATATTGGGCCTAGCACAATGAGCTTGCTGAGCAGGGGGGAGTGCAGGAAATCACAAGTAAGAAGCCCTTAAAGAGATGATGGATTAAATTAAATGGATGTTGCCACTTAAGGTTGTGTGGCTACATATGTGGACAATATTGTAGATTTGACAAAGGCTTCTAATATTTTTAATATTACAAAATCTATTTAATAAGGATACCAGTGGTTGGTGCAGCAAATGTGAGAAACTGAGTCTTTGGCCAAGGGTTGGAGTAATGTAATGCTCAAATCCCCTGTTTGATGGCTGGGAACGTGTAGGTGTTGCTGCATGAGATGCCGGCAAGGAGGATGGGCCTGTTGGCTATTCCAGGACAACCTCCCCACAGGACAACAGTATACCTGGATAAGGTGGAGCCAGAGAACTTAAGGGCAAGGCTGAGCATTACTGCCACTTGCAGTGCCAGCCTAATGATGCATTCCTGGTGATTTGCAGTATCTATTGTTCAATATCTGTGCCATAGTGCTTCATGGCATATTGTATAGGAATGATGTGCTTGAGACAAAGGGCAAGGTTATCCTTTTAATTTCCACCACTTTAGCAGCAATGATGAGTGAGTGAGAATGGAAACTGTGTGGGGTACCTTTATACCAAATCGCACCCACTTCAATGTGCGGAATGATTTTTTTTAGTGCCACTTCCACTGGATGAGGTGGTAATGACTGTGTCACATCATACATGGTATTTTCTGCCATTACCACCTTGGTAATGTTATTTTCATCTGTATGCAACAGGCATCCATGTAAAGCATTAAAGAAAGAAGAAGAAAGACTTGCATTTATATAGCGCCTTTCACGGCTACCAGACGTCCCAAAGCGCTTTACAGCCAATGAAGTCATTCTTGAAGTGTAGTCACTGTTGTAATGTAGGCAATGCGGCAGCCAATTTGCGCACAGCAAGCTCACACAAACAGCAATGTGATAATGATCAGATAATCTGTTTTAGTGATGTTGATTGAGGGATAAATATTGGCCAGGACACCAGGGATAACTCCCCTGCTCTTCTTCGAAATAGTGCCACGGGATCTTAAACGTCCACCTGAGAGAGCACACGGGGCCTTCGTTTAACGTCTCATCTGAATGACGGCACCTCCGACAGTGCAGCACAGTTTCAGGGAGATCAATCAACAGTCCCACAGCAACACCTTTTCACATAATTATTGGAGATGCTAACATATAATTCTGGGAGGCTGCTGGGTCCTTAAATTTGTTGCAAGTATCCAAATCCTACTTAGCAGCCATTTCCCACCCTGCACCCTGATGGCAAACCCTCAAGTAGAGACAGGAATAATGCCAGGAACCTGCCAAAAATAGTTAAAGGAGGTTGATCGCAGAAAATCTGCTGGAGTCAGTGCCGATTCAGTCAGGTGGACATTGATCATCTCTCTAAAACCCCCACCCCTCCTCAACCCCCATTATTCCGCCAGTGATCACATCAGAGAAGATCTGGTCTAAAGAGTGGCTACACAGTCCTCCTGACTCACTGGGGCATACAAAAATGGCCAACATAAAGTGATGAAACACTTCAACCCAAATTAGAAACATGTATTAACATTGCTAATTAGGCCTTATTACTTCAGTTATTCTAAACATTTAGCCAGACTGGATTCAGACATTTTCTTTCAATCCAAAGTCTTAAAAACAAAAATACAAAAGTCTTTTCTGTTCTGGTTTATTACACAGATCACACAATACCTGTGACTCTTCAATCCCAAACAAATGTAGCATTTATTTGAATGATGATGTTTCCAAAGAGATCGATACAAACCAGTTTTCAAAACTACTCACTCGTGATCTTGTAATTTAATTTAAGGCATTAAGATCTTGGCTTTTCACTCAGTAAAGTGTATTCATTTGAGCACTGACGTTCTTACTGTTAGAATATGCCTAACATATGAGAACATGTTTTTCCCTCATTAAGCAAATTATTTGCAGCTGGAAATGTAACAATCAATCAAAGTGCATGAATCCATTGCATCACTTAATTTCCCTTCAGTGCTATGTTAGCCTCTTCCAGCCAGTGACTTTACACCCGATTTTCCTCTGTCAGTTCATTAGATTGGCCCAGTAATTCCTCTCCCAACGCGTGAGTATGGACGGGGTACTCACGCGTGTGCCCGGAGGAATTGCCGGTTTTCAGCATGCACAGCGCATGCGGGGAAAACCGGCATTTCCTCTCCTCTGACCCAAGGGGTTAAGAGGCTGAACGCGTGCGCGCAGGAGTCTGCGCGTGCGACTTGGATTTCCTTTATTTTTAGAGAGTTGCGCATGTGTAAAGGCCTCCGGTTTTTACGCATTGAAAAACCACATGTAAGTACTTAGTTTTACAGGTAAGTGGTCTATTAATACAATTTATAAAAAAAATTTCCACAGGTTTATTATTTTTAAAGAATTTACAGTAAGGTAAGTTTAGTTTTAGCCCCGATTTTTTACATAATAATTTTTTTCAAATTTTAAAATTATTGTTTAAAATAGTTTTTTACAGTTATTTATGGGTCATTTAAGTAGTGCAATGTTTTTTTTAAATTTTCTTTAAAGTTGAAGTAGTGTTTTGGGGCCAGGAGTTTTCATGAGTTTGACAGCTCTTACTGTCAAACTCATGAATGAACTTTTGCAACCTCCCATTGGTTGCCCTGTGCTCACGTGATCCCAGCCGGCTCATCGCACTAAGTACGCCGCTGGGTCACGCACGCACAGCGCGGCAGGACCTCAAGCGGGCCAGTGAGAGGAAATGCAATGCAGGCCACGATTCAAATGTCAGCGCGCCGGATAAGTGCACATCGGGGGCTTGCACGCGCGGCATTCTCCCGATCCTAATTTCAGGGCCAATAACTTCAGGTGTAAATTTGGATAGATCTAAAGAAAAGATTTGTAGTGGGTGCAGAAAATGTTGTGTAAGTCAAATTTAAAGGGATGGGTCAATGAAAGGTGAATGTCACAATAGGGAGCCAAAAAATCAGAACACTTTTGGAAAGCCTCAGAAGGTATTGCATCACATTTGGCAAGTCTGAAAGGCCAGGGAAGTGAGAAGAGACAGGCAAGAATGAAGGGAAAGGGAATCCTACGTGCAGACACTAATGTGCAAGCAAGTGACAGTGAAGCCTAGCACTGACCCACTGTTTGAAGGCTGCTAAACTCAAGATGAGGTACTTGTGAGAAGGGTGGCTGTCCATGTCATTCAACAGTACCATCCCCATAGGCCAGCATTCTAACTTGCATGCAAGAAGGTGTAGCAAAGTTTCAGACCACAGCTGACGATTACTGTCACTGCCTAGTAACCATAGGTGTCCTTGGAGCAGATGGCGCAACGCTGCTTCTATCTCTCTATTGACCCAGAGCTAACAAAACAACTCCCCATAGTAGCTGCTAAGTATGTGTGCTACAGTCTGCAGAAAAGATTGGTAGCTTCTTCACAGGTATGACCAATAATGCAACGCTTGCTGTTGATCACCTTTGCAGTACCACTGAAAACATGACATACTGTGATTACATAGAAACATAGAAACATAGAAGATAGCAGCAGGAGTAGGCCATTCGGCCCCTCGAGCCTGCTCCGCCATTCAATGCGATCATGGCTGATCATCCAAATTCAGTACCCTGTCCCTGCTTTCTCCCCATATCCCTTGATCCCTTGATTGGGGTGCTTCTGAGGAAGCATCCAACAGTATGGCGAGTTAGACATTCACATCTTCGTGATTCTATTGGGAGTCTGCTGGCATGTTTTACTTTCCGAAGAGGAGCCTCCACTAGCATTATGTCTGACAAAACAAGATCATTGCTCCATTGTATGCTGACACATGTATGTGGGTACCAGTGAGTGGGCATAGAGCATCTTTTGTGTAGCTTCACATGCCTGGCAAACTCCATAGGTCCTACTCTTCTTCCAGACACATTCAACAATAGAGGATTCTCACTGGGAAACCCATTGGTGCCAGAATGAATAATTTGCACAAAGAGTCACGAGAACCTAAGTGTAAAGAAAAAAAATTAAGACAAACAGTTTAAGAAATTCCCAAAATCCAACTACTTTTAATTGCTGTGTTCTTTCCACAACATTCTTTTTATGTCCGTCTAGCAACCCCGAAAGTTCATTTACAATGGCTGTTCTTCATGCCAGGCACTCTGCATGACAGAACAGTGGAAACTGGGCTGGAGGCTTGGCATGCCCCCACATTTGAATTCAAATGAAATGCTGACCTGTTTGAGACAGGCATTTTAACAGTGCTGATCCCACCCACTGGAAAATATTAAATAACAACAGAAAATGCTGGAAATACTCAGCAGGCCAGGCAGCATCTGTGGAGAGAGAAACAGAGTTAACGTTTCAGGTCCCAGACTGAGTATTTCCAGCATTTTCTGTTGTTATTTCAGATTTCCAGCATCCGCAGTATTTTGCTATTCCACTGGAAAATATTGTCAGGGCACAAACCCAACGCATGTCTGGCAAAGCAGGTCTTCACCCTATCTTCCGTCCCCACTGACACAAATAATGCCAGAAAACTGGCATAACCTGGGTGGAAAATCCTGTCTGGCAATTCTAGTGCTGTGAATATTGTTATTTATCTATACATGTGTTTCTCTATTTTTTAAATCTTTTTATTATTAGTCTTAAAATAATTACATGTCATCTTAGAAGAGGAGGTCCAGGCAGTTAGTGCAGGAGTCCCCTGAGTGCATCTCGCTCACTAGCCAGTATTCAGTTCTGGATACTGGTGGGTGATGCTTCCTCTGGGGAGTGCAGCCAGAGCCAAGTCCACAGCTCCATGGGTGGCTCAGCTGCACAGGTGGAGAGGAAGAAGATTGGAAGAGCAATAGTGGTCAGAGATTCGATAGTTAGGTGAACAAATGGTATGTTGCCTTCCTGGTGTCAGGGTCAAGGATGTCACTGAAAGGCTGCAGGACATTCTGAGGGGGGAGAGTGAACAGCCAGAGGTCATGGTCCACATCGGTACTAATGACATAGGTAGAAAGAGGGATGAGGTCCTGCAGGCAGATTTTAGGGAGCTTGGAAAGAGATTAAAAAGCAGGACCTCAAATGTAGTAATCTTCGGATTACTCCTGGTGCCACGTGCTAGTGAGTACAGAAACAGGAGGATAGAGCAGATGAATGTGTGGCTGGAGAGATGGTGCAGGAGGGAGAGCTTTAGATTCCTGAGGGATTGGGACCGTTTCTGGGGGAGGTGGGTTTTAAGGGGTTTAGCATCTTTGAAAGTGGATAAATCCCCAGGCCCGGATGAAATGTATCCCAGGCTGTTAAGGGAAGTAAGAGGGGAAATAGCAAAGGCTCTGACTGTAATGATTAATAACATGTCATTCTATAGTGGACACTAGGTGGAGCCGTAGAGCTGTGTAGAGCTGTATATAGCTGTATGTATAAGACTACATTACCCATGAGGCACTAGGCTACCCACAAGGCAGCAGTCAAGATGGAAGCCTCTACAGATACTGTACCTAGTCCACATGTGCTCAATAAAGTAACTAGCAAAAGCTAGCTGTGATCATAATAAGAATGTCTATTTATTAATGAACATAAGATGGTACCAGGGTGGTGAAGATCTGCTGAAAATTGTGAAACGCAACATGGAGAATTTGAAGCCACCAGAGCGTTTGAAACTCACAGGAAAAATCAACTACAATTGGCAGACTTTTAAACAACAATTCGAACTCTACATTGCAGCCATCGGATTCGGTATGAAGCCAGACGCAAGGAAGATAGCGTTGCTGCTTACGGTTGCAGGCCCACAGGCGATAGAGGTATTTAATACATTTGTATTTAATCCAGAGGGGAACAGAGAAAAATTAGAAGATGTGCTAAAAAAATTTGATGCACATTGCTCTCCCAAAAAGAATGAGACGTATGAAAGATACATCTTCCGTTCTCAGACACAGCAACAAAATGAGACTTTTGATAGCTTTATAACTGATCTGAAACTGAAAGCACAGACATGTAATTTCTCTGAGCTGAAATCATCCATGATTCGTGACCAGATTGTGTTTGGTATTCATGATAAAAAAAGTCAGGGAACGTCTGTTGAGAGAAACCGAACTAAATTTGGAAAATGCAGTGAAAATATGCCAAGCCAGCGAGCTAGCTCGAAAGCACGCGAAGACTTTCAGTGAAATCAATAATGATGCGATTGTAATGAGTGATAATGCTGCTGTTGGTGCTGTGTCCTACAAGGGGAAGAAACGTGGGCAGAACAGAAATGAAAAGCAATTGGAGGATGAAATTTTTAATTGTAAACGCTGTGGTTACAAACACCAGTTAAGACAATGCCCAGCGTTTGGAAAAATGTGCACAAAGTGTAATGGAAAGAATCACTTTGCCAAACAATGCTTTTCAAAAGTAAAAACTAAGAAAGGGCAACGAGTTAATGTAATTGAGGACACTGATTTAAGTGAGACATTTTTTGTTGGAATGGTGTCATGTGACAATATCAAAAAGGATACAGAAAATGTGCAGCCCTCAGAAATGGACAATGCTGAACATAAAGTTAATGCAGTAAAAGAGGACAAATGGATGATCCCACTGCAGGTAAATGGAGCATTAGTTACCTTGAAACTAGACACTGGGGCAAAAGCAAACTTAATCAGTATGAGTGACATTAACAATATGAATGAAAAGCCCAAAATACAGAAAAAGTCAGTACTACTGAAGGACTATAATGGACAGAAAATAGATAGCTTAGGTGTATGCAGACTTAAAGTGACAGTCAAAGACAAAGTGCATCATCTCATGTTTTCTGTTGTGGCTGAAAGACTTGATTCACTGCTAGGTGACAAAGCTTGTGAGGACTTAGAACTGGTCAAGAGAGTCTACCGTATAAACTGTGCCATAAGCAGACCAGATGACTCGGTGGATTCTGTAGTGAATAATTTCCAGGATGTGTTCAAAGGATTTGGAGTTCTACCATTCACTTACAAGATCCAGCTAAAGGAGGATGCTCAGCCAGTGGTACATGCTCCACGAAGAGTTCCACCACCCCTGTGTGACTGGCTCAAGAAAGAACTGGACAGAATGACCACACTAGGAGTCATCAGGAAAGTCGAAGAGCCAACAGACTGGGTTAACTCCATGGTATGTGTAAAGAAAAAGAACAATGATCTAAGAATATGCATGGATCCAAAGGACTTAAATGCAAACATAAAACGTGAACACTACCAGATTCCCAAGCGAGAAGAAATCACCAGTGAAATGTCAGGTGCCAGATACTTTACAAAGCTCAATGCCTCACAAGGATTTTGGCAACTAAAACTGGATGAAGAGAGCACCAAATACTGTACCTTCAACACACCATTTGGCAGGTATTGTTTCCTCAGAATGCCTTTCGGGATAATAACTGCATCTGAAATCTTCCATAGAGCGATGGAACACATAATTGAAGGTCTGGAAGGAGTTCGGGTCTATGTTGATGACATCGTCATCTGGGGCTCCACACTGAAAGAACACAATGAGAGACTGACTAAAGTGCTACAGAGCATACGCCGGAATGGACTGAAGCTCAACAAAGCCAAGTGTCAGTTTGGCGTCCAGGAAGTTACTGTCCTAGGAGATAATCTATCTGGTAAAGGAATAGAGCCAGATATGGAAAAAGTAAACGCCATACTCAAAATGCCCCGACCCACTGACAAAAAAGGAGTGCTACGCATCATGGGGATGATAAACTTCATTGGAAAGTTCATTCCTAACTTGTCAGCCGAGACAGCCTGTCTGCGAGACCTGCTACATAAAACAAATGAGTTCGCATGGACAGAAAGACATGAACAAGAGTGGATAAACCTCAAAACAGTGCTGACAACCACACCTGTACTCACCTTTTTGACCCAACAAAAAGAATCAAAGTGTCAACGGATGCATCAAAAGATGGCCTAGGCGCGGTCTTGCTACAAGCAGAGGGTGAAGATTGGGAGCCTGTTGCCTATGCCTCCAGGTCTATGACTGATACTGAGTGTCGATACACCCAGATTGAAAAGGAATGTCTAGGCTTGGTAGATGGACTAGAAAAGTTTCATGGCTACATATATGGACTTCCCACCTTCACAGTTGAGACAGACCACATCCCTCTGGTTGCCATCATAAAAAAAAACCTGAATGAGATGTCGCCAAGGATTCAACGACTCATGATGAAGCTGCAAAGATATGACTTTGAACTGATCTACACACCAGGCAAATACATAGTGTTAGCCGATGCACTATCCCGAGTACCCACAATGAGTCATGTGAGCTCTACTGAAGAAGACGTGGATGTTCATGTAAGTATGGTCACTGCTGTGCTGCCCGTGTCAGACACAAAATCAAAGCAGATAGCAGAAGAAACAGTAAAAGATACAATATTACAAACAGTAATAGAGAACATTCATCATGGTTGGCCAAAAGGTTCCTGTCCAAAATATTTTCACATAAGGTCAGAATTGAGTGTCGCAAGTGGACTATTACTAAAACAGAACAGAATAGTCATTCCACAGGCTCTACGTCAAGACATGCTCAAAAGGATTCATGAGGGACACCTCGGAATTGAAAAATGCAAAAGGAGAGCAAGAGACACTGTTTACTGGCCTGGCATAAATAAGGACATTGAGAACATGATAGGCAAATGTGAGACATGTCAGAAACACCAAAACAAACAAGCAAAGGAACCAATGATAGTAGCTGACATACCAACAGCACCATGGCAAAAGGTTGGTATGGACCTTTTTCATTTAAATGGTAAAGACTATCTAATAGTGATTGACTACTATTCTAACTATCCTGAGATGGCGCTGCACTCAAGCACCACAGCAAGCAGTGTCATAATGCATGTGAAATCCATCTTCTCCAGACATGGAATTCCCAGCATTGCCGTTAGCGACAATGGTCCGTGCTTCAACTGTAAGGAGTGGCAACAGTTTGCAGCACATTATGACTTTCAGCACATCACATCCAGTCCTTTGTATGCTCAGTCAAATGGTAAGGCAGAGAAAGGTGTTCAAGTTCTCAAGCAGCTACTGAAGAAAGTGACAGAAAGCAAGTCTGATCCTTATCTCACCCTGCTGAGCTACCGAGCCTCACCTTTAGACTGTGGTTCTTCACCTGCTGAACTACTAATGGGTCGCAAGTTGCGCACCACGCTACCCTGCTGTGCAAAAGAACAGCAAAGTGAGGAACTGAGACAGAGACTTCAACTGTTAAAGCTGAAACAGAAATCATACTATGACAAGTCATCCAAAACTCTAAAACCATTGACAAGGGATGATGTTGTCAGGATTGAGGATCCAGATGCATGGAACAGGAAAGCTACAGTTCTTGAGGAAGTAGGACCAAGGTCATACACTGTTAGAACTGAGGAAGTCCAGATTCTCAGGAGGAACCGCCGTTCCCTCCTAAAAACACAAGAGACTATTCAAGACCAGATTGATGACAATGCCGCAACTGCATCTTGTCATTCACCACCAGAACAATCTCATGAAGACACATCAGACTTACCCGTGTTGAGAAGATCCACACGTGAAGTAAAAAAGCCTGATAGACTTAATCTTTGAGTACAATGTAAAGCTTTGAAAATGTGTTGACTGTTTTGAAAATGTTTATGTTCACAGAGCACTAACAAAGGTGTTACTGATATTATCTTTATTGTTTTCTTGAAAGTTGATTGATATTGATTTTGTTAAACCTCAAAGAAAGGAGGATGTAATGATCAATAACATGTCATTCTATAGTGGACACTAGGTGGAGCCGTAGAGCTGTGTAGAGCTGTATATAGCTGTATGTATAAGACTACATTACCCATGAGGCACTAGGCTACCCACAAGGCAGCAGTCAAGATGGAAGCCTCTACAGATACTGTACCTTGTCCACATGTGCTCAATAAAGTAACTAGCAAAAGCTAGCTGTGTTCATAATAAGAATGTTTATTTATTAATGAACATAAGACTGACCATCATTTTTCAATCCTCTCTGGCTACAGGTGTGGTGCTAGAGGACTGGAGGACTGCTAATGTTGTACTGTTGTTTAAAAAGGGGGAAAGGGATAGACCGAGTAATTACAGGCCAGTCAGCCTAACCTCAGTGGTGGGAAAATTATTAGAAAAAATTCTGAGGGACAGGATAAATCTTCATTTAGAAAGACATGGATTAATCAGGGAGAGTATGGATTTGTCAAGGGAAGGTTGTGTCTGACTAACTTGATTGAATTTTTTGAGGAGGTAACAAGGAGCGTCGATGAGGGTAGTGCATTTGATGTAGCCTGTATGGATTTTAGCAAGGCTTTTCATAAGGTCCCGCATGGCAGACTGGTCATGAAAGTAAAAGCCCTTGGGATCCAAGGCAACGTGGCAAGTTGGATCCAAAATTGGCTCAGAGGCAGGAAACAAAGGGTGATGTTCGAAGGGTGTTTTTGTGATTGGAAGGCTGTTTCCAGTGGGGTTCCACAGGGCTCAGTACTGGGTCCTTTGCTTTTTGTGGTATATATCAATGATTTGGACTTGAATGTAGGAAGTATGATTAAGAAGTTTGCAGATGATTCAAAAATTGGCTGTGGGGTTGATAATGAAGAAGAAAGCTGCAGACTGCTGGAAGATATCAATGGACTGGTCAAGTGGGCAGAACAGTGGCAAATGGAATTCAATCTGGAGAAGTGTGAGGTTGGGGAGGGCTAACAAGGCAAAGGAATACACTATAAATGATAGGTCACTAAGAAG
Source organism: Somniosus microcephalus (assembly GCF_052327205.1). Taxonomy (NCBI): domain Eukaryota; kingdom Metazoa; phylum Chordata; class Chondrichthyes; order Squaliformes; family Somniosidae; genus Somniosus; species Somniosus microcephalus. Next base: position 144,674,586 of record NC_140999.1, read on the forward strand.
TGCAGAAGATCAGAGAGACCTTGGAGTGAATATCCAAAGATCCCTGAATGTAGCAGGACAGGTAGATAAGGTGGCTAAGTTGGCATACAGGATACGTGCCTTTATTAGCCAAGGAATAGAATATAAGAGCAGGGAGGTTATGCTTGAACTGTATAAAATACTAGTTAGGCCGCAGCTAGAGTACTGCATGCAGTTCTGGTCATCACATTACAGGAAGGATGTGATTGCACTAGAGGGGGTGCAGAGGTGATTTATGAGGATGTTGCCTGGGCTGGGGAATTTTAGCTATGAGGAAAGACTGGATAGGCTGAGGTTGTTTTCTTTGGAACAGAGGAGGCTGAGGGGAGACCTAATTGAGGTGTATAAAATTATGAGCAGCCTAGATAGAGGACCTATTTCCCTTAGCAGAAGGGTCAATAACCAGGGGGCATAGATTTAAAGTAATTGGTCGGAGGCTTAGAGGGGATTTGAGGAGAAATGTTTTCACACAGAGGGTGGTGGGGGTCTGGAACTCACTGTCTGAAAGGGTGCTAGAGGCAGAGATCCTCATCACATTTAAAAAGTACTTGGAAATGCACTTGAAGTGCCATAACCTGCAAGGCTACGGACCAAGTGCTGGAAAGTGGGATTAGGGTGGCTAGCTTGGGCTTGTACTCGCTGGAGTTTAGAAGAATGAGAGGGGATCTCATCGAAACTTATAGGCCTAGAAATTCGGTGGCGCCCCATTTGGGGCGCCAAGCTCACCTGGGCACCAGAGGTTCCGCACCGGAAGGAGCCGATTGCGCCAGCGCGATATTCAGTTTCAGCGCCCCAAACGGAAGCGCGGCGCTGCTCGAGGCACCCCGCGTCCCTCTTGGGGCGCTGAAACTGAATATCACAGCGCAATGTGCTGCAGCGCCACATGCTGCGGCACGGCGCGCTGTGGTACTGCAGGCCTTCCTCCCCTTCTTAAAGGGGAGGGGCCTGCACCAGCACGATCAGAGATTGCGAGTGCTGGCAAAAGAGCCCGGCACCGAGAAGAGGTGCCGGGCTCTTGGGACACAGCCGGCACTGCCCGGGGGGTGGGGGGGTGCTCAGGAGGCCGGGGACGGCGGCGCGAGGAGGTGCTGGCAGGCGGCCAGCAAAAAAAATGGCCACCCCGCACCTCCCCTTTAATTAGCACCACTACCGCCGCAGGTCAGCCCCCTGAACCGGACCGGCGTTACAGCAGGGGGCGCGATCCAATATCGCAATCGGGGCGATAGCGGGGCATTGCGCACACTGATGACGTCATCGGTGGCTAAGCGTCGCTACAGGCTAATGCCGCCATTAGCGCCCCGCTAAATTTCGTGGGAGGCGTGGCCAGTGGCGCTAAAGCCACTAAGTGCCCTCTTTGGGCGTTAACTGGTGGCGCAGCCCACCGAATTTCTAGGCCATAAAATTCTAACAGGACTAGACAGACTAGATGCAGGAAGAACGTTCCCAATGGTTGGGGAGTCCAGAACCAGGGGTCACAGTCTAAGGATAAGGGGTAAGCCATTTAGGACAGAGATGAGGAGGAATTTCTTCACGCAGAGTGTGGTGAACCTGTGGAATTCTCTACCAAAGAAGGCAGTAGAGGCCAATTCATTAAATATATTCAAGAAGGAGTTGGATATATTTCTTAAGGCTAAAGGGATATGGAGAGAAGGCAGGAACAGGGTACTGAATTTGGATGATCAGCCATGATCTCATTGAATGGCGGAGCAGGCTCGAGGGGCCGAATGGCCTACTCCTGCTCCTATCTTCTATGTTTCTATGTTTCTATGTTTCTAGCTCTTTGTCGGCTGTTACGGACAAGATGGGCCGAATGGCCTCCTTCTGTGCTGTAAATTTCTATGATTCTTGTATTTGCTCAATTGAATAACAAAATGGGCATTATTCTCTGGTAGCATAAACCAATTATGTCAGTGTACTCAATTGGTTCTCAGTCCAATTGCATAACTTTTGGTTATTACTCTCCAATAAATGTGTTTCTGAATGTAAGAAAAATGTTGGTGGAAAGTGAGGGAAGAGAAGTCCTTCGATATGGTCTCCATTACAGGAATAAATATAGCCACATTATAAATTATTTTAAACACAAATTTTAGTCTCAATTCAACTGAATGAATTATTATGGTTATTTTGTTTGTATATTTAGTTTTCATTATAGTATGTTATATAATAAAACACCAATGCATTAAGGCATTTAAATCATTGAAAGCACTCTAACATAATGTCAATGGGCACAAAGCAACTGCACTAAAACAAGTCTTAGAGGTTCCCCTGATGAATCACCGGGGTAGATCTTGACGTAGTGTGATAGTATGAAACGGGTGGTAGCAAGTTGGCAGCCCGTTTTACATTGCTCCTGATTATTATCTCCGTTGACTTCAATACAAATAAAAATGGGGAGAGACTGATCTGTAATTACTCGGTCTATCACCCATTTTACACTATTTCACAAAGTTGTTTTGCGATGAAAATAGTGCCCGCTCTGTGCCATCTTGGTGAGGCCATTAGCGCCGGTGCTGGGAGTGTGCACCAGAAGAGTGTAGAGTAGGCAAATTGTGGTGCTAGTCAGTGTACAATGCTGAATTGACGCCAGCGCTGCCATTTTTGTCCTCAACGCTGTAACAAATGCCCTGTGTTAACCTCGCACAGCTGGACATGTGTTCACCAGCTGCAAGGACCAGTGAAAGTTAAAGGGATCATCACCTACTTACAGGTTCATTGCTGATTAATTTCTACTGGCTCTGTGTAGGTTTGTGGAAGTGTTTGGAGCTTTCTAGAGTTGTTTAAAGTTGGTGAGGTGACAGGAAATGGTGCTGCAAGTGGAGAAGGCCTTGCTTCTGAATTTAAGGATTCTTGTCAGACCACTTGCTCCCAGTCATGGGTGCTGTAGTTTCATTCCCCTTGGCCTATAGCATGACAGGGAGACAGAGCAGAGGCAGCAAAGAAGAGGACAAGCTGCTCGGAGAGGGAGGAGGAGGAGGGGGAGAAGGGCTCGCAGCAGAAGGCCTTACCCACCTAGGTTCTTCCAAGAGCAATTCTCTTACCTCAGCCTGAGCCAGAAGCAGTGTCTGAGGTGTCTATGCTTTACGAAGGAGCTTTTTGTATTATTCGTTTATGGGATGTGGGTGTCGCTGGCAAGGCCAGCATTTATTGTCCATCCCTAATTGCCCTTGAGAAGGTGGTGGTGAGCCGCCTTCTTGAACCGCTGCAGTCCGTGTGATGAATGTACTCCCACAGTGCTATTAGGGAGGGAGTTCCAGGATTTTGACCCAGCGAAGATGAAGGATTGGCAATATACTTCTAAGTCAGGATAGTGTGTGACTTGGAGGGGAACTTGGAGGTGGTGGTGCTCCCATGCGCCTGCTGCCCTTGTCCTTCTAGGTGGAAGAGGTCACGGGTTTGGGAGGTGCTGCCGAACTTTGCCATCTCTTGTAACTAGACCTGCAGCCTCACTCCAGGGCAAGGACAGCACTGCTAGTGGCTGTGAAGGTGAGCTTGGCCTTCAATTACTTCACATCGGGATCCTTCCAGGCTGGAGCAGACAACATCTGTAACATCTCCCAGTTCGCCATCCACTGCTGCATACGAAAGGTGACAGACGCTCTTTATGCCAGGAGAGGTGACTTTGTTGTCTTCTCTCTGACCAGAGAGAAGCAGACGGAGCATGCACGTGGCTTTGCCAGGATAGCGGACTTCTCCATGGTGCAGAAAGCCATCGACTGCATGCACGTGGCTTTGCGGGCACTGTATATAAATGATGAGATGTACCGCAACGGCACAGGTTACCATTCGCTGAATGTGCAGTTGGTGCGCGACCATGCTCAGCACATCATGATGGTGAATGCCTGGTATCCTGGCAGCAATCATGATGCATGTCCGCTGTTCCCTCAATCTTTGAGCCACCAAGACAATCCAGAGAATGGCTAATGGGTGACAAGGGCTACCGCTGACCACCCGGCTCATGACTCCATGCCATAAGCCAACCGCACATGGGAAGCATGCGTGCAATGAGAGCCATGCTGCCACATAGAATGTGATAGAGCAGACCATTGGCATCCTTAAACAATGCTTCTGCTGCCTGGACCACTCTGGAGGAGCCCTGCAGTAATCACTAAAATGCGTCTCAAGATCTGTCCTGGTCTGCTGCATGCGCCACAGCCTCGCCATCATGAGTACACAACCCTTGCCACCAGGCATACAGCAACAAGCAGAGGAGGAGGCGGAAGAGGAGGAGGAAGAGGAGGAGGAGGAAGCAGAAGAGGAGGAAGAGGAGGAAATGGAAGGGGAGGAAGCGGAAGAGGAGGAAGCGGAAGGGAGAAAGTAACCCAGACAGCCCCTTTCTGCCCGGGCTGTCCGTGATCAAATCATCCGCCTGCAGTACGAGTGAGTGCAACCCCAATTCCTCATTCAACATTAGCCCCACACGGTACTTTCACTCTGTTACTGACCATCACAGTGTCCTCTTGGCCACAATGCTGAAATAAAAACCACTACAAAGCAAACATTCCAATCAAACTTTATCCATTAATCCACCCAATAGTACATCAACAAATCAACTAATCGTCCTTGTGCATTCCCTTTGTGACTGTCTTGCGGGTGCCTTTGCCTATCCTAGTGCTCCTATGCAGTGTAACCTCAGTAGCTGCAGCATGGCTGGTGGAAGGCTGCTGACTTTCAGTGGGGGAGACTGTAGATGGCAGCAGTCTGAGCTTGCATGGCAGCAAGCAGAGCACTTCGACATTGGGTGGCTTCTGCTTGTGCTGCAATGGAAGCTGAGACTTTGGCCTTCAGATGCGGGACGATGGTTGGGTCCACAAGTGCATTAATGGATCTGCCCAGCCCTTCCATGATGGAAAGGATGGGCTGCAAGCTCTGTCCAAAGCCCTGTGCAAGGCTGGAGCTGGACTCTTACTTTCTGGCAGGCCTGCCTATGCACCAAGCATTTCATTGTGCATGCCCATCAGTATTCTTCTGTAGGCCGCCCCATTGAGGTCTTCATCTGAGTCCTGTGCAGCAGAACCCGTGTGCAACCTTACCCTCCGGGGAGCTGGCTTCTGAGCTAACCTTTCCCCTTGCTCTGGCTGCAGGCCTGATGTCTCACCATGTGCAGATCCCACATCTAACCTATCCTCTAAAGTACATGGACTGTCAGTATCTGAGCTGGTGGCTGGGAGTGTGAAATCGTGTAATGGTGTTTCTTCTTCTTCTGCACTCTCCTCTCCCTCTTCTTGTTCAACCACTGGCTGCGCAGGCTGGATTGGTTGGGTGTCTAAAATGAGAAAGGCACACGGGTAGGGCTGTGGTGGGGGGAGGGGGGTAAAGCAAGAGGCGCGTGCTTACACCATGTGTAGGTTGTAAATCAAAAGAGATTGTGGGATGAGGGGGAAGTGGGATGTGAGAAGGAGATTACGTATGAAGATATCGGTATCTTGTGTTCTTTCAGCCCCGCCACTGGCCATAGGCTCAGCCATGTCCCTGCCAAGAATGCCCAGGGGAGTGAGGTGATGCAGGCGAGTCTGTCCCCCGCCATTTAGGTGCTGCTGGTGCCATTTATAAGCTACCTTTTCCTGCAAGAGAAAGGGAAATGTGTCAGTGACTGTGGTGCAATGTGTTTGGGTGATGTGCCTGTCATGGTTGAATAGTTGACAGTGAGATGTGGGTGTGAGGCTTGCAGCAGTGGTAAGTGTGTGAGGATGAGGTGAAGCTATGAATGTGAGGTATGAGTTGTGTTTGATAGAGATTCTCAGTAGGTGATTGATGAGGGTGTGGTGCATTGATTGTGTGTGAGGCTAGTGGTGCAGATGGTCAGATATGGCTTTTGAAGGTGAATTCGCTGACCTTGACCACTCGTGTGAGGTCATTAAACTTCTTCCTGCACTGAGTCCAAGTCCTCTCGGCTATACTGCTGGCATTGACCACATTGGCTATCTGCTCCCACTGTAGTCTTATCAGTTGCCTGGAGGGCCTCCTGGCCCCCTGTGGAAAGAGGACCTCTCTTTTGGATTTGACCTCCTGGACAAAGGCTTCCAGTGCTACATCTGAGAACTTTCTCTGGCCTGTTGAACCATTACTCAGTCTTCTTGTTTATAACACTTGCCTCCATAAGCAGTTCCAGCACCTGGTGCAGGCAGAATGCACCACCCCTTTAAGAGGTGCAGACTGCCTTTAAGTACTGCAGGTCAGCTTTAATTGGAGCTAACCTCGCACAAACTTGGGCCCCCTGCTGTGCGTTCAGCCACTCATCAGCACGGTCAGCGCTCGGCTGAACACTACAATCATGTAAAGTAGGAGGCAGCACAAATTATACATGCTGCCTGTAGTCCTCCAAACAGGCACGAATTGCTATCGCATTGCGAACCCTGCACCCGTTTTTCAGGGGATACTGAATTTCTAGGCCTAGTCCAGTATTTTCTGTTATTTTCCCCATGATTTTCACCATTTTGACTATTCACACTTGCTTTGTTCTTTTAATATCTTTTCATTGCCTCACATTTTTTATGACATGTTAATGGGTCTCAGCTTGTCACTTAAGCATTTTGCAGGACATTCTAAAAATTATCTTCCTCTCTGTGACTGGATCACTTCCCTTTCCCTAGTGCAGTCCTGGGGCCTTTACTAGGCCCACAGTAGAATTCACACCACCTCATAGCTAGCAACAGTTCCGTTAGGCCTAACGGTGGCGTAAATGGTGGAATTCCCAGGGTTGCCCAGGAACTCCCGCAGACACAAACCCAAAATGTAGGGGTGCGGGTGACAGAATTGCCTGCTCTCCCCGATTGCATTTGAAGCATCTGCTCTCCACTCTCCCTGGCCACCAGAATTTTGGCCCCTGAACCTATCTTACCCTTTCAGATGCTGAGTTATTAGCCATTGCATTTCCAGCATTTCTTGTTTTTTATATTTGCGTTTATTGTTAGATGTTCATATCAAGGATCAAATTTGTTTACTGAATTTAAGTAACATCATAAAACTTTTACGAGGATCAATTGAAATGTTTATTTTTATATAACAGAGGCTCATGACAACCAAGTTTATGATAGAGGTCTCTTCTGATTTCTATTTCCAGCGAAATCATAAACATTTCATTAAGGCTTTACAATTTAGCAAAAAACAGCAGATACAGAAAACATTCCTGTTATGCTTATGATGTTGCTAACACACAGTGACTAGAGGGAATATTTCCCCATGATTTGCAAACTGCATTCTCACTTGATTGCTGAAAGCCTGAAGCGATCTTGACATTTATTTTTCTCTTGTACAATGGGGCGTTCAGCCAGGACAACTTGCTTCATCCTGTTGTCATAACATTTGATACTGTCTTGCGAACAGTGATGGACTGTTTAAGATAGTTAAAAATTGTATCCTATGCAGATTTTGGTACAAATTCAATTTGTATAAATATATCTACGGGAGAAGTATCAATCAATATAGTAGCTCCTCAGATTAATAGTCTCTGATTTTACAACCTCTGATTTAACATGGAATTAGCCAGTTGTCAGTAAATACTCTGCCTGGTTTCTGTTAGCTGGAAAACTGTGAGCTGTATTTTCCACTGCCATACTGTCCAAAATGAGGCAGTATACTGGCAGAAACCGAAAAGAAATGGACATGGAGGTTTCCCACTGCCCTGCCCTGCCACCGGTGCCAGGGATCTTACTTTCTCTGTCCCAGCAGGGAAGTTGGCCAGTAGCTTCTTCACTAGTTAGACCCAGGAACCCAGCCATTCTCCCTGCCTCCCGCCTTTACTACTGCCAACCTGAGGGATTGCCAGGAGAGAAATGGCAGTAAACTCTAGGAAAGTGGCAGAAGTTCTGAATGAAGGCCCCTTTGGAGGGAGAGGACACAGGGGAGGTGCCAGAGGACTGGAGAACAGCTAACATAGTACCATTGTTCAAGAAGGGTAGTAGGGATAAACCAGGGAATTACTGGCCAGTGAGCCTAACATCAGTGGTAGGGAAATTATTGGAAAAAACTCTGAGGGACAGAATTAGTCTCCACTTGGAGAGGCAGGGATTAATCAAGGATAGTCAGCATGGCTTTGTCAGGGGGAGATCATGTCTGAACAATTTGATTGAATTTTTCGAGGGGGTGACTAGTTGTGTGGATGAGAGTAGTGCAGTTGATGTAGTCTACATGGACTTCAGTAAGGCATTTGACAAAGTCCCACATGGGTGACTGGTCAAGAAGGTAAGAGCCCATGGGATCCAGGGCAATTTGGCACATTGGATCCAAAATTGGCTTAGTGGCAGGAGGCAGAGGGTGATGGTCGAAGGTTGTTTTTGTGACTGGAAGCCTGTGTCCAGTGGTGTACCGCAGGGATCGGTGCTGGGTCCTTTGCTGTTTGTAGTGTACATTAATGATTTAGATATGAATGTAGGAGGTATGATCAGGAAGTTCGCAGATGACACGAAAATTGGTGGAGTAGTAAATAGCGAGGAGGGAAGCCTCAGGCTACAGGATGATATAGACGGGATGGTTAGATGGGCAGAACAGTGGCAAATGGAATTTAACCCTGAAAAGTGTGAGGTGATGCATTTTGGGAGGACTAACAAGGCAAGGGAATACACAATGAATGGTAGGATTCTAGGAAGGACAGAGAATCAGAGGGAACTTGGTGTGCATGTATATAGATCCCTGAAGGCAGCAGGACAGGTAGATAAGGTGGTTAAAAAGGCATATGGGATACTTGCCTTCATTAGCCGAGGCATAGAATATAAGAGCAGGGAGGTTATGATGGAACTGTATAAAACGCTAGTTAGGCCACAGCTGGAATACTGTGTGCAGTTCTGGTTGCCACACTATAGGAGGGATGTGATTGCATTGGAGAGGGTGCAGAGGAGATTCACCAGGATGTTACCTGGGCTGGAGCGCTCCAGCTATGAAGAGAAACTGGACAGGCTGGGATTGTTTTCCTTAGAGCAGAGAAGGCTGAGGGGGGACCTGATTGAGATGTACAAAATTATGAGGGGCATAGATAGGGTAGATAGAAATGAACTTTTCCCCTTAGTAGAGGGGTCAATAACCAGGGGGCATAGTTTCAAGGTAAGGGGCAGGAGGTTTAGAGGGGATTTGAGGAAAAACTTATTCACCCAGAGGGTGGTTGGAATCTGGAACTCACTGCCTGAAAGGGTGGTAGAGGCAGGAACCCTCACAACATTCAAGAAGCATTTAGATGAGCACTTGAAACGCAATAGCATACAAGGCTACAGACCAAGTGCTAGAAAATGGGATTAGAATAAGCGGGGCTTGATGGCCGGTGCTGTATAACTCTATGACTCTAGGACCCAGCAGTGAGCATTGCTTCCTCTCTTCTGACCCCCCCCCCGCCACCCCCATTTCCATTTACGGACCTTTTTTAGGCCTCGGCTCAATCTGAGGTGGGGTCTGAGTGGGAGGTGGAAATCCTAGCACAACCCTCGTCTGGTGCCAAACCAGCCCTGGTGAAAAATCCGGCCAGTTGGGTAGGGATTAAGGTTTTGGGTCAACTTCCATCACTACAAAACCTTTGCCTTGTGTTAAAATGAGTGCAGGAATCTTTCTACACTATTAACCTATAATTAGCAAATGAATCCTGTGCACTCTAGAACTGACCAGACTGTGCAATACAACTGTAGCATTTCTTCATGCACAGATCAAATGAAGCAATTTTAGATACACAACGGTAAAAGCTTTCATTTATCACCCAGGAGAGAATGCAGCAAATACGTAGAAACATAAGAAGTTGGGAATAAAAAAAGAGGCCAATCAGCCCATCAAAGTTTATCCTCCAATATTTTAGCTCTCCCATCTAATGGTATTTCAAATAATCCCAATATTTTTGCCTCTATTTGCATTGGATGGTTGGTTATTCAAATATTTTTCCTCTTTAGCAGCATGTGGCTGGGATTTTTTTGATCAGTTAAGTATTGTTGGGAAGTGCCAAGTGTTCTGCCTTGGGTGCCAGCAGAAGCTCAGCATGGCCAGCTACTTCTAGGGCAGCTGAAAAAGCGAGTGACATTTTTATAAATTCTAACATTGGCGCAATCAATCATCTTACAATTGGTTACACTTGGCTTGCTGGCCATTTCAAATTTAATCCTCCTCCCCTGTCTCCTTAGTAACCTTGGATGTTGCAATACAATATTGCTCAGGTGTGACAACTTGGAGCAGCTAACAGTATAACTTGGACCTACTTTGTTGAGGGCCGCATTCACGAAAACAAATCCTTTCGCTCAATCTAGCTCCATGATACATGCACGTGTAATAACATCCACAATGGGTTGCACAATGAAACTTGATTGTATGTTCTCCTGACAATTTTAACTTCTCACCTGGCTTCTCTGCTTGCAGAAGAAGACAGCACACAACATGCGAGACAAAGTGGAATGGGAAGTAGTCCCTCCAAATTCAGCTGGGCCACCTAGTAACCCATCTCAAGGAGGCAGGGTTCCACCAGACTCTCAAGAGGCCCCCATTGACAAACAGCATGCAGCCATCTCACTGATACCTGCCGTGAAGGGAGCACCTGGAAGAAGCATAATGTTAGGACCAATAGCACACATATCATTTACTGTCACCAAAGGGAAGCACTGGGTCCTCAACAGTAGGCAGACACACGCGTCACTTCTAGGGAATTCAAATTTAGTTGGACCAAAGTTCAATTGTGTGAAGAGAGTATTCTTGGTATCATATAAGATAGTGTACGAGCAGGTGACAGGAATGGGTTCTATACTTTATTTGCAGCTAAATGTGATGTAGGCAAAGGTGTTTTAAGTGAGGGAATTTTACAGATGGAACAAGGGCAGCGATTTCCAAAGCTCTGTGCTGCCAGCACGGCCTCACATACTCCAAGAGATTTATTGGAAAATTGCAGGTGCTTTGCCCTTGATTTTCCATACCTTAAAATTAATAGATAGAAAAGGTTATGCACCCATAATTTTCTGATATCTTGTCAAGTGAGAGCCTGGCAGATAACTCTAGAAAACCAGTCGATTGTACTGGTACAGGCCTTGCCTTAAAAAACTTGCGAATTGCCGCATCTTCCACTTTTATTGAGGCGGTGGCACCTTTCAGGGTTCCTAGTTCCTGTTGAAACACTTCTTTGGCGTTAGCCAAGATTTCTTTTAATCGTCCAGGTATGACGTCATCATCATTTTTTTTCTTACTGGTCACCGTCAGTGCCTGAATGGAGTGCCAGTCTAAATGTATCTTTCTGATCCATTCACATCCCAACAACGGTGGACCACCATCTTGCAGAACGTATAAATACAACTTCTGTATTTCCTTGCCATTGTATACAACAGGCACCCTTATTTTCCCTCTGGGGTATACTTTCTGCCCCGTATATGTCTTCAAGACAATGGATGTGTCTTTCAAAGGTATATGCGGAAATAGCCGCTCGTAATCCCGTCGACTCATGATGGTCATAGCTGATCCTGTATCTAGCTCCATTTTGACTGAGGACCCCGCTATCGTGAGGGTAACCCAAATGGTCTGGTAATCTTCTTTGGCAGTTACATTATGTAATTTGAGACAGCTTAGTCTCTTGTTTCCGGAGTCGCTATCGCTCTTCTGGTCTTCGAAGCTACTGTCCGTCATCATTTGTACCTTTCTGTACTTTTCCTTATTGACCTTTTTACTGTCAGCGGATTTCTTTCCAGATCTGCATACACGTGCAATGTGTCCCATCTTTCCGCATTGCCTGCATGCTTTGTCCTTGAACCAGCAGTCCTTCTGGTCATGGGTGGATCTGCCGCAGCGATAACATCTCTCGAAACCCCATTTCATTTCATGGGTGCCGAAGTCCTGTGGCTTTTGCTGTATCTCTGCAGCTCCTCTTGCTGCTGCTTTGTATGATACAGCCACACTGAAAGCCTTGTCCAGTGTTAAATCTTTCTCAGAAAGTAGTCTTTTCTGTGTTCCTTCGCTTAGGAGACTGCAGACGAATTTGTCTCGTAGAGAATCTGCCAGTCCTGCCCCGAATTGGCAGTGCTTTGACAGCTTTCGTAATTCGGTGAGGTAATCAGCGTTACTTTCATTCTTGTGCTGATTCCTCCTGAAGAATTTGAATCGTTCCGCTATCAGCAGCGGTGTTGGGTTTAAGTGCTCCTCCACTCTTTCCACATATGTGGTCCAATCTTCTATATCACTATCGAAAGCAGTAATATTGCCAGTCTTCGGCATCTTGAAAATCTAAAATGGCGCTTCCCACGCTTTTCCTCCGTCCCCGATGGATCAAAATGGCGTCTCCCACGCTTTTCTTTCTTCCCCGCTAAGTTAAGATGGCGCCTCCCGCGCTTTCCCGCCGCTGCCGCTGCTGCCAACGCTGTTCTCCGCGGTTCCTGTTGCAACCTGCAGCTTTTCGCGGTATTTCTATTTTTAAAAATTTTTATATATCGCTTCAATAGTTTCTCCGTTACTTGGAGAACCGTTCCCGTCGTGGAGCGGACCCTCTGGGACTTTCCCCTCCCTCTGCTCGGTCCGAACACCGACCTGCTTTGCAGCACCGGCCGCACCCTGAGTGCTCCACCCTCTCTCTCTCTTTGCTTCTGCTTCCCGACTCGCTGCCCGGCCCCGTTGCAGAGCCACCCGATCGAGCTCTAGCCCGCCGCAGCCCAGGAAGGATCAGTGCACTACCTGCCACCAGCCCGTTTAGCTGGTGAAACCAGTTTTTTTTTCTTGCTTCTGGCTTCGACCTTCGTCTGAGGAATCGATCCCCTTGAGGTGCTGCCGAATTGCAGGTAAGTTTGTTCCTAACTAGTCGCCACTGTTAGATCCGTGTGTTAATGGAGACACGGAATGCAGGAGTTGATTTAACAAGTGTTTACTGAACAAAGTCTGGAGGTGAACTAACAACACAAGACGTTACACAGGCTTATATACCCGAGTGGTCACCGCTGGTATTACAGTATACAGGGGCTTCAAAAACATAGTTCCTCTTAAAGGTACATACACTACACTATTCTTCAAAGGGTTTGAGGACAGTTACATCAGGAAGTCTTGTTTAAGGGAAGTAGCTTTGGAGTAAAGAACTACAACTGTTTACATGAATAGTCTGTCTTCAAAGGATTTGGGAATAGATATGTCATGCAGTATTATCTGCGACATGTACCTTTGATGTAGGCAAAATATTATGGTGTATAAAGGAGCATGGTTTTCAATGGTAATTCAGAGGGCTCAAAAGATATAGAAACCGAAAAGCCAATCTCTGACCCAGGTTGGGTTGAACCCTCAACCCAGGCATCAATTAAGTCTTCCATATACTATACTACGAAGTCTCATGCTTACTCAAAACATGTTGTTGTGAACCATGGAAGGAAGGAGGTTGAATGCTAACATTTGGTGCTGTGAACTCATCCAACGAATACGTGGATGGTGAGTATGATTTAATATTGAGAGTCGGTATACCTAGCTCCTGGGAATCACAATCTAGGGAATAGGATGGAATCGAGGGGGAAGATATAATACTTACATCCAAATGTAAATACAAGTACTTCTGATGTTTTGTAAAACCACCAAGCCTGGGCATAATTGTTTGTGAAATTGAAATGAATTAGATCAATAATATGAGTTGCCATTCAAGCACTGAGGTTTAAGGGGATAATTACATTTTATTTTTGAAAATGCCCAGTCTAAGTGATTCATGTCCAAAACTGTGCATTAAGGAAGAAAGTTTTTTGGGGGAGTCTGTTGTGGTGAAGGTAAGTAACACCCCTCATCTCAGACTGAATTGCTCTCTGGAATTGGGATCATTTTGAAATGATAGAATGGACTCAGGCACAATATTTTGAGAAAAAAAGATCTAGTAAGTGTTCAAGTGGAATGAACAAAAATGTATTGATAACATGGATTGATTTGGCAACTTTGTTAAATGGTATTGATCATATTGTTTTGTACAGGGCTCACGATTGAGATGAAATGGTAATATAATGTGATGTGTAAAACTGGATCAGAGGATTGAGGATATAAGATAGCAACAAGGGAAATCACACCACAAAATGAGAATTTTTCTAAAATAATTTTCTTAGGTGATTATGGGTGAATTACAGGAACCCAAACAGGGTTAGGAAAAGATGCACGCGTACATCTCTGAGTAACTAACATAAATCACCTGGGCATGATTCCTGAAAAGATTTCAATTTGGTATTGATGTAAATTCTATTGAAAGTCAGGAAAATGTAGGTAAACATAGAAACATAGAAGATAGGAGCAGGAGTAGGCCATTCAGCCCCTCGAGCCTGCTCCGCCATTCAATGAGATCATGGCTGATCATTCAATTTCAGTACCCTGTCCCTGCCTTCTCCCCATATCTCTTGATCCCTTTAGCCTTAAGAAATATATCCAACTCCTTCTTGAATATATTTAATGAATTGGCCTCCACTGCCTTCTGTGGTAGAGAATTCCACAGGCTCACCACTCTCTGGGTGAAGAAATTCCTCCTCATCTCTGTCCTAAATGGCTTACTCCTTATCCTTAGACTATGACCCCTGGTTCTGGACTCCCCAGCCATCGGGAACATCCTTCCTGCATCCAGTCTGTCAAGTCCTGTTAGAATTTTATAAGTTTCAATGAGACCCCCTCTCATTCTTCTAAACTCCACCGAGTATGAGCCCAATCTACCCAATCTCTCCTCATACATCATTCCTGCCATCCCAGGTATCAGTCTGGTGAATCTTCGCTGCACTCCCTCCATGGCAAGAACATTCTTCCTCAGATAAGGCAACCAAAACTGCACACAATACTCAAGGTGTGGTCTCACCAAGGCCCTGTACAACTGCAGCAAGACATCCTTGTTCCTGTACTCGAACCCTCTCGCTATGAAGTGCAACAAACCATTTGCCTTCTTAACCACCTGCTGCACCTGCATGCTTACCTTCAGCGACTGGTGCACAAGGACACCCAGGTCTCGTTGCACTTCCCCTTCTCCCAATCTATTGCTGTTCAGATAATAATCTGCCTTCCTGTTTTTGCCACCAAAGTGGATAACCTTGCATTTATCCACATCATACCGCATCTGCCATGCTTCTGCCCAATCACCCAACCTGTCCAAATCATACTGGAGTTTCTCGGCATTCTCCTCACAGCACACACGCCCACCCAGCTTTGTGTCGTCTGCAAACTTGAAGATATTACATCTAGTTCCCTCGTCTAGATAATTTATATATATTGTGAATAGCTGGGGTCCTAGGGCCGATCCCTGCTGTACCCCACTAGTCACTGCCTGCCACTCCGAAAAAGACCCGTTTATTCCAACTCTTTGCTTCCTGTCTGCCAACCAGTTCTTTATCCAATTCAGTACCTTGCCTCCAATCCCATGTGCCTTAACTTTACATAGAAACATAGAAACATAGAAGATAGGAGCAGGAGTAGGCCATTCGGCCCTTCGAGCCTGCTCCGCCATTCAATGAGATCATGGCTGATCATCCAAATTCAGTACCCTGTCCCTGCCTTCTCCCCATATCCCTTGATCCCTTTAGCCTCAAGAAATATATCCAACACTTTCTTGAATATATTTAACGAACTGGCCTCCACCACCCTCTGTGGCAGAGAATTCCACAGGTTCACCACTCTCTGGGTGAAGAAATTCCTCCTCATTTCAGTCCTAAATGGCTTACCCCTTATCCTTAGACTGTAACCCCTGGTTCTGGACTCCCTGGCCATCAGAAACATCCTTTCTGCATCTAGTCTGTCCAGACCTGACAGAATTTTATAGGTTTTGATGAGATCCCCTCTCAATCTTCTAAACTCCAGTGAGTATAAGCCCAATCGACACAATCTCTCCTCGTACGTCATTCCTGCCATCCCAGGTATCAGCCTGGTGAATCTTCGCTGCACTCCCTCCATGGCAAGAACGTCCTTCCTCAGGTAAGGTGACCAAAACTGCACACAATACTCAAGGTGCGGTCTCACCAAGGCCCTGTACAACTGCAGCAAGACATCCTTGTTCTTGTACTCGAACCCTCTTGCTACGAAGGCCAACATACCATTTGCCTTCTTAACTGCCTGCTGCACCTGCATGCTTACCTTCAGCGACTGGTGCACAATAACACCCAGGTCTCTTTGCACTTCCCCTTCTCCCAATCTATTGCCATTCAAATAATAATCTGCCTTCCTGTTTTTGCCACCAAAGTAGATAACCTCACATTTATCCACATTATAGTGCATTTGCCATGTTTCTGCCCAATCACCCAACCTGTCCAAATCATACTGGAATTTCACGACATCCTCCTCACAGCTTACCCTCCCACCCAGCCTTGTGTCGTCTGCAAATTTGGAGATATTACATCCAATTCCCTCGTCCAGATCATTAATATATATTGTGAACAGCTGGGGTCCTAGGACCGATCCTTGCGGTACCCCACTAGTCACTGCCTGCCACTCGGAAAACGACCCGTTAATTCCAACTCTTTGCTTTCTGTCCGCCAACCAGTTCTCTATCCAAGTCAATACCTTGCCCCCAATCACATGTGCCTTAATTTTGCACGCTAATCTCTTATGTGGGACCTTATCGAAAGCCTTCTGAAAGTCCAAATACACCACATCCACTGGTTCTCCCTTATCTATTTTACCAGTTACATACTCAAAAAATTCCAGTAGATTAGTCAAGCACGATTTACCTTTTGTAAATCCATGTTGACTTTCTCCGATCCTGTCACTGCTTTCCAAGTGCTCTGCTATTACATTTTTTATAATAGACTCTAGCATTTTCCCCACTACCGATGTCAGGCTTAAAGTTCCCTGCTTATTCTCTACCACCTTTTTTGAATAGTGGGGTAACATTAGCTATCCTCCAATCCATGGGTACTGTTGCAGAGTCTATCGAGTTCTGGAAGATGACCAGCAATGCATCTACTATCTCTAGGGCCACTTCCTTAAGTACCCTGGGATGTAGACCATCAGGCCCTGGGGATTTATCGGCCTTCAGTCCCATCAGTTTTCCTAACACCATTTCCCTACAAATACTGATTTCTTTCAGTTCCTCCCTCTCATTAGAACCTCTGTTCCCCGGCATCTCTGGGAGGTTATTTGTGTCCTCCTTTGTGAAGACAGAACCAAAGTATGTATTTAGTTGGTCTGCCATTTCCTTGTTTCCCATTATAAATTCCCCTGATTCTGACTGTAAGGGACCTACGCTTGACTTCACCAATCTTTTTCTCTTCACATATTTATAAAAGCTTTTACAGTCAGTTTTTATGTTCCTCGCTAGCTCACTCTCATATTCTATTTTCCCTTTCTTAATTAATCCCTTTGTCCTCCTTTGTTGAGTCCTGAACTGCTCCCAATCCTCAGGATTATTGCTTTTTCTAGCCAATTTATATGTCCTCTCCTTGGATCTTATGCTATCCCTAATTTCCCTTGTTAGCCATGGTTGAGTCACCTTTTTTGTTTTATTTTTATGCCAAACTGGGATGAACAAATTCTGTAGCTCATCCATTTGGTCTTTGAATGTTTGCCATTGCCTATCCACCATCAACCCTTTGAGTGCCATTCCCCAATCAATCCTAATCTCTTATGCGGGACCTTATCGAAAGCCTTCTGAAAGTCCAAATACACCACATCTACTGGTTCTCCCTTTTCTATTCTACCAGTTACATCCTCAAAAAATTCCAGTAGATTAGTCAAGCACGATTTACCTTTTGTAAATCCATGTTGACTTTCTCCGATCCTGTCACTGTTTTCCAAGTGCTCTGCTATTACATGTTTTATAATGGACTCTAGCATTTTCCCCACTACCGATGTCAGGCTTACCGGTCTATAATTCCCCGGTTTCTCTCTACCACCTTTTTTGAACAGTGGGATAACATTAGCTACCCTCCAATCCATGGGAACTGTTCCAGAGTCTATAGCATCCAGAGCATCATTAATTGATAGGTTTCTCTTGGAGATGTTTCCTCTACTGAACAATCAGAAAGATGTATTTGATAGCCTGGCCACTACCCTAGAAATTGGAACTGTTAATAAAGCCTATTCTTCAAAGGGTTTAAGGACAGTTACATCAGGAAGTCTTGTTTAAGTTTTGGAGTAAGCAACTATAGCTGTTTACATGAATAGTCTGTCTTCAAAGGATTTGGGAATGCAGTAATGGGGGGAAAATTTGGTATCGACAATTTTGGGGTGCTAAAAGCACCTGGGCACTAACATTTCGGGTGGGGGGATGGCGGGGAAACAGTGATATATAGTCAGGTGGAAGTGTCTGCAGCAGTTCCCAACATT
This sequence comes from Somniosus microcephalus, assembly GCF_052327205.1. Taxonomy (NCBI): domain Eukaryota; kingdom Metazoa; phylum Chordata; class Chondrichthyes; order Squaliformes; family Somniosidae; genus Somniosus; species Somniosus microcephalus. The sequence goes on from NC_140999.1 coordinate 144,692,790, forward strand.
GACTCCAGACTAATGAAGTTTCGTGGCCTTTGGTCAAAAATGGTCAAAGAAACCTCCTGTTGAGCACCATCTCCCATCCCCCTCAACTGATGAATCAGTACTCCTCCATTTGGAAGAAGGTCTGAGGGAAGCAAGGGGACAGAATATGCTGGTTAAAATACTTCAATCACCACTACTAAGAATGGCTTGGTAGTCCCAAAACTGACCAAGCTGGCCAAGTCCTGAAGAACATTGCTACCAGACTGACCTGAATCAGGTGGTAAGACAATCACAATAGGAAATAACCTGCTTGACCTCATCATCGCCAACGTATCTGTCATGGACAGATCTGGAATCATGCCTGATGCAAAGCAAGATGGTTGTACATAGGAGCATAGGAACATAGGAACAAGAGCCCCTTGAGCCTGTTCCACCATTCAATTAGATCATGACTGATCAGTATCGTAACTCCACCTACCCGCCTTGGTTCCATAACATTTAATAGCCTTGCCTAACAAAAATCTACCAATCTCAGTTGTAAGATTTTCAATTGACCTAGACTCAGCAGTTTTTTGGGAGAGAGAATTCCAATTTCCAGTACCCTTTGTGTGAAGAAATGCTTCTTGACATCACCTCTAAACGGCCTAGCTCTAATTTTAAGGTTATGCCACCTTGTTCTGGACTCCCCCACCAGAGGAAAAAGTTTCTCTCTATCTACCCTATACACCCTTCACCAGAAGCTGAACTGGATCAGTCATATCAGTACTGTGGCTATAAAAACAAGACAGAGGCTAGGTACTCTGTGATGAATGGCTCACCTAGTAATACCTCAAAGCTTTTCCACCATCTACAAGGTTTAAGCCAGGACTGTGATGGAATACTCACCACTCTCCTGGATGGGTGTAGCCACAACGATACTTAAGAAACTCGACACCATCCAGGACACAGCAGTTTGTATACCCTTGCCACTGGACTCAATATCTACCCCTATCCATCACTGATGCACTGGGGCTCCAGTAGATCTACATAGTGCACTGCAGCAACTCATCAAAGTTACTTTAAGAAGACCTGTGACCTCTACCACCGAGAAGGACATGAGCAGCAATGTCGAGGGAGCACCATCACCATCACTTTCTCGATCACCTCTGTTAGATCCGTGATTCTGAGAGTATGATGTTTTTCAATAACCACACGGATGCTGTAACTTAACAATCAACAGTTATTTACTGGAGTAGGGTAGTCTCAAGACTGGGGTACAGAGACATGCTCAAGGCTTATATACAGGTACTACAGTACACAGGAGCTGTAAAAGTAGTTCTCTCTTAAAGGTACATACACTACAATTCCTCCCCTTTTAGATTAGTAGTACCCATAATATTCAAATAAAAATGAACACTTTAACATGTACATTAAACAACAATAGTCCATTTATAGATTCAGTCTTTGGGGCGGCTTCCTGATCCTTTCAGGATAGCGCCTTTCCTGAGGTTCTTGTTCTTGTTGCGGAGGCGATTCTGGCCCCTTTTCATCGGTTAGTTCATCGGGTTCCACTGCTACTGGTTCGGAGGTAGATGCTACCGGTATGTTGGGTTCATCCCCAGGTACGCAAGACATGGGATTGACTCGTCCCTGTGACGCTAAGGTCTGATCAACGTGGCGTCTCACAATGTTCTCCCCGACATCCACTGTGTACATTAATGGCCCCTGCTGTGTGCATATCGTTCCGGGTTGCCATTTCTCTGTTCGGTAGTCACGGGCCAAGACTGGTTGTCCTACATTGAAGCTCCTTGTCGGCTTCTCATTGATGTGCTGGAATTATTTATCCTCAACATTTCTTCGCACATTTGGTCTAAGCAAGTCCAGACGAGATCGCAACCTTCGGTTAAAGAACATCATGGCCGGGGTCTAGTTGGTAACTGCATGTGTCACGTTTCGGTAGGCTAATAAGAAATTGTCCACCTTATGCTGTAGTGGAATTTCATCGGCGCACATGGCCTTTATCGCCTTCTTAAAGGTTTGTATGAACCTCTCAGCCAATCCATTTGTGGCTGGATGATACGGGGCGGATGTGAAATGCCTTACCCCATTCCTTCTCATAAATTTTCGAAACTCTTCGGACACAAACTGTGGTCCATTATCAGAGCAAATCTGCTCTGGCAAGCCATTTCTGGCAAATATGGTCCGTAGGACTGCAATCGTTTTCTCTGTAGTGGTTGAGGACATTTTTATCACCTCAGGCCACTTCGAATGAGCATCCACTGCTATTAAGAACATTGAGTCCATGAATGGACCAGCAAAATCAACATGCACCCGTTGCCATGGAGAGGAGGGCCACTCCCATGGGTGTAGAGGGGCATGTGGTGGTGCATTTTGGACCTTCTGGCATCCTGAGCAGCTCTTGGTTAGGTCTTCGATTTGTTGATCGATTCCCGGCCACCACACATAAGCCCTAGCAAGGCTTTTCATTTTCACTCCCTCCAGATGACCTACATGTAGCTCATTTAGCACTCTCTCCCTTAACTTGGGTGGAATCACCACTCTGGATCCACACATCACTGTCCCCTGGCATACTGACAGCTGTTCTCTTCTGGATGAGAATGCTGGCAACAGTGAGTCGCCATGTGTTGGCCATCCCCTCACCGTCAAATCATATACCCGAGACAGCGTCGGATCATTGCGGGTCTCCTTCTCTATATCCGTGTTCGTTACTGGCAATCGTTCAATTATAGACGAATAAAATATCTCGATAGGGTCCACTGCTGGTGCTTCCTCCACAGTAGGCAGTGGCAGGCGTGATAGCCCATCAGCGTTTCCATGCTGTTTCGTGCCTTTATATTCTATTTCATATTGATTCGCCCCTAGAAACAGGGACCATCTTTGTAACCGTTGTGCCGTCACCACTGGAACGCCCTTCTTAGGATTAAAGATGGAGACAAGTGGTTGGTGGTCAGTCAGCAAGGTGAACTTCTGCCCATGCAGATAGTGGTTGAATTTTTTTACTCCCCATATTAGGCTGAGGGCCTCCCTGTCAATCTGGGCGTAGTTGTGCTCGGCTGAGGTTAGTGACTGAGACGCAAAGGCTACTGGCCTCTCCAACCTGTCTGGGAATTTGTGCGACAGCACCGCTCCAATACCATAGGGTGATGCATCACATGCCAAACGAATTGGTAGTGCTGGGTTGAAATGGGCCAACACCTCTTTTGATGTGATCAATTCTTTGCACTTCTGGAAAGCTCGTCTACATTCGTCATTCCACTTCCATGGTACCCCTGTTTGCAGTAGGGTGTTCAGTGGGTGTAATACCATGGACAAATTTGGTAAGAACTTATGGTAGTAGTTTACCAGCCCGAGGAACGACCTCAGTTGTGACACATTTTCCGGTGCTGGAGCCTTGACTACTGCCTCAATCTTTTCAGGGGACTTATGTAACCCCTCTTCATCGATGACGTGGCCACAATACGAGATCTGCTTCTGGAAAAACTCGCACTTGTGGTGATTAGCTCGTAGCCCATATTCCTTTAATCTGGTGCGCACCTTCTCCAAGTTGGCGAGGTGATCACTGTCATTTTCGCCCGTGACCAGGATGTCGTCCAAATAACACTGGGTCCCTGGAATCCCTTGCAGGACTTGATCCATCGCCCTTTGCCAAATAGCCGGAGCTGATGCTACCCCGAACACCAGCCGGTTGTATTGATAAAGACCTTTATGAGTGTTAATAGTAAGGTATTGTTTCGAGGCTTCTTCTACCTCCATTTGCAAGTACCCCTGGGCTAGATCAATTTTGGTGAAGCGTTTACCTCCAGATAGCGAGGCGAAAATATCCTCAATTCGTGGAAGCGGATATTGTACCGTGTGAAAGGCTGGGTTCACTGTCACCTTAAAATCCCCACAGATGCGGACCTTCTTTGGTTCCCCAGGCGTATTACTCAACGACCTCTTCATTACAGGAACGATGGGTGTAGCCCACTCGCTCCAGTCTACTTTGGACAGTACTCCTGAACATTCCAACCCTTCCAGCTCTGCTTCAACAGCTGGTCTGATCACATAAGGCACTGGTCTGGCCTTAAGAAACTTTGGGCTTGCATTTTCCTCTATTTTAATCGTGGCTGTTATGCCTTTTAGTGTTCCGAGTCCCTCCTGGAACACTTCTTTTGCGTCAGTTAGCATTTTTGACAGTCGTCCAGGTGTGACGTCGTCATCCTTTTTGGCCTCAACCTTCAGTGCCTGTATGGAATGCCAATCTAATTGTATCTTCCGGATCCATTCACATCCTAGCAGTGGTTGTCCTCCATCTGGCAATACATATATATCCATTTTAGGTATTTCCTGGCCTTTATATATCACTTTCACCCTTATTTTTCCTTTGGGGTAGACTTTTTGCCCCGTGTACCTCTTCAAGACAATCTCTGTAGCTTTCAAGGGTATATGTGAAAATAGCCACTTGTAGTCCCTTTGGTTTATGACTGTTAGGGCTGATCCTGTGTCCAATTCCATTTTCACTTGGACTCCGTCTATCTTGAGTGTAACCCAGATAGCCTGGTGATCCTCCATTTTGGTTACCTTATGTAAATTCAGACAACCCAGCTCCTTGCTTCCGGAGTCTGTGTCACTTTTCTGTTCATCTGAACTACTGTCCATCACCTGGTGTACCTTTTTGTACTTCTGTAGAGATATCTTACTGTCGGTTTTCTTCCCAGACCTGTAGACTCTTGCTATGTGTCCTGCTTTTCCACACTGTCTGCACACTTGGTCCTTGAACCAACAATCCTTCTGGTCGTGTTGTTCTGCCGCAGCGATAGCACTTCCCTGTTCCAAAGGACATTTCATTGGTGCCATATTCTTGCTGTCTCCGTTGTATCTCTGCAGCGCTCCTTCCGGCTGCTTCGTGTGATACTGCCATACTGAAAGCCTTGTCTAGCGTAAGATCCTTTTCTGATAGAAGCCATTTCTGGGTTCCTTCACTTTGCAGCCCACACACAAACTTGTCCCTTAACGTATCTGCTAGTCCCGCTCCAAACTGGCAGTGTTTCGATAGCTTGCGCAGTTCCGTTAGGTACTCAGGATTGCCTTCGTCTTTGTGTTGGTTCTTTTTATGGAACTTAAATCGTTCTGCTATCAGCAGTGGTGTGGGGTTTAAGTGGTCCTGTAGGATTTCTACTATGCTTTCGAAATTCTTGTTCACAGGTTTCTCTGGGGTTATTAGGTTTCGCAGTAACCCATAAGTTTTTGCACCCATGGAATTTAACAAAACCAGTGCTTTCCTAGCATCTGGCACTTCATTCGCCCTGCAGTACACCTCAATACGTTCCACATATGTCGCCCAATCTTCGACTTCATTGTCGAATGTAGAGATACTGCCACTCTTCTGCATCCCTGGGTGTGATTTAACTGTCAAAAATGGCATCTCCCGCGCTTCCCCTTCTTCTCCATTGGCACAAAATGGCGTCTCCCACGCTTTCCTTCCTTCCCGTGCTCGCCCTTCTTCTCCGCTGCTCAATGGCGTGTCCCGCGCTCTCCCTTCTTCTCCCCGCGGTCACTGTTCAGCCCTTGAGCCCTGGCTGTGTTCTGCGCGTTCTTTTTTTTTGTGCGCCTTTCCCGTTTCCGCCTCTCGGTCCTGAACATGGCTGTTGCTTTACCCTCTCTCTCTCTCTCCATTTTGTTTTTCCTCGACACCGCTTGGTTTTCAACCCCCGGCTGCGCCCTGTGCGCTTCACCCTCTGTCTTACCCCGTCGACGCTGCTCGGCTTTCTCTCCGCCGTCGGTCGGCTCCAGCCGCCGCTGTCTGGGAAGGGTCAGCGCTGTACCTGTCGTCAGTCTATTGCTGATCGTCGTGGCTGGGGAACCAAGCCCGGCTCTCCACAGCCTCCCCTGCGATGTTCACTCTCTACCGGACGACTGGGCGGTTGCTCGTGGTCGACGCCCGTGTTTCTGGCCTCGACTTTCTTCCACCGCCCTCCCAGAGCGAATCCTCGAAGGGAAATGCAGAGTTGCAGGTAGATTCGAATCGACACTCGTCGCCACTGTTAGATCCGTGATTCTGAGAGTGTGATGTTTTTCAATAACCACACAGATGCTGTAACTTAACAATCAACAGGTATTTACTGGAGTAGGGTAGTCTCAAGACTGAGGTACAGAGGCATGCTCAAGGCTTATATACAGGTGTGGTCACTGCCGGTACTACAGTATACAGGAGCTGTAAAAGTAGTTCTCTCTTAAAGGTACATACACTACAACCTCCAATTCTCCTGTATGTCACACGCCATCCTATCCCACATATCGCCATTCTTTCATTGTCGCTGGGTCAATATCCTGCAATTCCCTACCCCTAATGCCATGTGGGAGTACTGTCACTACAAGAACTGCAGCAGTTCAAGAAGAATGCCCACTACTTCCTTGTCAAAGTGTTTTAACATTCAAATTTGGGATTAAATTTGGCTTTGGAAAACCAAAATTTTAGACTCTTTGAAGTCAACTCTGCAGTTCAAATAAACCAGAAAATTACATCTATCTATATATATACTAGCTGGGGGAGCCCGGCGGTGCCGAGGCTTTTTGAGGGCATGTTGTTGTTGGAAGAGAGAGAGGGAGCCTCCGACTGGGGGTAAGAGAGAGAGGGAAGGAGAGAGAGAGAGAGAGAGAGGGAAGGAGAGAGAGAGGGAAGGAGAGAGAGGGAAGGAGAGAGAGCGAGGGAAGGAGAGAGAGAGAGAGAGGGAAGGAGAGAGAGAGAGAGATGGAAGGAAAGAGAGAGAGAGATGGAAGGAGAGAGAGAGGGAAGGAGAGAGAGGGAAGGAGAGAGAGAGAGAGGGAAGGAGAGAGAGAGAGAGAGGAAAGGAGAGAGAGAGAGATTGGGAGTGTGAGAGAGAGAGAGATTGGGAGTGTGAGAGAGAGAGAGATTGGGAGTGTGAGAGAGAGAGAGATTGGGAGTGTGAGAGAGAGAGATTGGGAGTGTGAGAGAGAGAGATTAGGACTGTGAGAGAGAGGGAGACTGGGAGTGTGAGAGAGAGATTGGGAGTGAGAGAGAGAGAGAGATTGGGAGTGTGAGAGAGAGATTGGGAGTGTGAGAGAGAGAGATTGGGAGTGAGAGAGAGAGAGAGAGATTGGGAGTGTGAGAGAGATTGGAAGTGTGAGAGAGAGAGATTGGGAGTGTGAGAGAGAGAGATTGGGAGTGTGAGAGAGAGAGACTGGGAGTGTGAGAGAGAGACTGGGAGTGAGAGAGAGAGAGATTGGGAGTGTGAGAGAAAGAGAGAGAGATTGGGAGTGTGAAAGAGAGAGATTGGGAGCGTGAGAGAGAGAGATTGGGAGTGTGAGAGAGAGACTGGGAGTGTGAGAGAGAGAGATTGGGAGCGAGAGAGAGAGAGATTGGGAGTGTGAGAGAGAGAGATTGGGAGTGTGAGAGAGAGAGAGATTGGGAGTGTGAGAGAGAGAGAGAGATTGGGAGTGTGAGAGAGAGAGAGATTGGGAGTGTGAGAGAGAAAAGGAGCAAAGAGAGGTAACTGCACCTAGAGAGAGAGAGACGGAGCGAGAGAGCGTGAGAGAGAGATTGGGAGAGAATCAGCAGCGCGGCGGCGCGAAGAGATACTGTGAGAAAAAATCCTGAGAGAGAAACCCCGAGAGAGAGAGAAACCCCGAGAGAGAAACCCCGAGCGGAGAGCAGGTGAGAGCCGAAAATCAGCAACAAGTCCCGGGAACGGCAACTCCCAACTTGGGCAGAGTTCGTGGCTGCTCCGAGTAACTCGGGAGAGAGAAACAGCGAGAGAGAGAAACAGCGAGAAATAGCGAGAGAGAAACAGCGAGAGAGAGCGCTGAGAGAATCACAGATACACACTGAGACAGAGGCCTGAGACCGCAGACCGGGAGGAGCAGCCCGAACCAGGACAGTAAATAAGAGGCCTGGGGAGGGTGAACCCGAGAACGCGAGGCCCAGAGACCGCGGGATCGGAGACCGGGAGGAGCGGCCCGAACCGGGAAAACGAGTAAGAAGCCTGGGGAGGGTGAACCCGAGACCGCAAGGTCGGAGAACGGGAGGAGCGGCCCGAACCGGGAAAACGAGTAAGAGACCTGGGGAGGGTGAACCCGAGACCGCGAGGCCCAGAGACCGCGGGAACGGAGACCGGGAGACCAGGGCAGAAAACAGCCTGGTGAGTCAAAAAACCCGGAGGCCTGAGACCGACACGACGACGCGAAGAGATCCGCCCAGAGCGCGGAAAGCGAATGAGTCCGGGGCACGGAGAGTGGACGAGTTTGGAACACGGAGAGAGAGAGCGAGTCCGAGACCCGGAGAGCGAGTGAGAGAGTCGGAAGAGGAAAAAAATAAAAAATAAAGCCGGAGAAATAAGTTTTACCTAATTCTACCTAAGTTTCATTTTAGTTAAAGTTAGTTCGGAAAAAGTTTAATTTTATTTAAATTTAGTTCGAAAAAAACCTGAAAAAAAGAACAACAAACCCGCGAGGAAAAGGAATAGAAACCCGAGAGAAACGATAAACTACCCGAACCAAGAGCCTGTGAGAGAAAGAGAAAGATAAACCTTTAAGAGCAGCTATATCAAAGATGAACCCCTGAAAAACTCCCAATTTTGGACCTAAAAGTGGGCTAAGGTGGAACACGACACAAAAAAGAGAAAAAAAAGTTATCTATCTGAGACAAAAAACAAACGACTACAATGAGCAGGGAAATGATATATCCTGAGCAATGCACAAAAAATAAAGCAAAGGAAAAATACAAGTACACAACACTAAAAAATAACCCAGAGATCCTCTACGTTGACTATACCACACACAAAGGGACTAAACTGAAGAACAACCTCATATTCTACACTGAATACGTCACCTCCTGGAAGGAGACTTTACAAAAACACTACACATACGTCTCCAGTGAAGGTATTGGCAGTGGAGGCAGACTGAAAATATGTAAAGATGGAAACCTAGATAAAGATGACCCCCTGCTAACCATAAGCTACTACAACAAAAATAGAAAGATCATGATACAGGGGAATGTGGAAAATCTGGACTCCTTCGAAAAGGAATTCCCCCAGTTGAAAACTAAGGCAGACACAAAGAGGACCAATGGACAGGAAACAAAAGAGAGTCGAACAGAGGATGATGAGAGCCAAGTGGAGGAAGAAGAAGAGAGACCAGCAGAGGAAAACACCTCCCTGTCCATCTCCACCCCCCCCACACCTCTCAACGAAAACAAAATGATGAAAGAGAATCTGGCCAAACTAGAACTTGATTTCAACGAATACAGAGAAACACTGGCCAAGAATTTGAAGGAGGAATTCAAACAGCTAAAAACGGAACACGAGTCCACCATCCACAAACTGAGAAAGACCATAGAGGAGCAAAGAAATGAGATCAAAGAACTCCGTACTCAACAAAACAAAACGAAGGAGACCGTAGAAAGGCTCAGCAGGCAACACAAACCTCTTAAGGTCCAAAAACCTGAGGACACAAAAACACACACAAGGACACAGAACCCGCCGGATGCCACCCCACACGAAGACACACCGAAAGCCACAAACCCCGCTCCAACCAGCCCTCAGTCGAGTCATGCCCAGACTACTGCTACCCAGTCCTCACACACAGGAACACAAAAACCGACAGATACCCCCCCAAACGATGACACACCGAAAGCCCCAAACCCCGCTCCTGCCACACAACATATCCCAGAAACCCAGCCAACAACCAGCCACCAGGCGAGTCCTACCCAGACTACTGTTACCCAGTCTGAAAAACCAGCCCCTCAGGCGGTCCTGCTGACCGACTCCAACGGAAAGTTTCTGGACCCCCAGAGGCTGTTCCCAGACCATCAAGTCCTGAAAAAATGGTGCAGCAACACAGACCAAGCAATGAAGATCCTGAACAAAGAATCCCTTGGAAGCCCCAAATGGATTGTGATCCACACAGGCACGAACGACCTACGCACCCTACAGGAAGGCACTGCTAGGGCGGTGAGCAGGATGGCGGAAAAGGCCAGCAGGGAATTCCCCGAGGCGCGGATCGTGATCTCCACACTACTGCCCAGAAAGGACACCCCAGCCTATATAATCCACAACACCAACAGGGAGATCGACACGAGATGTTCTGTCCTCCCCAACGTCTCCCTGGCCCATCATCCAAACATCAACACAAGGGACCTCTATGACGAAATACATCTACTCAAACAGCGGATGTGGGTCTTCGCAAGAAACCTCATAAACACTGCCAAAAGACGCAGACCTCCCACCCCCTCTACCATTGGGAGACCAAACAGGACCACCAATGTCCCCCACCCCCCTTTACAAAACCAACAACAGAACCGTGCTTTTATACCTGACCCAAGACCCCCCTCTAGACCACAGACTGTAGACCAAGAACTGAGAAAGATCATGACGATGCTGAACAGCCTGATAGAAAGCCGGAGAAATTATTAATATTGTTATTTATCATTATCATTATTGTTATCTTATCAGTATTATTACTATTATTAGATAGATATATGTGCATGCCTCATGAAATTTATACTAAATCATCATTTAGCATTATAGAAAATAGTGTTTCCACACTCATCCCACAAAATAGGTCCATTTTATTTCGTTTTATTGAACTATATAAATGCGTTCTTTCCACATAAGCTGCTGGAATATCCAGGGCCTCCGCTCCTCAACTTTTGGGATGAAGAGTACAGACCCTGAATTCCTAAAAGCTATAAAAGACATTGATATAATTGTGTTAACAGAAACATGGTGCCAAAAGGACGTGCCGACCCACTGTCCTCCAATGTACCATGAAATCATTGTGCCCTCAGTAAAGAACACTAAAACACGCAAGGGCAGAACCTCCGGGGGAATATTGGTGTGGTATAAGGGAGAACTGGACAAACACATCTCACCGGTAAAACAGGGAAAATCACACGTATGGCTAAAACTAGATAAAAATATAGGAATAGCAAAAAAAGATGTTTACTTATGTGCGATCTACATACCTCCAATAGAATCGCCATATTTCGAAGAGGAGTTATTTGATACTCTCCACATGGAAATCAGCCATTTCCAGGCCCAAGGAAAGGTGATAATATGTGGGGACCTAAATGCAAGGACCGGTTGTGAACCTGACTTCATAGACCCACAGGGAAACAACCATGTGTTTGGCCAGACCCCTTTAGATGTCACACCAGCCATCGCAAATCGGAACAACCTTGATCGTGAAATAAATAAAAGCGGTAGGGAGGTAGTGCAACTCTGCCGAGCCTTAGGCCTGTACATAGTTAACGGTAGGTTCAGAGGGGACTCCCTAGGGAGACTCACATACTCAACTCTTGGGTCTAGTGTGGTGGACTATACAATCACTGACCTGGACCCCTGCGATATCAACGCATTCACTGTCAGGCAGCAATCCCCCCTCTCAGACCATAACCAAATAAATGTGTACCTTAAACTTTCTGCCCAAACTACAGACACAAAAAAGGAACCCAGTAAGCTACATAAAATAAACCAGACATACAGATGGGCCCCAGACAGTGGAGATAAATTCATCACAGCACTAAAGTCACCTGATCTCACAAGTAAAATATCAAAATTTAAAGAAAACCCATACGAGATCACCAGAGATGGTGTAAACATGGCCATAGAGGATATAAATATGATCTTCCATGAGGCAGCTGTAAAAGCCGACCTTGTGAAACAGAAGAGGAAGCGTCACAAAAGACAAAATAAAAATAAGAAATGGTTTGACCACGAATGCAAAAATGCCAGAAAAGACCTGAGAAAAATATCAAACCAAAAGCATCGCCAACCAAACAATCCGGACCTACGTACTAGATACAATGAAACCCTCAAAAGATATAAACACACCATTAGGAACAAAACACAAAACTATACCCACAAAATACTCGAAGAAATTGAAAACTCCACCAATCCAAAACAATTCTGGGAAATGTGGAATAACCTGAGTACAACACAATTGCAAGCATTACCAATCCAAGATGGTGACATCTGGAGAACACATTTTGAAAACCTCTACAGACATCCCAATAAACGAAACAAACCCAAGTCAACATCAGGTCACAGAAAAACTCCACACATTAGAAGCAACAATTAAAGACAACCAAAACCCTCTAGACTCCCCAATCACATGGAAAGAACTGGCCACAAAAACAAAATCTCTCCACCTAAAGAAAGCCTGTGGCCCAGACAACATCAAAAATGAAATGCTCAAGTTCAGCAATATGGAGATGCAGGGTGCGGTACTCAAATTATTCAACATCATATTACGTTCAGGCTGTTTTCCCGATATCTGGTGCCAAGGACTAATCTCCCCCATATATAAAAGTGGAAACAAATCAGACCCAAATAACTACCGCGGCATCTGTGTCAACAGTTGTCTAGGGAAGTTATTCTGCAGTATTCTAAATAGTAGATTACTTGATTTTCTTAACAAACATAATATCCTCAGAAAAAACCAAATAGGCTTTCTTCCAAAACACCGCACCGCCGACCATATCTATACCCTTCACACCCTCATTGAAAAACATATACACCAAACAAAAAATGGGAAAATATTCGCCTGTTTCATCGACTTCAAGAAAGCCTTTGACTCTATATGGCACGAAGGGCTCTATTATAAACTTCTTCAGTGTGGAATAGGGGGCAAAGTCTATGACCTTATTAAATCAATGTATCTGAAAAACAAATGCGGGGTCAAAATTGGAGACAAACGCACCGATTTCTTCACCCAGAGAAGAGGCGTCCGGCAGGGCTGCAATTTGAGCCCGACCCTGTTCAACATATACATAAATGAATTAGCAGACATGCTGGAGCAAAGCGAGTCACCAGGTCTCCGTCTCCTGGATGGAGAAGTGAAATCCCTGTTCTATGCGGACGACCTGGTTCTGCTGTCTCCCACAGAACAGGGATTACAGCAACAACTAGACCTACTCGACAAATACTGCCAAAATTGGGCTCTAACAGTAAATCTAAAGAAAACCAACATCATGATTTTTCAAAAAAGGCCCAGATGTCAGGAAAACAAATACCAGTTTACCCTCAGTGATACCACTATAGGACACACTATGAGCTACACCTACCTTGGTCTAACTATTACAGCATCAGGGAGCTTCAGCATAGCAGTGAATGCACTAAAAGAAAAAGCCCGAAGAGCCCTATATGCAATAAAAAGAAAATTCTACAACATCCAAATCCCAATCAAAATCTGGCTCAAAATATTTGACAGCATAATCCTGCCCATTGCACTGTACGGTAGTGAAGTATGGGGCCCGCTAAATCACCAAAGCTACACTAAATGGGAAAAACACACAATAGAAGCCCTACATGCAGAATTCTGCCGAAGCATCCTTCGCACCCAAAGAAAAACGCCAACAAATGCATGCAGAGCCGAACTAGGCAGATACCCACTGATAATAAACATCCAAAAACGAGCACTAAACTTCCTAAATCACCTCAAATCTAGCTCCCCAGACACCCTTCATTTCAAAGCCTTTCAGACCCAAGAGCTAAACCCAGAAAAGAGTCCCCTGAGTCAGCTGCTACTGAAACTAAGTACTCAGCCGGACCCTGACCAGCCCCAGACCAACACAGCCGTCCAAACACCAATCCGAGTGAACCAAATCATTAAAAAATGCAAAGAAACCTACCTGGAACATTGGAACAAAATAACTGAAAGCCAAAGCAGATTAGAATGTTACCGGGCCCTAAAAAGAGAATATAAACTGGCAGACTACCTCACGACCATCAGGGACACAAAACAGAGACAGACCCTCACCAGGTACAGACTAAGCGACCACCAACTGGAAATTGAAAAAGGCAGATACAAGAAATCCTGGCAGCCTAGAGAGAATAGAATATGCGATCAATGTCTGGCCGGCGAGGTTGAAACAGAGATGCATTTCCTCCTAAAATGCGAAAAATTCAACACATCAAGAAACATATTATTCAACAAGCTAAGCCAAACAACCCCAGATTTCAAGGAATTGGATGACCTGTCAAAATTGAGATTAGTCCTAGGAGAAGGAGACAGACCATACCTTGGGGCCAAATATGTAACAACATGTCACAACCTGAGGACTGTTTAAAAATTAAGACTGTTTAAAATTAATATTGAGCGTACCAAATGAAGTACAAAGACTGTTTAAAATTAATATTGTTTAAAAGTAATATTGTATGTAACCAACAAATGTCAAATCGATTGACACCTACAGAATGTTGGAAAACTGTACCTTTTTGCTATGTAAGCTTTGGCAATATGGTTCTCTGTAAACTTTCATGCCAATAAAGCATTTGAATTGGAATTGGAATTGGACTGGGAGTGAGAGAGAGAGAGATGGAGGATTGGACGAGTGAGAGAGAGAGAGAGAGAGAGATTGGAAGTGTGAGAGAGAGAGATTGGGAGTGTGAGAGAGAGAGATTGGGAGTGTGAGAGAGAGACTGGGAGTGTGAGAGAGAGAGATTGGGAGTGAGAGGTTGGGAGTGTCAGAGAGAGAGATTGGGAGTGAGAGAGAGAGATTGGGAGTGTGTGAGAGAGAGATTGGGAGTGTGTGAGAGAGATTGGGAGTGTGAGAGAGAGAGATTGGAGTGTCAGAGAGAGAGATTGGGAGTGAGAGAGAGAGAGATTGGGAGTGTCAGAGAGAGAGATTGGGAGTGTGAGAGAGAGATTGGGAGTGTGTGAGAGAGAGATTGGGAGTGTGTGAGAGAGATTGGGAGTGTGAGAGAGATTGGGAGTGTCAGAGAGAGAGAGATTGGGAGTGAGAGAGAGAGATTGGAGTGTCAGAGAGAGAGATTGGGAGTGTGAGAGAGAGATTGGGAGTGTGTGAGAGAGAGATTGGGAGTGTGTCGG
>NC_140999.1:148542796-148598951 GCF_052327205.1 Somniosus microcephalus
CGCTCTCTCGGTCTCGATCTGGCGCGCCTAGGCGCGCTCTCTCGGTCTCGATCTCGCGCGCGCTCTCTCTCGTCTCGATCTGTGCGTCGCGCGCGCGCTCTCTCGGTCTCGATCTGGCGCGCGCGCTCTCGGTCTCGATCTCGCGCGCGCGCTCTCTCGGTCTCGATCTCGCGCGCGTTCTCTCGGTCTCGATCTCGCGCGCGTTCTCTCGGTCTCTCGATCTCGCGCTGCGTTCTCTTCGGTCTCGATCTCGCGCCGCGCGCTCTCGGTCTCGATCTCGCGCACGCTGTCTCGATCTCGATCTCGCGCGCTCTCGGTCTCGATCTCGCGCGCAGCGCTCTCTCGGTCTCGATCTCGCGCAGCAGCTGCGCTCTCTCGGTCTCGATCTCGCGTGCGCGCCCTCTCTCTCGATCTCGAGCGCTCTCTTCTCGGTCTCGATCTCGAGCGCAGCGCGCTCTCTCGGTACTCGATCTGTGCGCGCGCGCGCTCTCTCGGTCTCAATCTCGCGCGCGCTCTCTCGGTCTCGATCTGGCGCTGCGCTGCAGCGCTCTCTCTCGGTCTCGATCTGGCGCTGGGCGCGCTCTCTCGGTCTCGATCTGGCGCGCGCGCTCTCTCTCGGTCTCGATCTCGCTGTGCGCTCTCTCGGTCTCGATCTCGAGCGCGCATCGCGCTCTCTCTCGGCCTCGCGCTGCGCTCTCTCTCTCGGCCTCGCGCGCGCTCTCTCTCTCGGCCTCTTCGCGCGCGCTCTCTCTCTCTGCCTCGCGCGCTCTCTCTCTCTCGGCCTCGAGCGCGCTCTCTCTCTCTCTCTCGGTCTCGAGCGCGCTAGCGCTCTCTCTCGGTCTCGATCGCGCGCGCTCTCTCTCTCTCGGTCTCGATCGCGCGCAGCTCTCTCTCTCGGTCTCGATCGCTGCGCGCTCTCTTCTCTCGGTCTCGATCGCGCGCGCTCTCTCTCTCGGTCTCGATCGCTAGCAGCGCTCTCTCTCTCGGTCTCGATCGCTGCGCGCTCTCTCTCGTCTCGATCGCAGCCGCAGCGCTCTCTCTCGGTCTCGATCGCTGCGCGCTTCTCTCTCTCGGTCTCGATCGCAGCGCGCTGCGCTCTCTCTCTCGGTCTCGATCGCTGCGCAGCGCTCTCTCGGTCTCGATCTCGCGCGCGCTCTCTCTCGCTCTCGGTGTTGGTCTCGATCTCGCGCTAGCGCGCTCTCTCTCGGTCTCGATCTCGCGCGCGCTCTCTCTCTCGGTCTAGATCTCGCGTGCGCTCTCTCTCTCGGTCTCGATCTCGCGCAGCGCTCTCTCTCTCGGTCTCGATCTCGCGCGCGCTCTCTCGGTCTCGATCTCGCGCGCTCTCTCTCTCTCGATCTCGCGCGCGCTCTCTCTCTCGGTCTCGATCTCGCTGCGCGCTCTCTCTCTCTCGGTCTCGATCTCGCGCGCATCTCTTGGTCTCGATCTCGCGCGCTCTCTTGGTCCCGATCTCGCGCACTCTCTTGGTCTCGATCTGGCGTGCGCACGCTCTCTCGGTCTCGGTCTCGGTCTCGATCTCGCGCGCAGCGCTCTCTCTCGGTCTCGATCTCGCTCGCGCGCTGCGCTCTCTCGGTCTCGATCTGGCGCGCAGCGCTCTCTCTCGGTCTCGATCTGGCGCTGCGCGCGCTCTCTCGGTCTCGATCTCGCGTGCGCTCTCTCGGTCTCGATCTCGCGCGCGCGCTCTCGTCTCGGTCTCGCGCGCGCGCTCTCTCGGTCTCGATCTCGCGCGCGCGCGCTCTCTCGGTCTCGATCTCGGGCGCAGCGCGCTCTCTCAGGTCTCGATCTCGCGCGCGCGCTCTCGGTCTCGATCTCGCGCGCGCGCTCTCTCGGTCTCGATCTCGATCTCGCGCGCAGCGCTCTCTCGGTCTCGATCTCGCGCGCGCACTCTCTCGGTCTCGATCTCGCGCGCGCTCTCTCGGTCTCGATCTCGCGCGCGCTCTCTCGGTCTCGATCTCGCGCGCGCGTGCCCCCTCTCTCTCGGTCTCGATCTCGCGCGCGCTCTCTCGGTCTCGATCTGGCGCGCGCGCGCTCTCTCGGTCTCGATCTGGCGCGCGCGCTCTCGGTCTCAATCTCGCGCGCGCTCTCTCGGTCTCGATCTCGCGCGCGCGCTCTCTCGGTCTCGATCTCGCGCGCGTTCTCTCGGTCTCGATCTCGCGCGCGCGCTCTCGGTCTCGATCTCGCGCGCTCGCTCGGTCTCGATCTCGCGCACGCTGTCTCGATCTCGCGCGCGCGCGCTCTCGGTCTCGATCTCGCGTGCGCGCCCTCTCTCGATCTCGAGCGCTCTCTCGGTCTAGATCTCGAGCGCGCGCGCTCTCTCGGTCTCGATCTGGCGCGCGCGCGCTCTCGGTCTCAATCTCGCGCGCGCTCTCTCGGTCTCGATCTGGCGCGCGCGCGCTCTCTCTCGGTCTCGATCTGGCGCGCGCGCGCTCTCTCGGTCTCGATCTGGCGCGGGCGCGCTCTCTCGGTCTCGATCTGGCGCGCGCGCTCTCTCTCGGTCTCGATCTCGCGTGCGCTCTCTCGGTCTCGATCTCGCGCGCTCGCGCTCTCTCTCGGCCTCGCGCGCGCTCTCTCTCTCGGCCTCGCGCGCGCTCTCTCTCTCGGCCTCGCGCGCGCTCTCTCTCTCGGCCTCGCGCGCGCTCTCTCTCTCTGCCTCACGCGCTCTCTCTCTCGGCCTCGAGCGCGCTCTCTCTCTCTCTCTCGGTCTCGAGCGCGCGCTCTCTCTCGGTCTCGATCGCGCGCGCTCTCTCTCTCGGTCTCGATCGCGCGCGCTCTCTCTCTCGGTCTCGATCGCGCGCGCTCTCTCTCTCGGTCTCGATCGCGCGCGCTCTCTCTCGGTCTCGATCGCGCGCGCTCTCTCTCGGTCTCGATCGCGCGCGCTCTCTCTCTCGGTCTCGATCGCGCGCGCTCTCTCTCGGTCTCGATCGCGCGCGCTCTCTCTCGGTCTCGATCGCGCGCGCGCTCTCTCTCTCGGTCTCGATCGCGCGCGCTCTCTCGGTCTCGATCTCGCGCGCGCTCTCTCGCTCTCGGTGTTGGTCTCGATCTCGCGCGCGCGCTCTCTCGGTCTCGGTGTTGGTCTCGATCTCGCGCGCGCGCGCTCTCTCGGTCTCGATCTCGCGCGCGCTCTCTCTCTCGGTCTAGATCTCGCGTGCGCTCTCTCTCGGTCTCGATCTCGCGCGCGCTCTCTCTCGGTCTCGATCTCGCGCGCGCTCTCTCGGTCTCGATCTCGCGCGCTCTCTCTCTCTCGATCTCGCGCGCGCTCTCTCTCGGTCTCGATCTCGCGCGCGCTCTCTCTCTCGGTCTCGATCTCGCGCGCGCTCTCTCTCTCGGTCTCGATCTCGCGCGCGCTCTCTCTCTCGGTCTCGATCTCGCGCGCGCTCTCTCTCTCGGTCTCGATCTCGCGCGCGCTCTCTCTCTCGGTCTCGATCTCGCGCGCGCTCGCTCTCTCGGTCTCGATCTCGCTCGCGCTCTCGGTCTCGATCTCGCGTGCGCTCGCGCTCTCGGTCTCGATCTCGCGCGCGCTCTCTCTCTCGGTCTCGATCTCGCGCGCGCTCTCTCTCTCGGTCTCGATCTCGCGCGCGCTCTCTCTCTCGGTCTCGATCTCGCGCGCTCTCTCTCGGTCTCGATCTCGCGCGCGCTCTCTCTCGGTCTCGATCTCGCGTGCGCTCGCTCTCTCGGTCTCGATCTCGCGCGCGCTCGCTCTCGCTCTCGGTCTCGATCTCGCGCGCGCTCGCTCTCTCGGTCTCGATCTCGCGCGCTCTCGCTCTCGATCTCGCGCGCGCTCTCGGTCTCGATCTCGCGCGCGCTCGCTCTCTCGGTCTCGATCTCGCGCGCGCTCGCTCTCTCGGTCTCGATCTCGCGCGCGCTCGCTCTCTCGGTCTCGATCTCGCGCGCGCTCGCTCTCTCGGTCTCGATCTCGCGCGCGCTCGCTCTCTCGGTCTCGATCTCGCGCGCGCGCTCGCGCTCTCGGTCTAGCTCGCGCTCGCGCTCTCGGTCTCGATCTCGCGCGCGCTCTCTCTCTCGGTCTCGAGCGCGCGCTCTCTCTCGGTCTCGGTCTCGAGCGCGCGCGCTCTCTCTCTCGGTCTCGAGCGCGCGCGCGCTCTCTCTCTAGGTCTCGATCTCGCGCGCGCGCGCTCTCTCTCTAGGTCTCGATCTCGCGCGCGCGCGCGCTCTCTCTCCCGGTCTCGCGCGCGCTGTCTCTCTCGGTCTCGAGCGCCGCTCTCTCTCGGTCTCGATCTCGCGTGCGCGCTCTCTCTCTCGGTCTCGAGCGCGCGCGCGCTCTCTCTCTCGGTCTCGAGCGCGCGCGCGCTCTCTCTCTCGGTCTCGATCTCGCGCGCTCTCTCTCTCGGTCTCGATCTCGCGCGCTCTCTCTCTCTCGGTCTCGGGCGCGCGCTCTCTCTCTCGAACTCGCGCGCGCGCTCTCTCACTCTCTCGGTCTCGAGCGCGCGCGCGCTCTCGAACTCGCGCGCGTGCGCTCTCCCTCTCGGTCTCGATCTCGATCTCGCGCGCGCGTGCTCTCTCGGTCTCGATCTCGATCTCGCGCGCGCGCTCTCTCGGTCTCGATCTTGCGCGCGCTCTCTCTCGGTCTCGATCTCGCGCGCGCTCTCTCTCGGTCTTGATCTCGCGCGCGCACTCTCTCTCTCTCGGTCTCGCGCGCGCTCTCTCGGTCTCGAGCGCGCGCGCGCTCTCGCTCTCTCGGTCTCGGTCTCGAGCGCGCGCTCTCTCTCGGTCTCGATCGCGCGCTCTGTCTCGGTCTCGATCGCGCGCGCTCTCTCGGTCTCGCGCGCTCTCTCTCTCTCGGTCTCGGGCGCGCGCTCTCTCTCGATCTTGCGCGCGCGCTCTCTCACTCTCTCGGTCTCGAGCGCGCGCGCGCTCTCTCTCTCGGTCTCGATCTCGCGCGCGCGCTCTCTCTCGGTCTCGCGCGCGCTCTCTCGGTCTCGATCGCGCGCGCGCTCTCTCGGTCTCGAACGCGCGCGCGCTCTGTCTCGCGCTTTCTCTCTCTGTCTCTCTCTGTCTCGATCGCGCGCACGCTCACTCTCGGTCTCGCGCGCGCTCTGTCTCTCGGTCGCGATATCGCGCGCGCGGTCTCTCTGTCTCGCGCGCGCGGTCTCTCTCGGTCTTGCGCGCGGTCTCTCTCGGTCTCGCGCTCTCGGCCTCGCGCGCGCGCGCACTCTCGGCCTCGCGCGCGCGCGCTCTCTCTCTCGGTCTCGAGCGCGCGCGCTCTCTCTCGGTCTCGATCTGGCGCGCGCGCGCTCTCTCGGTCTCAATCTCGCGCGCGCTCTCTCGGTCTCGATCTGGCGCGCGCGCGCTCTCTCGGTCTCGATCTCGCGCGCGCTCTCTCGGTCTCGATCTGGCGCGCGCGTGCTCTCTCGGTCTCGATCTGGCGCGCGCGCGCTCTCTCGGTCTCGATCTGGCGCGCGCGCTCTCTCTCGGTCTCGATCTCGCGTGCGCTCTCTCGGTCTCGATCTCGCGCGCGCGCTCTCTCGGTCTCGCGCGCTCGCGCTCTCTCTCGGCCTCGCGCGCGCTCTCTCTCTCTGCCTCGCGCGCGCGCGCTCTCTCTCTCGGCCTCGAGCGCGCTCTCTCTCTCTCTCTCGGTCTCGAGCGCGCGCTCTCTCTCGGTCTCGATCGCGCGCGCTCTCTCTCTCGGTCTCGATCGCGCGCGCTCTCTCTCTCGGTCTCGATCGCGCGCGCTCTCTCTCTCGGTCTCGATCGCGCGCGCTCTCTCTCGGTCTCGATCGCGCGCGCTCTCTCTCGGTCTCGATCGCGCGCGCGCGCTCTCTCTCTCGGTCTCGATCGCGCGCGCTCTCTCGGTCTCGATCTCGCGCGCGCTCTCTCGCTCTCGGTGTTGGTCTCGATCTCGCGCGCGCGCGCTCTCTCGGTCTCGATCTCGCGCGCGCTCTCTCTCTCGGTCTAGATCTCGCGCGCGCTCTCTCTCGGTCTCGATCTCGCGCGCGCTCTCTCTCTCGGTCTCGATCTCGCGCGCGCTCTCTCGGTCTCGATCTCGCGCGCTCTCTCTCTCTCGATCTCGCGCGCGCTCTCTCTCTCGGTCTCGATCTCGCGCGCGCTCTCTCTCTCGGTCTCGATCTCGCGCGCGCTCTCTCTCTCGGTCTCGATCTCGCGCGCGCTCTCTCTCTCGGTCTCGATCTCGCGCGCGCTCTCTCTCTCGGTCTCGATCTCGCGCGCGCTCGCTCTCTCGGTCTCGATCTCGCGCGCGCTCGCTCTCTCGGTCTCGATCTCGCTCGCGCTCTCGGTCTCGTTCTCGCGTGCGCTCGCGCTCTCGGTCTCGATCTCGCGCGCGCTCTCTCTCTCGGTCTCGATCTCGCGCGCGCTCTCTCTCTCGGTCTCGATCTCGCGCGCTCTCTCTCGGTCTCGATCTCGCGCGCGCTCTCTCTCGGTCTCGATCTCGCGCGCGCTCGCTCTCTCGGTCTCGATCTCGCGCGCGCTCGCTCTCGGTCTCGATCTCGCGCGCGCTCGCTCTCTCGGTCTCGATCTCGCGCGCTCTCGCTCTCTCGGTCTCGATCTCGCGCGCGCTCTCGGTCTCGATCTCGCGCGCGCTCGCTCTCTCGGTCTCGATCTCGCGCGCGCTCGCTCTCTCGGTCTCGATCTCGCGCGCGCTCGCTCTCTCGGTCTCGATCTCGCGCGCGCTCGCTCTCTCGGTCTCGATCTCGCGCGCGCTCGCTCTCTCGGTCTCGATCTCGCGCGCGCTCGCTCTCTCGGTCTCGATCTCGCGCGCGCTCGCGCTCTCGGTCTAGCTCGCGCTCGTGCTCTCGGTCTCGATCTCGCGCGCGCTCTCTCTCTCGGTCTCGAGCGCGCGCTCTCTCTCGGTCTCGGTCTCGAGCGCGCGCGCTCGCTCTCTCGGTCTCGAGCGCGCGCGCGCTCTCTCTCTAGGTCTCGATCTCGCGCGCGCGCGCGCGCTCTCTCTCCCGGTCTCGCGCGCGCTCTCTCTCTCGGTCTCGATCGCGCGCGCTCTCTCGGTCTCGATCGCGCGCGCTCTCTCTCGGTCTCGATCGCGCGCGCTCTCTCTCGGTCTCGATCGCGCGCGCTCTCTCTCTCGGTCTCGATCGCGCGCGCTCTCTCTCGGTCTCGATCGCGCGCGCGCGCTCTCTCTCTCTCGGTCTCGATCGCGCGCGCTCTCTCTCTCTCGGTCTCGAGCGCGCGCGCTCTCTCTCTCGGTCTCGATATCGCGCGCTCTCTCTCGGTCTCGATCTCGCGCGCGCTCTCTCGGTCTCGATCTCGCGCGCGCGCGCTCTCTCGGTCTCGATCTCTCGCGCGCGCTCTCTTGGCCTCGATCTCGCGCGCGCTCTCTTGGTCTCGATCTCACGCGCGCGCGCTCTCTTTGTCTCGATCTCGCGCGCTCTCTTGGTCTCGATCTCGCGCGCTCTCTTGGTCTCGATCTCGCGCGCTCTCTTGGTCTCGATCTCGCGCGCTCTCTTGGTCCCGATCTCGCGCACTCTCTTGGTCTCGATCTGGCGTGCGCACGCTCTCTCGGTCTCGATCTCGCGCGCGCGCTCTCTCGGTCTCGATCTCGCGCGCGCGCGCTCTCTCGGTCTCGCGCGCGCGCTCTCTCGGTCTCGATCTCGCGCGCGCGCTCTCTCGGTCTCGATCTCGATCTCGCGCGCGCGCTCTCTCGGTCTCGATCTCGCGCGCGCGCTCTCTCGGTCTCGATCTCGCGCGCGCGCTCTCTCGGTCTCGATCTCGCGCGCGCGCTCTCTCGGTCTCGATCTCGCGCGCGCTCTCTCGGTCTCGATCTCGCGCGCGCTCTCTCGGTCTCGATCTCGCGCGCGCGCCCTCTCTCGATCTCGAGCGCTCTCTCGGTCTCGATCTCGAGCGCGCGCGCTCTCTCGGTCTCGATCTGGCGCGCGCTCTCTCGGTCTCAATCTCGCGTGCGCTCTCTCGGTCTCGATCTGGCGCGCGCGCGCTCTCTCGGTCTCGATCTCGCGCGCGCTCTCTCGGTCTCGATCTGGCGCGCGCGCGCTCTCTCGGTCTCGATCTGGCGCGCGCGCTCTCGGTCTCAATCTCGCGTGCGCTCTCTCGGTCTCGATCTCGCGCGCGCGCTCTCTTGGTCTCGCGCGCGCGCGCTCTCTCTCGGTCTCGATCTCGCGCGCGCGCTCTCTCGGTCTCGATCTCGCGCGCGCGCTCTCTCGGTCTCGATCTCGCGCGCGCGCTCTCTCGGTCTCGATCTCGCGCGCGCGTTCTCTCGGTCTCGATCTCGCGCGCGCGCTCTCGGTCTCGATCTCGCGCGCTCTCTCGGTCTCGATCTCGCGCACGCTGTCTCGATCTCGATCGCTCTCGGTCTCGATCTCGCGCGCTCTCTCGGTCTCGATCTCGCGCGCGCTCTCTCGGTCTCGATCTCGCGCGCGCGCCCTCTCTCGGTCTCGATCTCGAGCGCGCGCGCTCTCTCGGTCTCGATCTGTCGCGCGCGCGCTCTCTCGGTCTCAATCTCGCGTGCGCTCTCTCGGTCTCGATCTGGCGCGCGCGCGCGCTCTCTCGGTCTCGATCTCGCGCGCGCTCTCTCGGTCTCGATCTGGCGCGCGCGCGCTCTCTCGGTCTCGATCTGGCGCGCGCGCGCTCTCTCGGTCTCGATCTGGCGCGCGCGCGCTCTCTCGGTCTCAATCTCGCGCGCGCTCTCTCGGTCTCGATCTCGCGCGCGCGCTCTCTCGGTCTCGCGCGCTCGCGCTCTCTCTCGGCCTCGCGCGCGCTCTCTCTCTGCCTCGCGCGCGCGCGCTCTCTCTCTCGGCCTCGCGCGCGCGCTCTCTCTCTCGGCCTCGCGCGCGCGCGCGCGCTCTCTCTCTCTCGGCCTCGAGCGCGCACTCTCTCTCTCGGTCTCGAGCGCGCGCTCTCTCTCTCTCTCGGTCTCGATCGCGCGCGCTCTCTCTCTCGGTCTCGATCGCGCGCGCTCTCTCTCTCGGTCTCGATCGCGCGCGCTCTCTCTCTCGGTCTCGAGCGCGCGCTCTCTCTCGGTCTCGATCGCGCGCGCTCTCTCTCGGTCTCGATCGCGCGCGCTCTCTCTCGGTCTCGATCGCGCGCGCGCTCTCTCGGTCTCGATCGCGCGCGCTCTCTCGGTCTCGATCTCGCGCGCGCTCTCTCGGTCTCGATCTGGCGCGCGCGCGCTCTCTCGGTCTCGATCTGGCGCGCGCGCGCTCTCTCGGTCTCGATCTGGCGCGCGCGCGCTCTCTCGGTCTCAATCTCGCGCGCGCTCTCTCGGTCTCGATCTCGCGCGCGCGCTCTCTCGGTCTCGCGCGCTCGCGCTCTCTCTCGGCCTCGCGCGCGCTCTCTCTCTGCCTCGCGCGCGCGCGCTCTCTCTCTCGGCCTCGCGCGCGCGCTCTCTCTCTCGGCCTCGCGCGCTGCGCGCGCTCTCTCTCTCTCGGCCTCGAGCGCGCACTCTCTCTCTCGGTCTCGAGCGCGCGCTCTCTCTCTCTCTCGGTCTCGATCGCGCGCGCTCTCTCTCTCGGTCTCGATCGCGCGCGCTCTCTCTCTCGGTCTCGATCGCGCGCGCTCTCTCTCTCGGTCTCGAGCGCGCGCGCTCTCTCTCGGTCTCGATCGCGCGCGCTCTCTCTCGGTCTCGATCGCGCGCGCTCTCTCTCGGTCTCGATCGCGCGCGCGCTCTCTCGGTCTCGATCGCGCGCGCTCTCTCGGTCTCGATCGCGCGTGCTCTCTCTCGGTCTCGATCGCGCGCGCTCTCTCTCGGTCTCGATCGCGCGCGCTCTCTCTCGGTCTCGATCGCGCGCGCTCTCTCTCTCGGTCTCGATCGCGCGCGCTCTCTCTCTCGGTCTCGAGCGCGCGCGCTCTCTCTCTCGGTCTCGATCTCGCGCGCTCTCTCTCGGTCTCGATCTCGCGCGCGCTCTCGGTCTCGATCTCGCGCGCGCGCGCTCTCTCGGTCTCGATCTCGCGCGCTGCGCGCTCTCTCGGTCTCGATCTCGCGCGCGCGCTCTCTCGGTCTCGATCTCTCTCTCGCGCGCGCGCGCTCTCTCGGTCTCGATCTCTCGCGCGCGCTCTCTCGGTCTCGATCGCTCGCGCGCGCTCTCTTGGCCTCGATCTCGCGCGCGCTCTCTTGGTCTCGGTCTCGATCTCTCGCGCGCGCTCTCTTGGTCTCGATCTCACGCGCGCGCGCTCTCTTGGTCTCGATCTCGCGCGCTCTCTTGGTCCCGATCTCGCGCACTCTCTTGGTCTCGATCTGGCGTGCGCACGCTCTCTCGGTCTCGGTCTCGATCTCGCGCGCGCGTTCTCTCGGTCTCGATCTCGCGCGCGCGCGCGCTCTCTCGGTCTCTCGCGCGCGCGCTCTCTCGGTCTCGATCTCGCGCGCGCGCTCTCTTGGTCTCGATCTCGCGCGCGCGCTCTCTCGGTCTCGATCTCGCGCGCGCGCTCTCTCGGTCTCGATCTCGCGCGCGCGCTCTCTCGGTCTCGATCTCGCGCGCGCGCGCTCTCTCGGTCTCGATCTGGCGCGCGCGCGCTCTCTCGGTCTCGATCTCGCGCGCGCTCTCTCGGTCTCGATCTGGCGCGCGCCTCTCGGTCTCGATCTCGCGCGCGCTCTCTCGGTCTCGATCTGGCGCGCGCGCGCCCTCTCTCGATCTCGAGCGCTCTCTCGGTCTTGATCTCAAGCGCGCGCGCTCTCTCGGTCTCGATCTAGCGCGCGCTCTCTCGGTCTCGATCTGGCGCGCGCGCGCTCTCTCGGTCTCGATCTCGCGCGCGCTCTCTCGCTCTCGATCTGGCGCGCGCGCGCGCTCTCTCGGTCTCGATCTGGCGCGCGCAGCGCGCGCGCTCTCGGTCTCAATCTCGCCTGCGCTCTCTCGGTCTCGATCTCGCGCGCGCGCTCTCTCTCGGTCTCGATCTCGCGCGCGCGCTCTCTCTGTCTCGATCTCGCGCGCGCGCTCTCTCGGTCTCGATCTCGCGCGCGCGCGCTCTCGGTCTCGATCTCGCGCGCTCTCGGTCTCGATCTCGCGCACGCTGTCTCGATCTCGATCTCGCGCGCTCTCTCGGTCTCGATCTCGCGCGCGCTCTCTCGGTCTCGATCTCGCGCGCGCTCTCTCGGTCTCGATCTCGCGCGCGCGCTCTCGGTCTCGATCTCGCGCGCGCGCCCTCTCTCGATCTCGATCTCGAGCGCGCGCGCTCTCTCGGTCTCGATCTGGCGTGCGCGCGCTCTCTCGGTCTCAATCTCGCGTGCGCTCTCTCGGTCTCGATCTGGCGCGCGCGCGCTCTCTCGGTCTCGATCTCGCGCGCGCTCTCTCGGTCTCGATCTGGCGCGCGCGCGCTCTCTCGGTCTCGATCTGGCGCGCGCGCGCTCTCTCGGTCTCGATCTGGCGCGCGCGCGCTCTCTCGGTCTCAATCTCGCGTGCGCTCTCTCGGTCTCGATCTCGCGCGCGCGCTCTCTCGGTCTCGCGCGCGCTCTCTCTCTCGGTCTCGATCTCGCGCGCGCTCTCTCGGTCTCGGTCTCGCGCGCGTTCTCTCGGTCTCGATCTCGCGCGCGCGCTCTCGGTCTCGATCTCGATCTCGCGCACGCTGTCTCGATCTCGATCTCGCGCGCTCTCGGTCTCGATCTCGCGCGCTCTCTCGGTCTCGATCTCGCGCGCGTTCTCTCGGTCTCGATCTCGCGCGCTCTCTCAGTCTCGATCTCGTGCACGCTGTCTCGATCTCGATCTCGCGCGCTCTCGATCTCGCGCGCGCTCTCGGTCTCGATCTCGCGCGCTCTCTCGGTCTCGATCTCGCGCGCGCTCGCACTCTCGGTCTCGATCTCGCGCGTGCGCTCTCTCGGTCTCGATCTCGATCTCGCGCGCACGCGCTCTCTCGGTCTCGATCTCGCGCGCGCTCTCGGTCTCGATCTCGCGCGCGCGCTCTCTCGGTCTCGATCTCGCGCGCTCTCTCGGTCTCGATCTCACGCGCGCTCTCTCGGTCTCGATCTCGCGCGCGCGCTCTCTCGGTCTCGATCTCGCGCGCGCGCTCTCTCGGTCTCGATCTCGCGCGCGCGCTCTCTCGGTCTCGATCTCGCGCGCGCGCTCTCTCGGTCTCGATCTCGCGCGCGCTCTCTCGGTCTCGCGCGCGCTCTCTCGGTCTCGATCTCGCGCGCGCTCGGTCTCTCGGTCTCGATGGCGCGCGCTCTCCCCTGAGCGATCCCCGTTCCCTCTTGAGCTCTCTCTCTCTTTTCTCTTCCCCCCCCCCCCACCCCCAAAAAAATCTGCAGTCTCGATTTCTCTGTCCACACCCCCTTCCCTCCCCAATCAGGGATGGTGTAGATGTGAATGGCAAAAAGAAGCCTGGGAAAATGAGCAACTCAGAATATGAAAAATCATTTTCCATCTTTGTCAAATTTCTAAATTCCTCCGAACGACGTTCTCTGGCTTCCCAGGTAGTTTAACAATTTTATCTGGTGAAAAGTGGTCATACAGACAGGAAGGATCCCAGATTGGGTTCTGGTCAGTTCTGAGTTAGCTTGTCTTGGTGTTGATGCTACCATTGAGATCAGTGCCCCGAGTAAGGAAGGAGAAAATAGGTCCGGTTTCCTTCTCTTGCTGGACTGCATGTATGCACGAGGGCCTGGAGTTTCCATTGCATTTGCGCCCAGATACACTTGTAATCTTTTACGTGGCTTAAAAGATCATAGAATTTGGGGTGTAGGTCAGTTGTGTGTGTAACTACAATACACTTAAGTCTCCTCAATCTTTTACGTCCATCCATCAAACCCTCCAGCCGAATGAATTTCCACCCACAAAACTGGCCACATCCCTGACTCTCGAGTATTTTCAAATTGCACTTTTTGGGAGTTGGTTGTGGAGGTTCTCTGAACATTGTGATCAGATTTTCAGGCGCAGCAGGCAACAAAGTAATTTTTCTGGCCTTTTAATTGGAAATTTTTGATTTTTTAAAAATTTATTCTTGTTCAGACCTGTTCTGTATTTTCTGTTTCTTTTAATGCATTTTTAGCATAAGTATAAGTCACATTAAAAATTGTAAAACTTCCCTGATTGCAGGCTCTTAAACATGCTGTGCCTGATGTGCATGAATGATGGTTAAATGAGTTGAAACAAATTTTAAGAAAGACAGACAGACTTGCATTTATATAATGCCTTTCACGACCACCGGACGTCTCAAAGCGTTTTACAGTCAATGAAGTACTTTTTGAAGTGAAGTGAAGTCACTGTTGTAATGTGAGAAACGTGGCAGCTAATTTGTGCACAGCAAGCTCCCACAAACAGCAATGTGATAATGACCAGATAATGTGTTTTTGTTATGTTGGCTGAGGGATAAATATTGGCCAGGACACCGGGTATAGCTCCCCTGCTCTTCTTTGAAATAGTGCCATGGAATCTTTTACATCCACCTGAGAGAGCAGACAAGGCCTCGGTTTAATGTCTCATCTGAAAGACTGCACCTCTGGCAGTGCAGCACTCCCTCAGCACTGTACTGGAGTGTCAGCCTAGATTTATGTGCTCAAGTCCCTGGAGTGGGACTTGAACCCACAACCTTCTGACTCAAATAAGAAATATACTAATCTGGGTTTGGCACTTGAGCCCCGATTGTTTACGCTGATTTATGCCCATTTTAAGTTTGGGCATACTTTAATGAGATTGGGAGCATACTTGGGTGTAATTTGACAGTGCCCAATTGAGTGCAATTTCAGGTCTAACTTCCGGGTTGCGCCCAAGGAGGTAACTCCAGGCCCTGGTGAGAACAGGATTGGACTTGGCTGTGAAGGAACCTCACACTGGCAATCTGGCAGTCTGCTAACACTAACCATCAATGTTCACACAAATAATGAGCTCTTGGATGAGATATTGAAGGGTAACTGGGCCTGTGGAACTGTACCTGGCAAGGAGTCGGCAGCTTCAGGAGAGAACTGGTGGATTAAATAAATAACAACTGTTTTTAAACAGTCCCCTTATCTCTATCTCTAACATTGAGGCAGAGCTTTGTTGCTAACCAATGATTTCAATGTCTGGATAGAAATTTTAATATTAGAACTAAATATTGAAAACTGGAATTTAATAGGAATTCGTGAAAATCTACTGTTTCATTTACAATATATTTTTTAAACTGGTTCTTATAGTTGGGGAAATTGTGATATTGGTTAGCAAATAATAGATCTTAAAATGCCACAGGTAAAATTTGTAATGCAGCAGTACAAAATAAGTATTCCTTATGATGTAGTTATGCAACACATTGTATGGCTTTTGTGATTAGGCCACTCTTGATGTGGCAAAACTGTGTTTCATGCATAGATGACTGTTTCAATTCAGAAAAACATAAGAAACCTAAGCTGGAGTGATAGAATAGGACAAAATGAAAAAAACAGCCATGACTCTCAAGCCTATAACGGCTCACTCTTGTGCACATTAGCAATGGTGTTTTCAGTGTTTTATTTGTGAGAAATGCTTTATGTGGTCTGTGCTTTGCTCTCTGCCACTGTGGGACATTAAATGCCAGTTCTTTGCAATAAAATGTGACAATGTTATTTAGATAATGCGGTGCCCTTTTTATTTCTTTATTGCAGAAAAATGGGAACAATTGATGGTTAGTTGTAGTACCTGCAGAATACATTAAATGTGACAACTGCAGCTGATAAGAAACGCAGGTGCAAGACGGCCATTTCACTGGTGTGTTGACAGAACCCTGTCAAGATGCATGACTGTTCTCATTGGCAACTCATTAAGTGTGGCATTCCTGCTATTTCCTGTGCTGGACTTAAGTGATGGTCTCCTTTGTGCTAAATAACTTCGAGGGAATCTGAGCCATCCTTTCAGAGAGATGGGAGGCTTTACATTGCAGTAACAGTCGGGGGATGTAGCCTGTTTCCACAGCAGCAATACAACTGTAATGCTGTATTAGAAACCGATTAGACAAGGTTTCACCAAAAAATCCATTTTCCATTACCTGACACAATGTTTTGTTATGGAGAATTTCAGGGTTTTTTTTCCCCCCATGTTTCATCTGCAGATTTAAAGGACATTTTCTTCTGCTATTAAATTTGACATTTTCAAAGAAACCCTGGATGCTTCTCATCCTATTCGCGCCTTGCTACTTCATATTAATTTCCAAAACAGAGAGCACTTGCACCCCACAGTTCTTAGGAAATGTCAAGTGCATTAGTCCTCCATTTATCCAATTTCTGTTCTACTAGGCTGCTGTGTTAACTGATAAGTGCTCGGCTATGTGCTTGGCTATAAAAATGCATTTCAAGAGGCAGAACATTACTGCAGGTAGGTGTTCTGGAAAATGCATAGAGCTGATGAAAATAGGAAATGTTTCCATTTAATTTAACTGGAAGTTCAGGCGCTTGGTTCATCATTGCCCCCAAACTGGTCGAGGTGATGTTTGTGTATATTGGTTATAAAATTGGGTTACAATGACGACGGAGGAAATTCAGGAATACTATCCGAGGCTGGCACTGCATTTACCTTGCGGTGTTACCACCATTGCCAGCTCTTTAAGCTAAATAAATTGCCTCTGTAAGGCTAAGATCGAGTTGAAGAGGTGGTTTTTCCTGCTGCATCCAGAGGGATCAAAGTCAGTGCAAACACATAACTGCTCAATTCTGGAGGGACTGGCTGCCATTTATATTGCTTGCAAGTCAACTAAATGTCTGTTACAGACTCTGTCCAACTAAGGAGGAAGATCCAGTGTCAGAAAATAGTTGTGGCTCATGATTTTTAAACAACTGTGCATACATAGTTTGTTATCTTCAGCCTTTTGCGGTGTCAGCCTTGGCTCAGTGGGTAGCACTCTCCCCTCTGAGTCAGAAGCCTGTGGGTTCAAGTCCCACACCAGACTTGAGCACAAAATCTAGGCTAACACACCAGTGCTGCACTGTTGGGGATGTTGGCTTTCAGATGAGATGTTAAGCCAAGACCCTGTCTGCCCTTTCAGGTGAAGGTAAAAGATCCCATGGCACTATTTCGATGAAGAGCAGGGGAGTACTCCCCCGGTGTCCTAGCCAATATTTCTCCCTCTTCCAACACCTAAAACACTGGCCCAGAAATTCGGCTCGGGGGCTTCCCGTGGGTGCAAGCCCCCGACCTGCACTTGTCTAGCGCGCCGGCCGTTGAGCTGTGGGCCCACGTGGGATTCCGATCCTGGGCCTCCTCCAACTGCTGGCGCGCAGTGCTTGCGTATCCCAGGGGCGCAGTTGGTTCGATGCGTCCCCTGGGATCACATGGTCCATGGAGAGCCAATGGCAGCAGGGAATGCTTCATTCATAAAATTGACAGGAAGAGCTGTCAAAACTATAAATACGATAAGCCCCAAAACATCACTAAAACTTCAAATAATTTTTTTTTAATCACATTTTTAAAATAACTATAAATTGCATAAAATAACTATTAAACAATAATTTAAATTTTTGAAAAAACAAATTACATTTTCAAACGGGGCTAAAAATTAACTTACCTTTCTTTAAAGTGGAAAAAATATTTTTATTTTAATTAATTCACCACTTGTTAAAAGCAGGCCTTGCGACTGCTTTTTAAAAGTATAACTGCTGGAGACTTACCCTCCCGGAGAACCCTGCAAAAAAAACCTAAGTTCGATGCGCACGCGCTGCCTCTCCGGCGCATGCATTCCACCTGTCAACCCCTTCTTTCAAGGAAGCGGAAGTTCCGGTTTCCCGCGCACGCACAGTGTATGCACGAAACCGGCACTGTCGTTGGACCTACCCATGAGTACCCAGCGTGTACTCACCCGTGGGGACCCGAATTTCTGGGCCACTATCTGCTCATTATCTCATTGCTGTTTGTGGGATCTTGCTGTGCAGATTGTTTACTGTGCCCAAAAAACAAGCAACTACACTTCCCAAGTACATTATTGGCTATAAAGCCCTTTGTAATGGCCTCGGGTTGTGAAAGGTGCTATATAGATGCAGGATTTTTCTTTCTTTTCTTGCTGTTGTTGTGAACCTGTCCTGAAACACACAGGCACCTGGACACTAGGCCAGTAGATGGCAAATACACTTCAATTTGGACAAATGTAATATGACCAGTAGAGCAACAAGGAACCAATGTATTTTTAAGCGAGCAGTTATACAATCTACTAATGATGAATAGATATAAAGCATTAGAGTTTATTTTTATTTTTTAAAAACAGAGTCTGGGGTAGAATAATAATTAGATAATCTGATTACTTTTTCCTCTTTAACTGGAATAATAGAAACAATTTGGAGTCATTCCTCAATATAGCTGATGGATATAAAATCAAACTCTGCATTTAAAAATGACGAATGGAGTGTCTGATAACCTGAAAATCAATTTTGTTTTTCTTGTTGTGATACTTGCATAAGTTTGGCCCATATATGTATTTGTGATTGTGAATTGGGAACCAAACCTAATTTAATTTGGAATATTCTTAAAATAGCTAGGTTTCCTTTTGCACTGAAGAACATTTCTGTCAAATCTAATCCATTCAAGTTGAGTCAGACCGAAAGAATTCTGGAATCAAAATGATCAGGAAGAGAGTAAGAAAAGTTACAATGTGCCAAGTGACAGACAAGGGCACAGTCAATCAAATGCTGAAACTACCCAGCAGGCGATAAACCTTTTAGTTGATTGGAAAGGATAAAAAATACCATTTACATAAAATTATTTGCCTTATTTGCATTGTAGCCCCAATCTTGTGATATGAATGTCATGTTTTTAACAAAATGTACTTCACAAAATAGTTAATCACATTTTTGGCTGTTTCCTGGCTGAATCTTATCACAAATCTGTCACTATCAGTGACATAATTTGGTGATCATTGTCCTTCAGCATGTTCAAAAGCAAAAAATGAATTTCACTAAAAGAAATTATATTTGTCATGCCAATTGTGTGCAGTTCTTATTTTAGGGTCTTGTATGCCAATATTCAGTGCAATGATATAAATCCCACCTAAAAGTGGCATTATGGAACAGAAAGCCACTGTCACTGGCGCATGATGTCATCACAACAGATAATGTATGTCTTGTCTTTGGCTTCTGCTTCCTCAGTGACAAAGATAGGCTGCCTTTAAGAGCTGTGCTGAATTCAACAAAATGTTGTGTGTTACAGTTCATTAGTTCAAAGCATATACTTCATCAGCAGGCTACGAAAATCTGATCAGTTATGCAAATTTTTTTAAGTAAGCTATTTTCGTGCCAGTGAACATTTTTCCAGGAAAGTTGAAAGCGTGAAATTTGTCCGATGCTTTAACGCAATACTGCCTAGCAATGGTGGAATAATGAAGGGTGTGAAAAATTAACCAAATCAAAATGTGACATCAAGGGGACACAAAATTAATGAGCGTTCCAGTAGCTGTCACTTGTGTTTCACAATTGAAAGAATTTTATGAGTTGTGAATAATGGTTGGTGTGCCTTTTATCTGCAATTTCACAAGGACAGGAAATTTGGCCTGCATTATTCAAGCCCATGTTATTGGCTGTAACAATCTTCCTTTTGGTTAAAAAGACACCATAGGGGAGATTTTATGTCCCATTCCCCCAGCAGTAACGGGGCGGCAGTGGAGTTCAACTGGAGGTGGTGGGCTTACTGCCTGACCCATGCCTGCTCCACTGCTATTTCCTGGGCTCTTCTGCTGAGTGTTCGAGGTATCCACCTGATTCCAGTGGGAGCCTCTAATCTATACAAATCAGAGTCCTATGATGTACATAGGATCCCAATGCCATTTTATGGCCTAGGTGGAGCATCTACTGTGTCTGCTGTTTGGCCACCCGATAGTTAAAACCTACCCTCCATCTTTGGTTATTTGGTTCCTTGACCAAGATTGGAATATTCAATTCTCAACAAATGAATGTGTGATTCTTTGGCCAGAGTGGAAGTAGGATTATTTTGAGATCAAATGAGTAGTCTCCCTGTATAAAACTAATCCTATTATAAAGCTAATCCCATTGTTGATCTACAGACCTGCGTGCCAAATTCTCTTTGCACCTCACCTCAGATCAGCTCCTCATCTTTCTCAAATCTTACCTCTTCCAATCTGGTGTCCTTATTTTTTGTACTGACATTTTTTCTCTTTCCATTTGGACCTCCCACGTTATCATGTTAGGATCGCTCCTCCTGCTTGTGTTGACCTGGTGGTCTGTAGCATCCCACTAGTGTTTGCTTGGATCTCCACCTAGAGTAGTTTGTTGTGTAGCAGATCATCTTTTATTTACTTTGCAGTTGTCCCTTTGTTTGTAGCAAAAGGCTGTTGACAGTTGACCTGGAAAGTCCACAATTACAGCTGGTATGCAAGGACCCCATTTAGCGGGTCGCCAAGATTGTAAGACTGAGAAATACTTTACAGAGATGATGACACAAGTCTATGCAAAAGATTTGCCTTTCCCGGAATGCTGTCTAGTTTGAAGTCATTATGTAATGGTTCGTGTGATTAATTCATACACATTAGCTGGCTGACTTTGACTGACACTTCATCAGCCCTATTGCAAATGTGATTTTAATGATGGAAGACTAGTATGCTTTAACAATAAGGGCACAAACCTGATTTATGGTATAAAAAGCAATATGTTTGTTCATATTTGAATTTAATCTCAGCCAGTTTGTGTTTTGAATTTGAAATCTAAACAGTATTCAGATGCAGCCTTATGACCTATTTTCTGTGGGACAGGTGGAAAGGCTTCATTAAAAATAGTTTTATTGAGGAAATACTGCAAATGACAACATTGTCTACAGTAAATAAATGGCTGAGAAATACAGAAATTAATAAGTATGCAAAACTTGAAAAATTCCTATTTTCATGGCACTATTTAATACAGATTTATACAAACTAATTAGTGCAACCTGGGATTCTTGCTCTAAATTGATCATTACCAATGAAACATCAAACAAATTACAGCATGCAAGTTCATCTGTAGAACTGTTAACTTTCCTTTTGTTTTACATTAGAGAAGCTGTGTCAAATTTGACAATCACCCATCGGACTGACGGACCAAAAACTTGAGATGAATTCAAATAATCTTGTTCTTTGCTCCTACCCACACCCCCGCAAGCCAATGCGATGACCTGAAGATTAATTATTCCGTTTAAAAAGTTGTATTTAGCGGGGTTAGATTCAGAAGTCAGTAAAAGGATAATTTTTTCTAGCTACCCATGCACTGCCTTGGAAGAAATCGGTAACTTCAATTTCCGAGA
The DNA here is from genome assembly GCF_052327205.1 of Somniosus microcephalus. NCBI lineage: Eukaryota > Metazoa > Chordata > Chondrichthyes > Squaliformes > Somniosidae > Somniosus > Somniosus microcephalus. The sequence continues at coordinate 148,562,896 of NC_140999.1, forward strand.
ATCTGGAGAAATTTCATCAATGTGCAAGGCAGTGACTGAGCCTCGAGGCCATTTAAAGTGGAGAAGCTTGTGAAGCTAAAACAGTTTGATGTGTAATTGCAAGAGGAAATGAAAAACCTGCTGAGCATAGCAGGATGTAGTGCCTTATCACCCTTTGTGTGCATCCAGCAGGAGCTGAAATTGCCAGTGGATCCAGTGACATCGACAAAAACTGTGACATTTTTCATGGGCTAGTGTGCTCTGAATCAATGCTGCAGCCGTGTGATTAGAGCACGAAGAGGGGGAACAATCAAAGGCTGCATTTGTCAGATTGTTTCCCAGTCATTCCTCATGCTCGAGTGCCTGGTGTGTTCTATGATATGCAAAACAGTATATCCTTTTGGATGCGATCCATTTCCTATAGCTAAAACTCCATTTTATTTAACTGGATGAACATTGGAACTTTTCCAATACATATGAATATGGAGACTTTGCAGTGCTTTGACAAAGTTAGATTCTGTAGGATGATCTGAGAAGAGGCATTGCCCAAAGATTTGTGCAGTTTTCCATCCAATTTTGAGAAACTAGAACTATTGAAATTTGTAACTGTTACAATGTTTGGTATTTTATAGAACAGTTTAATTTTTTAATGATTTCACAGCAGTTCTTGTAAGCAGACTTTGTCTTCTCTGATCAGAAAGCTGTACATTTTCAGTAAACTGCCTTTTGCAGAGTTGCTTGACCCTGAGGATTACCAATTAAATTGCTTGCCATATTCTGCTTACTTCCAGAGCATGGGGCTTAGATGACTGAAGACATGGCTGCCAATGCTGGGGTGAAGGGAGGAGGTTGTACAAGAGACCAGAGTTTTGAGGAACGAAGAGTTCCAGGGGTGTTGTAGGGCTGGAGCAGATTACAGAGATAGGGAGGGGTAAGCCCATAAGGGATTTTGAACACCAGGATGAGACTTTTAAATTGGAGGCAATGGCCACGATTTCGCCTATAGAGGCGGGCTAAGTTCTGCCGAGGTAGGTGGCAGGCAGCGACCCCGATCCCGGTTCCGTCCCGCTCTGAAGAATTTTCCATTGATTGGGTTTTTTAAGCCCGCCCTGCAAGGTTCCTGGCCAATTAAAGGAAGTGGGTCTGATGATGTCATTTGATGACACGTCATCAGCTAATTTCCCTAAAGGGACCATGTCCACATTGACAGTTGTGCTGTCAGTGTTCCACAGCATTGAGGTGCTGCAAACACTGACAAGCACTGCACAAAGGTGCACAGCTGCACCCAGGCACTCCCATGACACTCTCCATATGCTTCCAATGGGCGGAAGAGACCTCCCCAGGAGACCAATGCAGCTTGGTTGCACATTGCACAGGAGGGCACAAGCAGGGATGTCATCAAGAGGATTAGGCTGCAGTGATGCAAATCTTTCAATGATCTCAGTAGATCACGAAATGTTACTGCAAAGCCACACTTAGCCTCATCACATCCCCATCACTCTGCCTTCCCTACCCTACTCCTGCACATCTTTGCTCACACCAACTTACCTTGCACCTCCATCCATCCCTTGCTCTCTATCTACATCATCATATCCCCATCTCACTAACCACCCCTCACACTCGCCCTCATCCTTGTCCAATCATACCAACAAACAACACAAGTGTAGGCACTTGGGTGTTTTCGCCAATGTTCATGTATAGTTTCTGTTGATGTGTTGCCAAACATTGAAATCTTTATTTTTGACACTTTGCCGCCTTGGACATATTTGTGTGCACCTTTGGAAGTGGCTTAGTGAGTTGCAGTGAATGGTGAGACATAATGTTGCCCCCCGCCATGGTGATGAGTTGAAAGGAATGGCTTGGGCATTGCAGGGATGCTTTATGGTGCTGGTGTGGGGTGCTGCCAACCTGGCGCATCATGTGGCAGCCAGGGTGTGCAGCATCAAGTGAAGTAAATCTGGCCATGGTGAGGCCATTCCTGGTGTCCCGGGCAGCAATGTGATCGGGTGCTGATGCCCTGTGTCCTGTGCAGTATCAGGTGATTGCAGAGCAGGTTGGTGGTGATGTTGGTGTGCCTGGTGCTGCTGATGTTGGGGCTGATCATGGTGGGATTCTGAGGACCAAGCTGAGATTTTTTCATGCGTACTGCTGCTGCTGGAATAGTTGAGATGACAGAAGCGATCTGTCAATAGTGAGAGAGCTTGTTCCAAGGAGGTGACAGGGGATAGAGAGTTTACTCCAAACTGCATAAAGCTCAAATGTGTCTTCCAAATCCTGAACGCTCAAGCTTCTAACATTGGAAAGTGAACCGCTGTGAAATGGTAGCTTTTATACCACTTTTGCAGCTGTCAACTATTCCGAGGAATGGAGTCATTGACAGCCCAACATACTTACCTGATGTGATCCCCGCGTGCTGGGAACCTCATGAAAATGCTGGTAAAATGGTAAGTACATGTTAAAATGCTGCTTAAGTACCTTTTTAACAAGCTTTTAAATATCTGAATTGGCTGATCCGTTGCTTGGTGTCGGGTCTGTTCAGGGATGACGGACCCGACACTTGGGGAAACTGACACGGAGGTGGGTTGATTTTGACAGCGGACCTGCCTCCGAACCCACACTCTGAGCGCTGGTAAAATCCGGCCAATGAGGGGCCGGGATCCAATGTTGCCAGCGAGCACAGGGGTAATGGGTGAGTGAAACTCGATATGGGATAAGATACATGCAGCAAAGTTTTGGATGGGCTGAGTTCATAGAGCGTGGAGGATAGAAGGCTGTCCAGAAGAGTGTTGGAATGGTCGATTCTGGAGGTGACAAAGGCTTGGAGGAGAGTTTCACCAGCAGATAGATTGAGGCAGGCGTAGAGGTGGTCGATGTCACTGAGGTGGGAATAGGCAGTCTTTGTGATGGAGAGGATATAGGGTTGGAAGCTCAGCTCAGGGTTAAATAAAATGCTACGGTTGTGAACAGTCTGGTTCAGCTTGCGACATTGTCTGGGGAGGGGGATGGAATCTGTGGCAAGGGTATGGAGTTTGTGACAGAGTTGAAGATGATGACTTCAATCATAATGTCTAAAATGGAGGAAAATGTGGCTCATCGAAGGCTGACGATAAGCAGTCTGACAGCACATGGAGGGCTGTGTGGATCAAGAGAGGCGGTGAAGTCGAGGTGGGTGTCACCAGCATACGCGTGTGAGCTGACCCCATGTCCTTGGATGACATTGCCAAGGGTCAGCATATATGTGTCCATAAATATACATTTTTAGACTACTCTGTGGGTGCTCCAAATGCACTCTTCCCTTTACTGCAACCTTATTGTGTTGATATGAAGACTCATAATTTCTACTCTAATTCACTCCTTTCTCCTGCAGCCTACAGGCTTTTAAACCCCAAGCTGGGCATTGCCTAATAGCTAAATTTATGTTCTCTACTCTCCTAATCTTTACAACCTACATATATGGTCTTTGACTACTCAATAAAAGTGCTGATACTTTATATTGGATAAGATTAAATTGACTTCTGGACTATTTTGGAGTAATATAGTTAATTTGGTCTAGTTCAGATATTTTGAATTCGGATGCATCTTGTTTGTTTTTTAAGAAATAGAAATCCTGCTGCAAACATAGCCATTTTGCATGACTGTTCTGACATCATGTTGGGCGATCAAAGAATGGCTGATGTTGGTGCCAAATTTAGAAGCATGTTTTAAAGGAAGCAAAGGAGAAACAGTTACAGTTTATTGCTGTGCGTTTGAATACTGTTCTTTCACCTTGGGGGACTTGTGTTCAAATTTAGTCCACATGGAATGAAAAGTCTTCTGTCTTCCTGGCTGATTGAAATTAGTTTGTGCAGTCTCATTACAATTCTAGCTGGCATCAGTCCACAGAACAAAATTGTGCATCCAGGAGGAGGATTTGTATGGGAATAAAGAATGTTCTATTAGTGCATCATTTGAGGTTAGTAGGACACATTGTTGGTGTATGTGCAAATAGACAAAAGTGACTTGCATTCATCATCATTTTTACTTTTCCTCGCCTCTTAACGTGGAGACAAAAGAATAAAGGTGTGATTCCAATACAAGAACACTAATATAGATGAGATAAAGGTCATTTGGCCCATTAATCCTGCATCTTCCAGCAGTATATAATTTGTACTTCCTAGGACTGTTTTCAGTTCAATCTCCCCACTGAGCTTCCTTGATTGCCTATTGGACAAAAACATTGCCCAGTGAAAAATTGACTCTTGGTCTGTGCTGACGTAACAGATTTAAGCTGGGGCAGCACTTGAAGGGGTACAATTAACCTTAGTAGTGCCCCAGGTAAGAGAAAAGAACAATCAACATTCGTGTGAGGTACTGGAGACCTAATATCTGTGAAATTGCATCTCAACAAGAGTCAACACCTTCAGGAATGAGGGAGAAAATTGACAAGGAAAAATAAATAGTCAAATAACCAGAACTAACAGGAGAAAACTGTGAAATTCTTCCCTGATGCAAAGGATAATGGAGAAGAAAACTCTAGGATGGAAACTCAATATTATTCAACCTGGTCTGTTGCATTCCACAGATGGTGTTCCTGTGGTCACGACACATCTGGAGCCATGGTTACCCATTGAATATCTACTGTTCCTCTAATTTCAATATAACAACAAAAAGTTGCATTTATATAGTGCTTCAATATAGGAAAATGTCCCTGGTGCTTCATAACCTTTTGTCCCTTTCATTAGTTGTCTTTGGGAATCTATTCCTCTTGCTTGGTGAGGGGAAGGTAGTCTAATCTTTAAAATAAGACCAAAAGCATTGGAAATGCACAGCAGGCCAATCAGCATCTGAAAGAGAAAGATAGACTGTCTTTTTGATAGGTTTCCACCCTCTCTTTCTCTTTCAGATGCTTACTGACCTGGTTTGCATCCCAGTATTTTTTGTTTTGTTTCAGAATTTTCATCTTTTCCTTTGTATCTTGTTTTCCTTTCTTGCTGGAGACATGCCAAACTTGTGCACACGTCCTCTAATTGCTTGTTAAATTGAATAACCTGCTTATGTTCACATTATTCCTGCCTTTCAGGATCTTAAGGACCCGTCCTTCAATTTGTTCATGAAGAATACATTCAGCTTTGTCAGTCTATCCTTTTAATTTGAGTTCGGAGTCTTGGAATCGCCTTTATTAATCATCTCTTCACCACTTCTAACCCAACAATATCCTTTCCTAGCAGCAGATGTCCAAAGTTGCAACAGTGTTCCAAATAAAGCCATACAATGGGTTTTATGAGTTTAAGATAACCTGATTTTTAAATCGTAATTGAAGATGCATACAAAGATATTTGCTTTGTTGGTAATGGTTTTCCAATGGCTGGATATATTTAGGATCTGACTGATATTTACACGGGTGCCTCTTTCTGCCATTGTCGATGAATACTTCTCCATTATCTATACTTCCTGTACCAATGGACATAACCTTACATTTTTTTCATGTTGGGTTCCATCTGTTATTCCTTGGCCCTTGCTTAATTAGTCCAGATCATCTTTGAATACTGATCTCTTATCCACATTGATGGTATTGTAGGAGTCGCTGGAAATAAACAGACTGCGAGACTTTCTTAGCAGCAAAGAAAAATGCGTGTTAGCTTTATTAACTCTCCGCATGGACTGAGGGACTCTGCCTCGTCGCAGGGCTATGACGTCATCACACAATCAACGACTCTTAAAGGGACCCTGCCCCGATAACCCAACCAAGTTCCGTACATAACGTGGAGCGATAACAACATTGGCTATACATAGTGACTTGTGTTACTGTCCCTATGTGGTCTCCGCCACAGTATCACCAAATCTGGTAATATTACCTGATTTCCATGGGTGATTTGGGAGAGCTTCCTCATCCTAAGCAGGAAGTGAGATTTTGTTCATTTTCTAAAAAAGAATAGGTATCCGTTGGTATAGGAATAAAACTAGAAATGTGTTGGCAAAGAAGCATGAAAAACTGTTGGTCATTACACATCTGGAGGTAGAATGTTAACGCAATTACATCTGCCAGGCTTGAATGTCCTAGTTGTTTTGCAGTAAACATCATCCCTCCATTCTTTTTATCTCATCTTCAGTTGTAAATAAAGTGCTGCATTTAGTTAGAAAAACTGTTTTTTGATCATTAGTATCTGATGGGTTTGATATTTAGTTTCTTTTGAACACTGGGTGCTGAACCATGCCTTGCCTGTCGCAGCTGCTTAAGAGGGTCTGTGAGCGTTGATAAATGCCAAAAACCTGGGAGCAGAGTGGAGTCCCATGGGGTTGCAACTGCATTTTACAGCTTAAGTGAAAGTAATGATTCTCAAAATGGAGCACTTTGTGAAATTTCACAGAATTGTTTCTAGTGGAAGTGTCTTTACCTCATTAACTGGCCGTGGTGCAGGAAAAGAGCAGCTTGGCCAGGTCTCGGCCTGTGGCTCTCTGAAGCACAGAAGCTGTGCTGGTCAAGTTTGTGTTTGCATGTTACAGAGAGTGTATTGATGCTGGCTAACTTGATTAATGTTTTAAATATTCAGTAGCATACCTCGAGTCTGTATTTATTGTGTTTATATTTCTAGCTTTGTGTAAATATTATGTGCTAATAAAACTAAGTTAACTGCTCCAAAAATGCTTTTCACAAGCCATAACTGCCTCTGTTCCTGTAAAGGATGCAAAATAAAAATGACTGAGATAGGCAGCTGGTTTGCTGCACTGTGTTTTACTGTATTAAATTCAACTCATAAATGTTGCAATAAAATTGAACATATTAATGTGCCGTTTTCCCCCTTTTATCTTGGATTGTATATTCCTGTAGCTGAGCATCCTACTCCCAGACTTGCCAATGGTACTCTTCAGTTGGCAAGTTGAAGGGATCTAGTGATAACTCTCCCACTACCCCCCTAACCCCTCCCACCACCAATCCCCTCGACCGTGATTGAGAATCTAGCCTCTGTTTGGCTTCTCTCCACAATAACATGGCTGAAATGGGGACTGGAGCAGAGTGGGAATCAGACCTGGGCCCCATTTCTCTACACTGCCGCATGTTACCACTATAGTGTATTGTACCAACTGCAAAAACAATTTAAATCACTGCTTTCACTCCAAATGACATTTTTAACAAAAATAAGATTGGTTAGTGTGCTGTATATACCAGAATAAATTGAAGCTGAAAATTCATGATTTTGGGGGCGTTTAAAATCTGGAGTTCATTTCTATATGATTTGTTTTCCTGTATTGAAACAGAAATATCACCACCGAAGGAGGCCATTGTGCTTGTGGCAGCTCTAGTTTCCCCCATCAGAGCTATGTACTTGAGTCCCATTTCTCTGCTTTCCCCTGCACTCTTGATATTTTGAAGTGTTTATTTTATCTAATTTCCTGATTTTAATTCAAGTTTGATAGCCTGTGTTAAAACATTATTCTATTGAGCTTTTCATGGGGGGGAAAAAAGTCTAATCTTCCCCCTTTCTGCTTCTAGTATGAATTGTGAATTTGTTATTCTTGCTACTGATTCAAAATAATCTTTCACTATTTACTCTCCCAAACTCTTTCATCATTTTGAACACTTCTATTAGATCATCTCTGTTCCAGTGAATATAGCTCTAGTTTAAGTCCAAGATTTAGAGCTCTCTGTTCCATCACTGCATGAGAATTACACAGTTTAGGTTGTATTTCTATTCCTTGTTGCATTTTTTCCAAAAAAAATCACTTCACATTTATTTACATTGAACTGCTTTTTCCACATATCTGCCCATTTCTACAGTTATGATCTTCACATTCTTCTCTCAGTTTTTCTTGTCCTCCATTTGATTGTCAGCAAATGTTGATGGTGCCTCTATACTTTATTCCAGACCATTTCTGTATATGGAGAACAACAGATCCTTGGGGCAATCTACTAGTTACAATTTTCCAATCTATTTACACCTACTGTTTGCTTTCTATCCTTTAGCAAATCCTCTTTACCATTAATATCATGAACCTTAATCTTTTCAATGCGTTTTACTAGAACCATATTTAAGAGGGTATGATAGTGTAGTGGTTATGTTACTGGTCTAGTAATCCAGAGAATGTGAGTTCAAATTCCATTACGGTAGCTTCAGAATTTGCATTCAGTTTTAAAAATCTGGGAATAAAAATCTAGTACTAGTAAAAGTGACTATGAAGCTGTCAAATTATTGCGAAACCCCAAGTGGTTTTAGGGAAAGAAACTTGCCATCCTTGCCTGTTCTGGCCAATACAGGAAACTTTGGTTTATCCGGAGGTTAACTGTCCGGAATGCTCGAGCCACCGGCAAAAATCAGGAGCCGTTTTGTTAGGTTTTTTTCTTTTCGTTGCTTTTTTTTCACCAGTCAGGCTCTGCAAGGTCTCGCTGAAGCTGTTGCTAAGCTACAGAGATGCTTGCAAGGTACGGCCGACTGTTTAGAAGCTGTAGCAACAGGGTTTGTTGCCAGATACGGAGCTCAAAATCTCCGTATGTTTCAACATTAGCACTGGTTTGTCCGGCAGTTTTGATGGGACGGCAATAGCTCGGTCCCGTCAGTGCCGGATAGCACAAAGTTTCCTGTATGTGAATCCAGTCCTACATCAACACGGTTGACTCTTAACTGATCCTCTGAAGTGACCTAGTAAGCCACTCCATTGTGTCAAACCATTTGCAGTTCGAGAAGTGGGGCAACTAGGGATGGGCAATAAATGCCTTATTAGACTAATTCTTTTTTTAAACACATTTTACTAGCTATTTTAACAAAATATTTCAAGGCATATATATTAAAAAATATCTTTGTTTGGTTCTCCTAATGTATTTTTATTTGTTTATGGGATCAGGATGTCGATGGCAAGGCCAGCATTTATTGCCCATCCCTAGTTGCCCTTGAGAAGGTGATGGTGAGCCGCCGCCTTGAACCGCTGCAGCCTGGTACTCTCACAGTGCTGTTACTTTATTTTGTAGCGGTTAGTTACAACTGAGTGACTTGCTAGGCCATTTCAGAGGGCAAGGGTCTGGAATAACATAGGCTAGACCAGGATGGCAGATTTCCTTCCCTAAAGGACATTAGTGAACCAGATGGGTTTTTACAACAATCCAATAGTTTCATGGTTACCGTTACTAGCTTTTTATTCCAGATTTATTTAATTAACTGAATTTATATTCCCCAGCTGCCGTGGTGGGATTTGAACTCATGTCTCTGGATCAGTAGTCCAGACCTCTGGATTACTAGCCCAGTGACATTACCACTACGCTATCATTCCTGTTTAATGTATGTAGTATGCCACAGTTAGGATGGACAGTAAAGATCTTTGCTAGAACTCACCGTTTCATTTGCTCACCATTTACACTGTTAATGCATTGAGACAGCTACCCACTCTGGACTTGGAATGGTATATGAGGAGGGAAGAACAGGCTAGTAGATGTATTTTTTAAATCAATTTTTCAATAGCAGTATGTAAAGGCATGACCAATTTTAAATGTAAAAAGCAGCATTTTGCCATGTTTAAAACCTTCAGCTATTTCTAAAAACAAAATTAAGGGGCCACACCTTTTAGCTTTCACATCTCCTTTCCATAGCCATTTGTGCATGATGTAGCGAGACACCATCTAATCTAAATGTTGTGTGGTACAGTAGCTTAGACTTTTAAGGTGCAAACCTTTTCTTCACCATCAAGCACAGTTGCACTGTAATGAATGAAAGTGCTGGTTGACTGCTAGTCCTAAATTCTCAGTCACGGATAGGGCACATGTGTAAGGAACAGAGGGCAGTTTATGATTATATTTCACGTTCGAGTGCGGCTACAAGGAAATTGGACCCATCTCGGTTTGTATTATTTCTGCATTTGTGAGGTTGTTCATTTAACTTGTGCAGTGACCTGGAATATACACACACTACCATGAAGTATTGAAGACAGACCAAATGTCTTGTGATTTTTGAGCTGGGATCCAATTGAATGAGTTTTTTTTATTGCTGTTTTCTCTTTACCACTTTATGGGAAAATAGGATTTAAAAAATTTTTTTTTGTACAACTTTAGAAATTCTGAAGGGTAAGTGGTCTGCCTAAATCCTGACTCGGGAGACCAATTTAAATCATATGCAGTTTAAAAAAAAATATTGAGTGCATGAGTAATCAGTTCACTAATGCGTTTGGGCCAGAGCTCCAACAGTGCTTTACAGGAACTATATTGTCGTTTTAAGAAAAAAAAATGTAATAAAGATTTGGAATTTCCTGGAGGGCTAGGATATCGCTGTTTGCAAATATTGACTGGAAGCTGCAAGGTGTACTGGTAAACTATTTCCCAGAAGGTTAGAGCAATGATGGTGAACTATAATTTAGACTGCCCAAAGCTGAAGGCCGAGGACATTATTGCACACTAAAGATCACTTCTGTAAAGTACAGTAAGCATTTATAGTGTCCATATTCTAAATATGAAGGTGGGAATATGTTTTTCACCTGTTTTGAGAAAACCGTATTATGTGCTTAAAATCAACGTACCATATCTCGTCTGTTGCTCAGTGACATTAATGAACACTAGTGGAAAATAATTTCTTGGTGTCTGACATCTAAATATTTGTGTATTGGAGATAGCCATCTTATGAGTTCATGGGAGCTATGTCTGTAGTTAAGTAATGTCACTTGTTAGTACTTCCATTTCTGAGTCAGGTGATCAGGGTTCAAACTCCAATCCAGGATTTGAACACAACAATCTGACACTTCAGTGCAGCATTAAGGCGTGCTACTGAAGGGATAATTACTAGTCCTAGCCCCTTTAGGGATACCCCCAGATCAGGCGTATTCCTCAGACGTTCACTTTCAACTAAAGTTTGAGGTCGCCAAATCCTAAAGATGCTTAATTGGGTGTAAAGGTCCAGACTATCTCTCCCTAAAGGAAAGGAACAACCTGAAGATGTTACCATCCTCCGGATAGCACTTTTAATAGTTTAGCTAGACTGTAACATTCCGGACATTGAGGGTCCGGAAAATTCCCTCAGAATTCTGTAACTCCTCACCAAGGAGCGTACAGAGATTGAGTTTGCGAGTTTGATACAGAAGTACTATGTGAGACAATTCTAAAAATATACAGATTTATTAAAGAACCGACATGTAATTACAGTAGGTGTTTCAATCGCAACATTAACAGTTCCAAAAAGAATAAGCTTTACAATTCTTATTAGAGACCTTAACTTCTCTACAGCTTTACAGTTCAGTCCAGTCTTATTCCAGGATATCCACCAAAATTAAATACCTTTGATACCCAAGGTACAAAGAGGTGTAGACTTAGAGCCTGCCTCTGAAGCAGAGAATCACTTTGCCCCTTTGCAGCGAATCTATCATCCCATTTGAAAGTTCAATATTTATATCCTTTTTCAGTGGTATATCCTTTGAAGTTTTCTGCTGATGTAAGCTAATTATCTCTAGTCATTTTTCTGCTGATCCCTGCTATTCTTAGTCAGTTCAGCTGGTAGCATTAAGAATTGTGTCTCCTGTGTCAGTGTCTTAAGCTCGCCATAAAAAACCGTGTAACAGCAGGTGCATCTATTTGATGTCATTTTTACCAAGGTCTTCTGTTTGTGTCTTTTGCATTTAGAACACCTTAACTAGAATGATCTATGCAATTCTTAATCACCTCAGCTGGTTGTAACACAGACTCGTGTCTCCCCTCTGTAGGTGTTCTAAGTTTAACATAAAAACTTTTGACGGCAGGTGTTTCTTTTACTTTGTCATTTTTACGCAGGCATATGTTTCACCTTTTATGTGCCTGTTTACGAAGTGTACTTTAGAACACCTTAACAGGGTGTACCATTGTCTTCTTTCCAAAGATTCAGATGTCAGGGGCCTTCAACCTCCTGTTTCAACAAGGCTATTGATTCAGTGTCAACAACTTATCTTATCTCAATAGCCTGAATGCTGTTCACAACTTCTCCATTGTTGAGGCTTCCAGATTTCCAGACCTAGTTTGTCATGTTTTAATGAGGCCAGAATTTTTTTCATAGAATGGTGTATTTTCTGAATAGGTATATTGCTTATTCCTTCACACTACGTTGTCAGAGGCGCTGTTTTTTGGATGAGACATTAAACTAAGGCCTCACCTGAAGATAAGGTGGTTAAGAAGGCATACGGAATACTTGCCTTTATTAGCCGAGGCATAGAATACAAGAGCAGGGAGGTTTTGCTTGGACTGTATAAAACACTAGTTGGGCCACAGCTAGGGTACTGCGTGCAGTTCTGGTCACCACATTACAGGGAAGATGTGATTGCACTAGAGAGGGTGCAGAGGAGATTTACAAGGATGCTGCCTGGGCTGGAGAATTTTAGCTACGAGGAAAGATTGGCTAGGCTGGGTTTTGTTTTCTTTGGAACAGAGGAAGCTGAGGGGAGACCTTATTGAGATGCATATAATTATGAGGGGCCTAGATAGAGTGGATAGGAAGGACCTAGTTCCCTTAGCAGAGGGGTCAACAACCAGGGGGCATAAATTTAAAGTAATTGGTAGGAGATTTGAGGGGAAATTTCTTCACCCAGAGGGTGGTGGGGGTCTGGAACTCACTGCCTGAAAGAGGCAGAAACCCTCACCACATTTAAAAAGTACTTGGATATGCACTTGAAGTGCCATAACCTACAAAGCTACAGACCAAGAACTGGAAAGTGGGATTAGGCAGGGTAGCACTTTGTTGGCCGGCGTGGATATGATGGGTAAAATGGCCTCCTTCTGTGCTGTAAATTTCTATGATTCTATACCCATAAAGGTGGACAAAGATTCCATGGCACTATTCAAAACCTATACAAATAATCTGACGAAAGGTCATCGACCTGAAATGTTAACTCAGTTTCTCTCTCCACAGATGCTGCCTGACCTACTGAGTATTTCCAGCATTTTCTGTTTTTATTTCAGATTTCCAGCATCTGCAGCATTTTGCTTTTTTTTTATACAAATGATTGGTTGGATTGCAGTTAGGATACTGTGGAAAGACATGGCTATGGAGAAGGTGCTGAAGAGATTCACTGATATGTGACCAGGGGTGAGGGGTTTTAATTCTGAGGCGAGACCAGAGAAACTGTGGCTTGTTTCATTAAAACAAAGAAAGTGATGAAGAAATCTGATAGAAGTGTTCAATAATTCTGAAGCATTTTGAAGAGATAAATTAGAAAAAACAATCTACACTATTTAGTGTTAACAATTAGAGGGTGTATACTTAAGATTATTACTAAAGGGACTAGGGTAGAGATAAGGATTTGTTTTAATTATGCAGAGGATTGTTAGCACATGGAGTGCCTACCAGAAACAGTGGTGGAAGCAGAATCCATAATAGTTTTTAAAAGTTATTGGATAAATATTTTAAAAAGAAAGCTTTAAAAGGATTTGGGGAATAGGCCGAGAACAAACATTAAGTGGCTAGCTCTTTTAGAGATCTGGCACATGTGCAATGTGCCACAAGCTGATCCCCTCCACCCCCCCCCCCCCCCCCAACCCAGTGCTGTTAAATTCTATGATTAGAGCCAGTAGAGGTGAATTGTTGGGTTTTCTACCTTGCATTCACAAGCTCTTCTTCTCCTCGCCCCTCCCGCCCTGGAACACTAGAAAACACATTTCAATTGCCAAATCTTGCCTCCTGTTGAATTTCCTCCGTGGATGCAACCCAGAAGTTAAACACAAAAATGTGCCCATTCCTGCACCTATTCTGCTAATGTCACATTTCCTGCAAATCTCATGAGAATACGCCTGAAGATAAAATGGTGGAAATCAGCATAAACAATCCAGGTGCCTTTCCCTCCCTGCCTTTTTCACTCCATTCTTTCTCCTCCAGTGCTGCTGCAAATTCACACATTTAGCGAAACAGGACTCCAATAATATTGAGGTTGAAATAACAGGGCCGATTCCATGCTCCCTAAGTGGAGTAGCACTCACAGGGAGCACATCATTGAAATATTGTAGACACGTATCCCGTGATTTTCCCCTCTTTAAAATTAATGGACTGAAAATCAAGGGCTGTGCATCTGTGATGGATTCCCTGTGAGTGCTTCTCCCTGGTGGGAGCGTGGAATCAGCCCTAATAGTTCATAAATTAATTAGTTGCTAGGTGTTGTGATATTGGGGGCCTTTTGTCAAGTAAATCATTATCTCTCGTGCATATCCAGTGCAATATGGGCCTGCTAAATGAATGCTTTGGAAAATTAGGTAGTGTCAATACTCTCCACTGAAAAATGGAGTTCTGTATTAGTCCCATGTTATTAGCCACTACATACTTTATGATTCTACTAAGTCATTTGCCCATGTTGCTTACCTATGTGCTGCTGTTTCTATAATGGGTGCCTATAATTAGACAATTTAAAATGCTTTATTAAGCACCATTTTTGAAATATGGATTCTGTAACAATGATTCTTCGACTGTTATCCCTGTTGACTGTGTCCCCTTAATTGGAAAGAAAATCCAATATTGCTCAGGGCGGAACACTCTCCCTTTTGCTAGTGCAGTACTTATTTACATTCCCCCACCCCCAACCCCCCCAACAGATTTGGCTGCATCTACATTCGGGAAATGGCGGTGTCGATTTTCTGGTTGTGCATTAGTCAGCTGGTGGATTATATGCTGCAATAATGTAATTGACTTGAACTTTTTCCTCATGATGGCAGTAACATGCTGCTTTTTAAATAAATAAAGACTTTTTAACTGGAAAAAAAATTCATCCGGCTTAACAATAGTTTAAACGACACTTGTACTTCAGGTGGGTGCAATGGCTTCTACTTCATTGTGTGATGGATTGTTCAGTGTTTGGACCAGGAGGATTAAAATGGTTGGGATATTTAATTCTAATGCAACACCATCTGATAGTTCTAATGGAACTATATAAGAAGGCTTAAAATCATTTAATTAAAATTTGGACCAGAAGCTCTAATTGTCAGGTGCCAAAAACATATAACTGGCTTTGCAGTGCATCGGGTTATTTTTTTCTCTCCATAATGCATGTACAAAATCCAAGAATTAACTTCGCCTGGCTAGTATTCTAATACAATTAGCACAAAGGATGCTTTTTTTCCCCACAACAGACTTTATTAGGGGTAAGAGCCTCCCAGTATTGTAATCAATTTTTAATAATAGGATGCTTTTGTGAAATAAAACCACAGATTTCTGCAATACAACAGAGAATTTATGGTGATGAATTTCGAGCTGTACCTCTGAGAATGAGGCTGTATAGATTAATATTTTCAGGTATACTATTGGTCATGCTAGTCAGCAAAACAGTGGGTTGTCAACAAATTATTTAATCTTCTCAGTAAATTGTTAATTTTCCGTCAATCTATGGTGTTCTTTGAATGCTAAAAAGCAAGTGGGAATAGAATAAATGACAGAGCACTTTTGCTAGAACCTCTGACTCTTGACTTTTCTGACACATGGTCTTTTGGACTTGACTGTATATGAATGACTAAGTTACAAGTATGCTATGCCTGGCAGTTAGAAGTTGAGTAGCCATCATATTGTACTAGGAGCTGCGCTGTACTCTTATCTTGTACAATATTATTCCATGTTTCAGGCTTTTTTTTAATGAATGATTCAAAAGTGATCTTGTAATCACATGCTATATAGCTGTCTGTTTAAGAACCTTGAAAGTAGTCCTGTAAATGTGGTATTGTACTTCTCGAGACCATAGCCATGGTATAAACTGTCTGTCAACACTGTAAATTCATGGGAATCTGGGTCAGAGGTTTCTGATGAAGCATTTAGAAATGTAATCTATCTGCGTGGAAAAATGCAGTAGACTCTGCAATCTTAAAAATGATCCTAAATTTTATTAATTGAGAATGTTATACCTGTAAAATAATAGGAATCTAATGCAAAACTCTTAAATTAAAAAGAGCTGTGTTTTATTATTGAAGGTCATTTTAATCTACTCAGGAGAAATAAGGACTTTTTTTAATGTGTCGGTTTACGAGTCAGTGATACCTGTAAGGACCCTCGCCCTTGAGTGTAGAGTCATAAAATTACCTCAGTTTATCTTTCCTGAATCGCTGCACTTTATCACTAAATCAATAGAGCAACTAAGGAGACAGGGGACCTATCATGCCTGCTGCTGTGCAAGGTATCGTCAGGAACCCAGGTTAAGCTGCAATCTGTTCTTTTTTGGGGGGAGAGCATATTTTAAATGGTAGAATCATAATATAATTCTACTGCTAAAGCTTAAGGGTGCAGGCATGTCTGCCTTTGTATGGGGATGAGTTGGCTAGCAGAAACAGCAAGAAGAGAAAGGAATCTTCAGACAGCCTCTGGAGCAAAGATCAACCTTGCTGCAGAAGCAGCCCAGCATATTGCTAGTGCAAATTGCAAAATATCTGGGCTTATTCATTAATTTCATTTATTCAACTTCTGTATGTAATACGTGTGTCATTCCATTGGTGGGGGCCATGGGGAGATATGGTGGAAGAAAGGGGTGAGGTGAATCACATCAGGATTCTGTTACTTTAATAAGTTCGAGTCGTGTGCATCCATCTTGATCATCCCTACTCTGCCATATATAACACCTAATTCTGGGCTACATCCTCCTCATTTCTCTTTCTGACCTCCTGCTGCTTGGAGCTGTAATTTTCATTACTCCTGTTTCTTGGGGTCTCATTCTTTGACGTGAAGGAACAGCATTAAGAGCAGAGCTCAGCATGTGACCTTGCATGCAGCAGAGTGCTGAAGGTCACATAATCAAATAGTTGTGCAGCGTACAAAGCCTTTGACAGGTTCCCCAGCTGACTGCCCCACTTCTATCCCCTTGTGAAATGATGATGGAAGTTTCTGTTGTTTTATGTGGAAGTGAACTTGAAGGTTGAGGAGGATGGTACCCATAGTAGGTAACCTAGCATTCCTGACGGCGAGCGTTTTGAGACATTCTGTGATCTGGCTGTGCATTAGGTCTGGCACCAGTGCCACGAAGACACTAACATCCTTAATGATAAATACAGGAAACTTTGGTTTAACCAGAGGTTGTATGTCCGGAAACCTCGATCCACCGGCAGAATTCACGCTCCGAAAACAGCGCCTCAGTAACCGGCAATGTTGCCGGTTCCGAGTCACAGTCTCCAACGGTTGCCGAGTTCGTCAGTGGGGGTAGTTCTACAAACTGCCACTACTCAGCCTCTTGGTGCTATCGGAAGTCGGAACACCTCAGAAACCCTGCATCAGGAGTCTCACTCTCCCACGCTGCCGGTAGCCTCTTCTGATCTGCCATTTTTCAGGGTTCCAGTACAGTACTGTGTCTCCAACGCTGTTGCAACTCATTGGAATTCATTATGGAAATCCCAAAACATAAGTACATAACATAAGAAATAGGAGCAGGAGTAGGCCAATCGGCCCCTCGAGCCTGCTCCACCATTCAATAAGATCATGGCTGATCTGATCCTAACCTCAAATATACTATCACTCTCCATCCCACCCGAACCCATGTGATCTCCCGGGAGAGGCGAAAAACCAGTGGCCAATTTGGGAGAAAAAATCTGGGAAATTCCTCTCCGACCCATCTAGGCGAGCGAAACTCGTCCAGGAGATCACTCTGTCCCTATATTTTCTACAGTACTTACCTTCTGTAAAGGCGATCTCCACCCCAGCCAGGAACAGCAATAAAACCATCTCCTGAAATCTAACAGAATTTGAACACAAGAAGTAGGAGCAGAACCAGGTTACACGGCCCCTGGGCCCGCTCCACTACCCACAGGGCCACGACCATTCCGAACCTAGACTCATGTCCAATTTCCTGCCCGCTCCCCGTTACCCTTAATTCCCTTCTAGGAAGCTATCTATTTCTGTTTTAAATTTATTTAATGATGTAGCTTCCACAGCTTTCTGGGGCAGCAAATTCCACAAACCTACCACCCTCTGAGTGAAGAAGTTTCTCCTCATCACAGTTTTGAAGGAGCAGCCCCTTATTCTAAGATTATGCCCCCTAGTTCTAGTTTCACCCATCATTGGGAACATCCTCACCGCATCCACCCGATCAAGCCCCTTCACAATCTTATATGATTCAATAAGATCGCCTCTTATTCTTGTGAACTCCAATGAGTAGAGTCCCAATCTACTCAACCTCTCATCATATGTCCACCCCCCTCATCCCCGGAATTAATCGAGTGAACCTTCTTTGTACTGACTCGAGCGCAAGTATGCCTTTTCTTAAGTATGGACACCAAAACTGTATGCAGTATTCCAGGTGCGGTCTCACCAATACCTTGTACAACTGCAGCAATACCTCGCTGTTTTTATATTCTATCCCCCTAGCAATAAAAGCCAACATTCCATTGGCCTTCTTGATCACTTGCTGCACCTGCATACTAACTTTTTGAGTTTTGTGCACCAGGCCCCCCAGATCCCTTTGTACTACAGTACTTTCCAGTTTCTTGCCATTAAGATAATAACTTGCTCTATGATTTTCCCTGCCAAAGTGCATAACCTCACACTTTCCAGTATTGTATTCCATCTGCAAAATCTCTGCCCACTTACTTAGCCTATCTATGTCCCTTTGCAGGTTTTTTATGTCCTCCTCACTCACTACTTTCCCTCCCATCTTTGTATCATCTGCAAACTTTGATATGTTACACTCGGTCCCCTCCTCCAAATCGTTAATATAGATTGTAAAGAGTTGGGGACCCAGCACTGACCCCTGCGGAACACCACTAGTTACCGATTGTCAGTCTGAGAATGAACCATTTATCCCAACTCTCTGCTTTCTGTTAGAGAGCCAATCCTCCACCCATGCCAGAATATTACCTCCAAGCAAATTTGTCAAACCTGACTTCCCCTTCATGAAACCATGCCGAGTTTGTCCTATTAAATTATGTTTATCCAAATGTCCTGTGTTGGGATATTCTTGGTATCCTCTACCGTAAAGACTGATACAAAAAGTTGATCCAACCAAAAGGAAGAGAGTGGTGTTAACTTTAAAACAGAAAATCGATATATGCAAACGACTAGAAATGGGAGCGAAGCGTATGCACATTATGAATGAATTCAAAATCGGTTTGTCAACAATGTACGACATCAAAGCGCAGAAGGATAAGCTGCTCAAGTTTTATGCAAGCTCGCAGACATCTAAGAGTGTAGAGAAACGGCACACGCTTCGTAAGCCTAAGCTTGAAGAGCTGGATACCGTGCTTTGAGTGGTTTGCTCTGAAGCATTCAGAGGGTGTTCCGATTTCCGGACCCATGCTAATCGAAAAAGCGAAGGATTTCTACGCAAAGATGGAGCTCACTGACAAGTGTGCTTTCTCTGATGGATGGCTATCGTGCTTCAAGGCACGGCATGGGATACGACAACTCGATGTTTGCGGGGAGAAGAAATCAGCTGATCACGACGCCGCAGAAGAATACTGCGATCATTTCAATCGGATTGTGCAGCAACATGATTTGTTACCAGCACAGCTATACAATGCCGATGAAACTGGCTTATTTTGGAGGTTTTTGCCAGAATCAACACTTGCTGGGGTTAGTGAGGCTAATGCTTCAGGTTACAAGAAAAATAAAGATCGCGTAACCGTGCTAACTTGTGCGAACGCTGCTGGATCACACCGGGTTAAACTTCTCGTCATTGGGAAGTATAAAAATCCCCGTGCATTTAAAAATGTGAGGCACTTACCTGTTGAGCACAAAGCTCAAGCAAATGCTTGGATGGATAAGGAAATCTTTTCAAATTGGTTCCATCATACATTTGCTCCATCTGTGAGGGGACATTTCCGTAGAATAGGGAAACCTGAAGATAGCAAATGCATTTTATTGCTTGATAATTGTAGAGCCCATCCGCATGAATCCGAGTTGGTTTCTGGAAATATTTTCACCATTTATTTGCCACCGAATGTAACTTCTCTCATACAACCCATGGACCAGGGTGTTATCCAAAATCTCAAGTGTCATTACAAGAAAGACTTCCTATGTAGATTGATAAACCAAGATGACAATACAGGTATTCAGGCATTTCAGAAGGAATACAATTTTAAAGATGCCACCTTTAATGTTGCATGTTCCTGGAAATTGGTGAAAGGTCACACTTTGAGACAAGCCTGGTGCAAATTGTGGCCTTCTGTAATGTTTGCTGAAGGTGGTTCTTCAGAGGAGGAATTTCATGGGTTCAATCTTCGTCCGCGGAAGACTGCAGTAATGGAAATGGCTGGCATGGTGAAAGATGTAGGCCCAGCAAACCCTCTACGTCACCTCAGTGAACGTGATATTGAGCAGTGGGTTGATGCAGATAGAGAAGTTGCTGTTGTGCATTTGCTAAGTGATGATCACAGAAACCCCACAATGCAGATAGAGGCCATTTCGGCCCATCGAGCTTGCACCGACACATATCCCACCCGATCCCCGTAACCCCTACACCAACACATATCCCACCCTATCCCCGTAACCCCACGTATTTAATCCCCCTAACACTAAGAGTCAATTTATCATAGCCAATCATCCTAACCCGCACATCTTTGGACTGTGGGAGGAAACCGGAGCACCCGGAGGAAACCCACGCAAACACGGGGAGAATGTGCAAACTCCACACAGACAGTCACCCGAGGCCGGATTCGAACCCGGGTCCTTGGCGCTGTGAGGCAACAGTGCTAACCCTATGAAATAATGGAGACTGTTTTGAATCCAAGGAAAGAAAAGGAAAGTGTGATGGAAACTGAAGACGATGAGATTTCTGAAGTGAACAAGATTTCTTGGGCTAAAGCTGCAGGAGATCTTGCTTCATTCCTCAAATTTGCTGAAAGCTATTCTTGCTATTCTGCCCAAGAAGTTATGCAGCTCCATATTCTGCATTCCACCTTTCTACAAAGAAGGCAAGAGTCCACTAAGCAAGCAGACATCTGGGACATGTTTAAGAAAGCTTCCAAAAGAGTTGGAGCAGTGGAAGTACCTGAAGAATCTGTTGAAGTGCATGATCCTGATGACCCAGCTGGCATAGATATTCCTGATGAACCAGTTGGCTTGGAATAAGTGTACAGTCAACCACCGTACAGTACTTTATACTGTACTGTACAGTCGTTTAAGTTTTGGTGCACTGCACAGTCGTTTATAAGTTTTGTTTTACTGTTAAGTAATTAAAGAGTTACGGATTACCATCAACTGGCAGTACTGTACTTAATCAAGCATCTTTCACCATCCATTTAACACAACATTCTGTAGGTGAGTACCCAATTACTGTATATTGCACATTTCTTGATTTTTAAATTTTTCTTTGTTAAAAACAGCCTGGGTAGATAACCCGCTCACTACTCCGGAACTTTTGATAGATCGGCAACACGCCGGTCCCATCGGTGCCGGATATCACAAAGTTTCCTGTAGCTGGTTAGTTTGTGTACAATACACCTGCTGCGAATAGACCAATCACATGGAGAATGCTGCAATTGTCCTCCTAAGGGATTAACTGGGAAGGTAAAGCTGTTTAAATAAAGACGCAAAGTTGTGGGGCAAAAGTCCATGTAGAACTTCCTCTATCCACAACCATAGCCCTAAGGACATGTCTGAATTGACGGTTGGCTTCCACATGTGCTTAATTTTCTCTGCTGCTCTCACTGATGGTTATGTCTGTTGCATTGTCTTTCTGACTGCTATAGTCATGCAATTTCTATTCTGCACAGTTGCCAGTTATCAATAATGGCAATTGGGTCACATAAGAACTATTTTTTCTATTTTTCCATTCTTGTCATTTTTGATTTTGTAAATCTATTCCATGGGAAGCCCAGTGGCGTGGCTACAAGATTATTACATTCTAAAATCACAGTTTTGCTACAAAACATTCTCGCACCTTACATAGAAACTAATGACGGCAATTGGAGGGATTTAATTATAACCTGGGCATTCGAGATCCCCAGCACTGTAACAGGAAGTGAGAGAAGAGGGCAGATTGTCCTGTTCCTGAGCATGGGGTTTCTAGACAGAAAATTAGGCCCCCCCGCAAGGGCCTGTGTGCTCCTCCCCACTGGCTTTGTTTCTAATCGCTGCACCCAGGCGGTCCAATAGCCCCAAGTGCAGGAAAAGGAGAATATGCTCCTCCTAATAAATGCTTATAAATGGGATAAGTGGTGCAGTTATCTTTGCAATGGTTGCAAAAAAAAATTGCCCGATTGACTTGCATGTTTTGGTGAACGCACAGACGAGAAAGTTTCAAGGTGGTGAGCTTGCGATGACTAAGAGAGCTGTGCAAGGGACAATTGGCAGAGGAAAGCGTTTTAAGGTTCTCTAATTGTAAGGTTAGTTGTGCGTGGCATTTTGGTAAGTGTGTTTATTTACCACGTGAAAGAAATAAAACCTAGCATCTATTTGTGGAACTTTGTAACACCAATGTCAACTCCACGTTAGGTAATATGGAAATGTGAGAGAGAGGCTGCTCATTTAACTTGTATTTATGCAGTGAAACAGGCTAGCCACCAGTTCTCCTTTCATCTCCAGCAGCTAGGAAATGAAACTACACTGGCAGCTCAAGCCTTGCGCAGTCAATATCACCTACAACACCCACACCGCCATTTGTCTCCATAACGAACTGCAGACAGAGAAACTATTAATAATACAGGTTACAGCTTCTGTAGTTTTATAACACTGGTCATGTTGTGATCCAGCAACAAGACAGATGTTCTTTTCCTAAAAAGAAACCTTCCCAGTAGTACTGTAAACTGCTCCCTGTACTCGTTTTTGGAGTGGCACTTATCTGCAAGATTTCTTGAAATAATTTTTGTGCTTTCATGCTCTTTAACGCAGCACAAATCCAATCCTTCAATAGGATGCGTTATGTACTCTTATCCCAAATTTGTCTTGTCTATGCAGTAACGGGAACGGTAGCATAGTGGTAATGTCACTGGGCTAGTAATCCAGACGCCTGGACTAATGATCCAGAGACGTGAGTTCAAATCCCACCATGGCAGCTCGGGAATTTAAAATAAAAAGCTAGCATCAGTAATAGTAACCATGAAGCTATTGGATTGTTGTAGAAACCCATCTGGTTCACTAATGTCCTTTAGGGAAGGAAATCTGCCATCCTTACCTGGTCTGGCCTATTTGTGACTCCAGACCAACAGCAATGTGATTGACTCTGAAATGGCCTAGCAAGCCACTCAGTTGTAACGAACCACTACGAAACAAAATAATAAAAATGAAACTGGATGGACCACCCGGCATCGACCTCGGCACCAGCTACGGACATGGCAATGGCACACCCAGCCCAGTCAACCATGCAAAGTCCTCCTCACCAATATCTGGGGACTTGTGCCAAAATTGGGAGAGCTGCCCCACATACTCACAGAATCATAACTTTCAACCAATGTCCCAAACTCCTCCATCTCCATCACCATCCCTGGGCTGATAAGTGGTAGGTAACATTCGCGTCCCAGAAGTGCCAGGCAATGACTATCTCCAACAAGCGAGAGTCTAACCACTGCCCTTTGACATTCAATGGCATTACCATCACTGAATTCCCCACCATCAACATCCTGGAAGTCACCATTGACCAGAAACTTAACTGGACCAGCCACATAAATACTGTGGCAACAAGAGCAGGTCAGAGGCTATGTATTCTGTGGCAAGTGTCTCACCACCTGACTCCCCAAAGCCTTTCTACCATCTACAAGGCACAAGTCAGGAGTGTGATGGAATACTCTCCACTTGCCTGAATGAGTGCAGCTCCAACTGCACTCAAGAAGTTTGACACTATCCAGGACAAAGCAGCCTGCTTGATTGGTACCCCATCTACCACCTTAAACATTCATTCCCTCCACCACCGGCGTACCGTGGCTGCAGTGTGTACCATCTACAAGATACACTGCAGCAACTTGCCAAGGCTTCTTCGGCAGCACCTCCCAAACCCATGACCTCTTCCACCTAGAAGGACCAGGGCAACAGATGCATGGGAACACCACCACCTTCAAGTTCCCCTCCAAGCCACATACCATCCTGCTTAGAAGTAGATCGCCGATCCTTCAAAGTCGCTGGGTCAAAATCCTGGAACTCCCTATCTAATGGCACTGTGGGAGTACCTTCACCACACAGATTAAAGCGGCTCACCACCACCTTATCACGGGCAATTAGGGATGGGCAATAAATGCTGGCCTTGCCAGCGATGCCCACATCCCATAAAATAATTTTTTAAATATTGCAATTTGTATTACCTGCTTATTCAGGTTCAGCGTCAGTTAGTGGTTTCTATATAAATTAAGATTAAACATTGAGCCTTAACCCAAGACTTACTCTGTCTTGAACTCAAATTAATATTTTGCTGTTAATGAATACAAAGGGTGCAGCTGGCCTCTCTAGTTGTTGTTTTATTTGAATCGTGGTGGGTAGCATTGGGCTAAATTTATTATCTTGTTACATTGGTGCAATTGGAATTTATGCCAAATTGCGATGCTTTTGATGGCAATGTTAATATTGGAGCAATTTGATGTAGTGGTGTTTATGCTGTTACAAGTGCTTGTGCCTCTGCTTTAAGAGGGATGTGATGCGACCTTGCCCTGGAATGAATGTGCCAATTAATATTTTGTGATTTACTGGTAGTGAAATTATTATTGCAAAGGATATAGAGGCACACTCATTTTTGTTTAAAATGAGGCTCTTGACTTGACCTTCTGCAACAGCTTTTATCCCTGGTCAGGCAGGATTTGTGATGGAGCTAAAGTAAATCTGTATAAGCATTACGATCAATGGTTCCTTAGCTGAATATTGGAGTTCTTTGGGCCCAATTGAACTCCAGCGACAGCAGATGATAAACTCTTTGGGATTCCTCCTTGAAGAAGGCCCGGCAGATTTTAATTGCCTCATTAGAATGCTGCCAGTTTTGGGCAGAGGCAATGATCGAGTGGCCCAGAGGTTGCCCACTGGCACCAATAGAGGGATACCGGGAGTGGGGGGTAGTGGTGGTGAGTGTCTCGCGGCTGTGGGGCGGGGAGGACCCTGGAGTAGCAGAGGCCTGGATTTTCCTTGCGGGATCTAGAGGAGCATTCCTGCTGCTCCTGGCCGCACATGAAAAGTTTTTTTTTTTTTTACCTTCAATGTCCTCATTGGCTCCTCAGCTGACATGGTCGCTCCGCCCAGGAGCGGGTTAAAATGCCATTGGGGTCCCATGTAAAACATAGGACCCCCCCTGATGAGGCTGCTGGAGCCTCCATTTTAGCTGCTTCCCCACTTGTTTCCCACTTATTTGGGGGAACTGAAGTTCTCACTCCTTCTATCTGTCATTATTTGTGGTGTACGGTTTACATCTATAGTCTCCTGTACAGGGTGTTTGGTATGCAGGAAACTTTTATATTAAACAATAATATTTGCAGTTGTAGAGTGCAAATAAAACACTGCCACAGGCAAGTCAACATACAGTAAATTCAAACTATTAAGTACAGGTTTCTGTAAACATAAAATGCTAGCGCTGCTTTGACTGTCTAATATTAATTGCTACTGAAGCAATAGGTGGATGCAGCAGTCTTCACCCTTCATATTCTGACAGTGGCCAGCTTCAGTGGATACACTTGGGAGGTAATTTTGATCTATCCTGCCTGGCGGGACCAGATCAGCTGCCTGTTTTGCACTCCACCCGATTTTTTATTTTCCCATGAAGTCAATGGAAAGTAAATTCGAGCTGGGTGTACAACGAGCAGCTGATCCGATCCAGTCAGTTTCCCACCGGGCGGATTACGTTTAAAATTACCCTGGTACTTTTTTCTTGGGCCGCTCTTAAACATATAGTGATTGGTCGTGGGTTCTGTGTTTTAAGAACCACTAAAATGTATTTAATTAAATATGAATACTCTGGTTTTGAGTTTCGTGCACCCACACTTACTCGAGCTGCTGCAGGTCTTTGCCTGTATCACTGCGCTGTGTCGCAAATGAAAGGACACTGGTTTATGCCAAATTCATGATTTCAACTGGAAAATCCAAGGGAAGTGACCCCTTCCCTCATTTTGAGGAATTGTAACATTCTGGAGCCAGATGACCTCTGATGTGCCAGGCTCAAGAGCAACGGAGACCTGAGAGCAATAGCAAAATACTGCAGATGTTGGAAATCCGAAACAACAACAGAAAATGCTGGAAAAACTCAGCAGGTCAGGCAACATCCGTGGAGAGAAATTTGAGTTGACGTTTCGGGTCGAACCCTTCAAGTTGCCTTCCTGCTGTCTTATTTGAGTAATGCTGCAAGGTATATTGAATCTATTAGAAAGGAAAATAGCAAAAAATGGGATGAACAATTTTTCCTGGAGTTCCTGCTTTTAAATGTAATAAACCGTTTTATTATTTCCTAGTTTTAGTTTTCTCACACAACCGGTTTACCAAATTTCAACAACCTTTAAGGAAAACTGTAGCTTTGAAGGTGCCCTATCTGAGTTTTTGTTTGGGATCGCCAACTCTTGACCACAATGAGGCACTCAGTGTCAACATCGAGCACTCCTGCTTAACTTTGGAAGAGCAATCCCGCAGCAGTGGAATACACCTTATGTCTGCATCGAGGACTCCCAGCCTAACCTCCAATTCCTTCTCAACCCCTGCTCCCAATCCCTTCTAATTCCTACCTTTCCAGTCCCTTCTCATTCCCACCTTCCAGACCCCTCATATACTTTACTCCACATTAATTTCAACAACTATATATCGGGGCAGAAATTCCTCCCCAAACGCGTGAGTACGGAAGGGGTACTCACGTGTCTGGCCGGAGGAAATGCCGGTTTTCAGCATCTCACCCAAGAGTTGAAGAGGCTAGCGCGTGCGCTGTAGGGGGCAGCGTGTGCATCTTGGATTTCCTCTGTTTTGGGGGATTTGCGCATGTGTAAAGGCCTCCGGTCTTTACGCTTGTAAAAAGCACACGTAAGTATTTATTTTTACAGGTAAGTGGTGTTTTAGTGCAATTTAGAATTTTTTTCCACAGGTTTATTATTTTAAAGAATCTACAATAAGGTAAGTTTCGTTTTAGACCCTTTTTATTAAAAAATTATTTTTTTCAAAAAAAAATTATTGTTTAAATTATTTTTTTTAACTTATTTATACTTAATTTAATGATTGGGATGTTTTTTAAAATTTTATTTAAAGTTTAAGTAGTGTTTTGGGGTGCAGTACTTCTCATGAGTTTGACAGTTCTTACTCTCAAACTTATGAATGAAGTTTCCCCTCCCCTGATTGGCTGAACAGTGCTCACCTGATCCCAGCCGGCACATCGCACTAACTATGCCGCTGGGTCAGGTTAGCACAGCGCGCCGACATCAGAACCGGGCCTGTGAAAGGAAATCCACTGCGGGCCAGGTTTCAGATGTTGGCGCGCAGGGTGAGCGCACATCGGGGGCTTGCACGCGCAGCAAGCCCCCGACACCAAGTTCTGGGCCATCATAACCGCTGCTCCCATTTTTTTGGACAGCTGGTGCTGATGATGATCTTGCTGGTATTTTTATTTGTTTGAGATGTGGGTGTCACTGGCAAGGCCAGCATTTATTGCCCATCCCTAATTGCCCTTGAGAAGGTGATGGTGATCCGCCTTCTTGAACCGCTGCAGCCCGTGTGGTGAAGGTACTCCCACAGTGCTGTTGGTAGGGAGTTCCAGGATTTTGACCCAGTGACTATGATGGATCAGCGATATGCTTCGAAGTCAGGATGGTGTGTGACTTGGAGGGGAACTTGGAGGTGGTGGTGTTCCCATACGCCTGCTGCCCTTGTCCTTCTAGGTGGCAGAGGTCGCGGGTTTGGGAGGCGCTGCCGAAGAAGCCTTGGCGAGTTGCTGCAGTGCATCTTGTAGATGGTACACACTGCAGCCACGGTACGCCAGTGGTGGAGGGAGTGTTTAAGGTGGTGGATGGGGTGCAAATCAAGTGGGCTGATTTGTCCTGGATGGTGTCAAGCTTCTTGTTGGAGCTGCACTCATCCAAGCAAGTGGAGAGTATTCCATCACACTCCTTACTTGTGCCTTGTAGATGGTGGAAAGGCTTTGGGGAGTCAGAAGGTGAGACACTTGCTTCAGAATACCTAGGCTCTGACTTGCTCTTGTTACCACATTATTTATGTGGCTGGTCCAGTTAAGTTTCTGGTCAATGGTGACCCCCAGGATGTTGATGGTGGGGGTGTGAAGGAATATGCCATATAACCTATTCTGAAATTACACTATCTTATGAAAGAATTCTGGTCTTATTAAAACACGACGAATTGGGTTTGGAAATTTTGAAACCTAACTATGCAATAGTTATGAAAGCATTCTGGCTATTGAGATAAGACAGTTGTTGACCCTGAATAAATAACCTTATTGAAACAGAAGGTGAAGGGCTCCAACAGGCTGACCTTTGGGAACAAAAACAATGGTTCACCCTGGATAAGCTGTTCCAATTTACACTTTGTAAAGAAGCACATAAGATAAGGAACATCTGCCCTTGTAAGGATGACATAAAGTAAGGAACACCTGCCGTCACACCATTTTTTATATAGTAAACTTAGAACACCTAGAGATGAGACACTAGTCTGGCTGAGGTGGCTGTAAGAGTTGCAGAGGTCGGCAGAAAAATGACTAGAGACAATTAGCTTGCATCAACAGAAAACCTTAAAGGAAATACCACTGGAAAAAGGTTTAAATATTGAACTCTCAAATGAGATAACAGACTTGCTTTATTTGGGCAAAGCGATTCTCGGCTTCAGAGGTGGCTTTAAGTCTTCAACTCTTTGTACCTCGGATCAAAGGTATTTGATTTTGGTGGATATCCTGTAGAACACCAAGAACTGTAATACTGTGGTGAAGTTAAGGTTTAAAAGTAAGATTCTCTGTTGATTGTAAGCTTTCTCTTTTTGGAACTGTTAATGTTGCGATTGACTCACCAACTGTAAATTACATGTCGGTTCTTTAATAAATCTATATATTTTTAGAATTGTCTCAAGACTTCTGTATCAAAAACTCGCTAACTCAATCTCTGTAAACTCTTTGGTGAGGAGTTGCAGAATTCTGAGGGAGTTTTCCAGACACTCATAATGGGCCAGAACTTCGGGTCCCCACGGGTGAGTACGCGCTGGGTACTCGCGCGTAGGCCCAACGAAAGTGCCGGTTTCGTGCATGCACTATGCATGCGCGGGAAACCGGAACTTCTGTTCCCTTAAAGGAAGGGGTTCACAGGTCGAACACATGCGCTGGAGAGGCAGTGCGTACGCCTGGAACTTCCATTTTTTATGCAGGTTTCTCCGGGAGGGGTAAGTCTCCAAGAGCTACGCTTCTAAAAAGCAGTCGCAAAGCCTGCTTTTAACGAGGCAAGTGGTGAATTAAGTTAAATTTAAAGTTAAGTTAAAGTTAAGTTAAATTTAAACATTTTAAAATACTTTAAAGAAAGGTACGTTTATTTTTAGCCCTGTTAGAAACTGTAATTAATTTTTTCAAAAATGTAAATTATTTAAAATAGTTATTATGTAATTTAGTTATTTTAAAAATGTGATGTTTTTTTAATTTATTTGAAGTTTTAGTGATGTTTTGGGGCTGAATTGTATTCATAGATTTGACGGCTCTTCCTGTCAAATCTATGAATACAGATTCCCTGCTACCGTTGACTCTCCATGGCCCACGTGCTCCCAGGGGACGCTTTGAACTAACTGCACCCCTGGGATACGCAAGCACTGCGCGCCGGCAGTTGGAGGAGGCCCAGGATTGGAATCCCACGCAGGCCCGCAGCACAACGGCCAGCGCACTAGGTAAGTGCAGGTCGGAGGCTTGCACCCACAGGAAGTCTCCGACCCAAATTTCTGGCCCAATATCCAGAATGTTACAGTCTAGCTAAACTTATTAAAAGTACTATCTGGAGGTCAGTAACATTCTCGGGTTGTTCCTTTCCTTTAGGGAGAGATAGCCCGGACCTTTAGACCCAGTTAAGCATCTTTAGGATTCGGCTACCTCAAACTTTATTTGAAAGTGAACGTCTTGAAAAATACGCCTGATCCGGGGTAGCCCTAAAGGGGCTAGGACTAGTAATTATCCCTTCGGGGGATTCGGCGATGGTAATGCCATTGAATGTCAAGGGGCAGTGGTTAGACTCTTGCTTCTTAGAGATACTCATTGCCTGGCAATTGTGTGGCATGAATGTTATCTGCCACTTATCAGCCCAAGCCTGAACGTTGTCCAGGTCTTGTTCCATGCGGGCACGGACTGCTTCATTATCTGAGGAGTTGTGAACGGCACTGAACACTGTGCACACATCAGCGAACATCCCCATTTCTGACCTTATGTTGGAGGGAAGGTCATTGATGAAGCAGCTGAAGCTGGTTGGGCCTAGGACACTGCCCTGAGGAACTCCTGCTCCTTGATACAGACTCGGTCAAATGCTGCCTTGATGTCAAGGGCAGTATCTCTCACCTTACCTCTGGAACTCAGCTCCTTTGTCCATGTTTGGACCAAGGCTGTAATGAGGTTGGGAGCGGAGTGGCCTTGGCGGAACCCAAACTGGGCATCAGTGAGCAGGTTATTGGTGAGTAAGTGCCGCTTGATAGCACTGTCGATGACACCTTCCATCACTTTGCTGATTGAGAGTAGACTGATGGGGTGGTAATTGGCTGGATTGGATTTGTCCTGCTTTTTGTGGACAGGACATACCTGGGCAGTTCTCCACATTGTCGGATAGATGCCAGTGTTGTAGCTGTAATGGAACAGCTTGACTGGAGGCGCGGCTAGTTCTGGAGCACAAGTCTTCAGCACGACAGCTGGGATGTTGTCAGGGTCCATAGCCTTTGCTGTATCCAGTGCGCTCAGCTGTTTCTTGATACCATGTGGAGTGAATCGAATTGACTGAAGACTGGCTTCTGTGACGGTGGGGACCGCTGGAGGAGGCCGATATGGCCGATGGTTGCCAACACTTCAGCCTTGTCTTTTGCACTCACGTGCTGGGCTCCTTTTGAGGATGGAGCCGCCTCCTCCCGGTAGTTGTTTAATGGTCCACCACCATTCACAACTGGATGTGGCAGGACTGCAGAGCTTTGATCTGATCCATTGATTGTAGGATCACTTAGCCCTGTCTATAGCATGCTGCTTCTGCTTGTTAGTATGCATGTAGTCCTGTGTTGCAGTTTCCCCAGGTTGGCACCTCATTTTTAGGTATGCCTGATGCTGCTCCTGGCATGCTCTTCACTCCTTATTGAATCAGGGTTGGTCCCCTGGCTTGATGGTAATGGTAGAATGAAGGATATGCTGGGCCATGAGGTTACAGATTGTGGTGGAATACAATTCTGCTGCTGCTGATGGCCCACAGCACCTCATGGATGCCCAGTTTTGAGCTGCTAGATCTGTTCTGAATCTATCCCATTTAGCACGGTGGTAGTGCCACACAACACGATGGAGGGTATCCTCAGTGTGAAGACGGGTATTCGCCTCCACAATGACTGTGCGCTGGTCACTGCTACCAATACTGTCATGGACAGATGCATCTGCGACAGGTAGATTGGTGAGGACGAGGTCAAGTAGGTTTTTCCCTCGTGTTAGTTCTCTCGCTACCTGTCACAGGCCCTATGTCCTTCAGGACTCGGCCAGCTCGGTCAGTATTGGTGCTACCGAGCCACTCTTGGTGATGGACATTGAAATTCCCCACCCAGAGTACATTCTGTGCCCTTGCTACTCTCGGTTCTTCTTCCAAGTGGTGTTCAACATGGAGTACTGATTCGTCAGCTGAGGGAGGACAGTAGCTTGTAATCAGCAGGAGGATTCCTTGCCCATGCTTGACCTGAAGCCATGAGACTTCATGGGGTCTGGAGTCAATATTGAGGACTCCAGGACCACTCCTTCCTGACTGTATACCACTGTGCCGCCACCCCTGGTGGGACTGCCCTGCTGGCGGGGCAGGACATACCCAGGGATGTTGATGATGGAGTTCGGCACACTGGCTGAAAGGTATGATTTTTGAGTGTGACTATGTCAGGCTGTTGCTTGACTAGTCTGTGGGACAGCTCTCCCAATTTTGGTGCACGTCCCCAGATATTGGTGAGGAGGACTTTGCATAGTTGACTGGGCTGGGTGTGCCTTTGCCGTGTCCATAGCCGGTGCCAAGATCGATGCCGGGTGGTCAGTCCGGTTTCATTCTTGTTTCGTAGCGGTTTGTTATAACTGAGTGGCTTGCTAGGCCATTTTGGAGGGCAGTTAAGAATCAGCCACATTGCTGTGGGTCTGGAGTCACACATAGGCCAGACCAGGTAAGGAGGCAGATTTCCTTCCCTGAAGGGAACCATGTTACCATGTACAGCACCTCCAGACCCATCTTTTGTTTCTTTACTTGTTCCTATCATCCCCTTTGTCTTTCAGTGAGTTTGCCTTGCGCCCTATCACACACTTCCCTTTTGCTCATTCTTCCCCTTTCCCTGCCTCTGTACTTGCTTGAAAATTGTTACATTTCTAACTTCCAATTCTGACGAACGGTCATCGACCTGAAATGTTAACTCTTTCTTTTTCCACAGATGCTGCCTGACCTGCTGAGTATTTCCAGCGTTTTCTGTTTTTATTTCAAATTTTCAGCATCTGCAGTATTTTGCTTTTATTTTGCCCTTCATGTACTCACTTCCCATCCCCTCTCATTTTTGCCCCCCCCCCCTCCCCCAACCACCACACAATCCCTCTCATATTTCCTGCACCAGCTATCCTTGTTGCCTTTGAGTAAAACTGCTGATTGTTTTTGAATTATGGAGAGTCTTGCGGTGTGGAATCATTCCAATGAAAGCTGAGTTGAGAATTGGAGTTCATTTATGCTGTGAAATAGCGTCATGTTCTAGTTTCAGATGTAAATGGACATTTGGCAAGGTACTAGCGGGCTGCTGACATCCATGGAACTGGACACCAACATTAGCTGGTACTTCTAGCAGGGAGAGGAGATCATTGTGAGTGAGGGAGCAGGGAGGAGGCTGGGGGCCGTGGCTTTTCTTCCTAACAAAAGAAAGGCTTAGCTTGGTGTAAAAGTGATTATATACCTCAGAAATAATGGATTGACATGTTCATCACTATTGATTAGGAATTTGATGTTTTTGTTGAAGTTTCTTAAAGCTGCAAGTGCCGATGAGTTAGCTTTTAAAATGTAAGCAGCAAAATAATTAATTTGACCACAAACTAGTTTTGTGTGTGAAAGTGTGATTTGTTTGCTTGTCCAACAGTTTCTGGGACAATGATAGTGTAGTGCTGGTTCCTACACCTTGGCAGATCTCTGTGATGCCTTCACAGTTTGTTAGTTAAGTACATGTCCGATCGAGGAATGACTTGGTAACTACCATAGACACTCAACCAAGAGAACTTAACTTGAAATCAGGACTAAATGGATGTTTGAATTCAGGCTTCTTGACGAAGATAAGTTTTCCTTTCTTGGTCGGAAGCAGAATGATCTCCTTCCATACTGCTCAAATGTTGCTTTTCAAATATGGAGCTACCCTGTACTTTTGCTGTTGGTCGCCTGCCTCCTGCAAAGTAGGACTACTAAAATTACATTTACAAAGCTTTTTGGTAAATGATTATAAGCTAATTAATGAGCCATTTCAGCTTTAAATATGATGTTACTTAGTTAAAACGTGGCAGGTATTTTACTCCAAAATTAAAAATCAAGCTTATGTAATGGACTTAAATGGTGATTGCGACTTGCTGCAAATTAGGTGTTTGAGACGTAACCTGATTAAATAACACAAATATAATTGAATTGGTTCCTCACTGGAAAGCTATAAAAGCTTGACAGATGCTTTCAACTCAAAAGTCGAGTTGTTTCCGAAGCTGTAGTACTTCATATTCAGAGAATGCAGCCTTATCATTTTTTTTGGTTATTCCCTGAGGGTTCACTTTAACAGAAATGTCTGTTTTAATGGAAAAAGATGAAATGACAAAGCTACCCTGCAAATCTAAAAGAACTCGTTTCTTTTTGATTACAACATTTTGTATTGCAGTTTCCACTCATGGTGGAGTTTTGTTTTAAGCAACACTACCCAAGGCTAAACTGTTATGCATCAGATTAATAAGAGGAGTGGGGGGGGGGGGGGGGAAAGAGAAACAATAATTACTTGGCACTGGAGACCAGGAAATAAGTTATTCTGTTTTTTTGTGCTGTTCTTGTAAATTTAATTACTTCATAAATATGGAATGTTCCTACGTTAAGGAAATAGGTAATCTGTTCATATTGTTCAAACTGGATTGCAATTTTATTGAATGTTGAATAATGTGAAAATTGCCTTGTGGTTTCTTTAGGCATACATAAAAACATAAGAAATAGGAGCAGGAGCAAGCCATTCAGCCCTTTGAGTCTGCTCCGCCATTTAATGAGATTTTGGCCTCATCTCCCCTTTCCTGCCCGCTCCCCATAACCCTTGACTCCCCTGTTGCTCAAAAATCTGTCTATCTCAGCCTTGAATATATTCAATGACTCAATATACAGTACCTACCTAGTGCAGAAGGAACCATTTATGTTTTTTTTCTATGACTGTCTGGTATAACTTTTGTGCTGCTCACGACGAGCATCATCAGTTTTGGGGAATTATTTTTTTGTTTTTGCAGCAAGTGTCCACATCAACCATCTAGATTTATGGTTATACCCCTGATTAAATGTCCATTTATATGCACCCTTTATATGCCTTAGCCACAAACTTACCAGTGCACCTGTGTGACATTAACACGCTGGCCATTTTTATCTCCTTTTTGTGCTGGATTATAAATTTTGTACTGAAGTATGAAGTGTTTTTGTAATATTTTTGATCTATCTGTTTGAGATTGCTCAAAGATCCTCACACCCACAGAGGAGATTTTTTATCCCATGTTGTCCCCAGATAGATGTTCCTTTTATTTCAATCTTTTAGGTAGCTGGTTTTGTTTTCAACATTTGGTTGGATTGTGTCAGGACTGGTTTTGTAGGTTTTTTTGTAACTGCTGCATCTATTTGTAAAACTTGATATATAAATGCTGTGTAGCACTTCTGTAAGAGCAATCATTCACTTCCAACTCTCTCCCCACCACCCCCCCCAAAAAAATATATATATTTTTAGTTCCTTTTTGGTGAGGTTGCTTTTTGTTTAAATTTTGCCTGCTGATCATGTTTGGAAGGGATGGAATCTCAGAAATTTGAGACATAGAGATTTATATGTGATACGACATTTATCTTCTCTATATCTTCTTATCTATCTATCTTCTATATATATAAATCGGTACTTCTGTCTGTCATTCTGTCTGTCTGTCATCGCATGTGCGTCTGTCGGGTATGCGCTCGAAAGTTACAGGGCGTACCTACGCGCTGCGTTACCTCCAAAGAAAGCTTACGCTTCCGAGACGGTTTTAAGCGTATTTACGTTTCGGCCGGGCTAAAATCGCGCCCGCGGTATCCCAAAAACCTTCAACGTTCCGCTCATTAGCATCTCATTATCCGCTCATTAGCGACAGAGTGACCTCGAGCTCGACCAATCGTACGCCGGGTTGCTGGCGTGTGCCGCCGGGCCAATCGGTGCGTGTGTGGCCGGGCCTTATCGTTCTGAACCAAGGTGAGTCGCCGCCATCTTGATTCCAAACTTTTCCTTTCTTTTTCCCGCTTTCTGCGTCTTTAAAAAAACGTTGCTTTTAAAACACACATTGTTTTTCAAAAAAATGATTTAGAAACGAATTAACTTACCTAATCTCATTAATTTTCCTACTTTTCCCCGTTTTTCCAGGTAGGCCTCGAAGCCTCGGCTTCTCCTTCGCACCCACGCCCGAGCTCGGCACCTCCCGGCCCCACTCGAAGGCTGGAGGGCCGAGCCTCAGCCCAGCGCCGCTAGGGTGCGTGCGCAGCAGGAGCTGAGACGCGGCGTCTCTCTCTGGCTCGGCCGGGGGCGGGGCTTGCTGAGCATCAAGCGTCACCCTGGCAACCGGCCCCCCGGCCGTCTCGCACAGCCGCAATCGGCGGTCTTCACCTCGGGGGGGGGGGGGCGCGACCCCCAGGGGGGGGTGCCGCGACCCTCGGGTGTGCTGCCTCAGCTCCATTCCCAGGGTCAGTAAGTGGGGAGGCTTCATAAGCAACTGGGGTAGGTCGCAAGCCCCGAATAATAATCTGAAGATCCTGTGTTTGCAGCTGAGGAAATTTCTTCTGCAGACAGCCCCAGGTTAACGGCAGCCATCTTTGTCAAGGAGGGTGAAAAGTTTCAGTGCGACGCCATTTTGATTCAGTGTGTAACAGAGTGCCTGCG